>NC_035172.2:32036984-32356865 GCF_001659605.2 Manihot esculenta
TGCACATGCAATAACACTTTGACAGATCGCCAAGACTCCAAGAATTTCGAAGCATATCGTGCAATAAGAATAGGATAACTAACAATTGAATCCCAAACCTTCATGTTTTATGAAATCATAAATTTTAACAAACAATAAAAAGGAGAGCACAATCGTTTAACAATAACCAAGAAAAATATACAAACAACCACTACACACTGACTAGGAAGAACCCAAAATATAACCGATAGATGTGAATTCCCAATAATGACGAGTATGAGTGCATTCAACTAAAATATGAGACACAGACTCTTTCCCCATATGATACATAAGACACTAACGATCAATATCAACCCCTTTGAACAACGAGGCTGTAACAGTAGGGAGCACACCATGAATAACTCGTCAAACTAGATTTTAAACTTTACCAGACACCTTAATCAACCAAATCTTCCTCTAAAGAGATTGAGGCACTGAAGAAATGTGGAGCGCACTGTGGGAAGGATTCCCACATTGTTTACAAATGAAATTGAAACTAAATATATATTAGCTAAGCTATAAACTACTAAATAACTTGAGTTAACCATTTTGAGCCAAATGAAAAGTAGGCTCAAAAGTTATTTGAGTCAGTTTGGGTCAAGCTGTTACAATTGGTATTAGAGCCACCTTGGGTCAGAAAGTTGTGCAGAGCTGGTGGGCCTGTGAAGAAAGCGCTACTTGTACGGGATGAGGTAAAGTCGCCCGAGGCACTAGCGAACCGTAATACCCGAGCGTTCGATCCTGGTGTAGCAATTATAATCAAATTCAGCTCAGCAAGATTGCAACAAGGACGTTGCAAAATTTAGTGGGAGATAGTTATGGAGCCCACTGTGGGAAGGATTCCCATATCGTTTGCAAATGAAATTGAAATTGAATATAAATTAGCTAAGTTATAAACTACTAAATAAATTGTTTTAATCTATTATAAAAAAAATATGTACATTCTTTACAGAATGCACCAAACGACGTCGAACAAAATAGCCAGCTTCAGCCTCACTCAATTATACCAATCTATTCAAAAAAAAAAAAAAACCATACCAATCTATCACACTACAAAAAAATAGAGATTTAACAACCATTTTTTTGGTCGCTAAATGACATAAATTGGTCGCTATTTGTGAATTAGCAACCAATTTACGACTAAAATAATTAGTCGAAATATGGCCAGTTGCTATAGAATTAGCGACCAATTTGGATTTGGTCGCTAATATTATAACCAATCAGCGACGAAAAAGCTGTTGCTATTTGGGTGCCGAAATAAGATGCCACTTCAAATTCCGGTCGCTAACTTTATCGCGAATTGGTCGCTAATTGTTACAAAAGGGTCGCTAAAATTTGTTTAAATGGTTGATATGGTTCGATTGGTGATACTGTCGCAAAATGGTCGCTATGATGTACACGCTAATTGCAGTCAAATTTGTCGTTATTTTGGTTGCTATTTTGTCGCGGAATTGTCGTTAAACTAATTTATCAATATTTGTTACGTAATATATTCATAAACCTATTGTAACAACAATATGTAAACATATATTTTCAATCCACAGTTCTTCAATCTAAAACAATATGTATAAAATAAAACCTGTTATAATAGTACACATTTCAATCCACCATTGTGCAATCTAAAATAGCAAAAACAATAATATTGTCTAGTAATAAAAGTTTAAATGCTAAAAAATACACAATAAATATAAATAGTACCATACGAAGTTAAAGTATTTAAAAAGTGCTGATAGTTTAATGTAGTTTAATAACATACTTAGAACCAATGTCAGACTAGGAGTGAGTCTCATCCTGTTCTATGTGTGAAGTATCAGAAGATCCATGAGCTGGATGGATATCAGATGATGATGGCATCGATGAAGAAGCATGTTGTCCCGTCCTTGATGCCCGTAGTTCTTCACTCATTTCAGCTAACATGCAATTTTGTTCCTCCACGATTTTTTGCAAAGAATTATACTTATCTTCCATATTCTTCTTTCATTCTGGTGATTGGGATGCTGACATATTTGTTGATGTATCCCCTGATCCTGACTGGGAGAAGGTAGAGGACGTAGCACTGCCTAGCCCATAAACTTGACTTCTTTTCCACCCTCCTGCTGCTTGAATGAACAACTCATTGTCATCAGTAGCTGCTCCAACTCCTTCTATATCTGAGGTCACATGTTGGCTCACCTATTGTTCTTTTAATTTTAAATAATTTTCCTGGAAAATCACATATAAACAATATTGGTTATTTATGGATATTTATTTATTTACTTGATCCCATAAGTTAACTTAAAAAAATGTCTTTAAAAGAGCAACAATACACACATGTTATTCATATAACAATATTCTTTTACCTTCAATTAAGATATAATATCTACAAAAATCACTCAATCTCAATTTCTACAATACAAGTACAAAGACTTCATATGTAATTCTTAGTATAAATGTAATTTAAATAATTCTTATTTAGTTAGAAACTTACATAAACAATCTCAACTCGTTTATCAATAAATTTGGTGCAGTCACTCTTCTTTGTATGGGTATGAAGAAACAGCTCAGCTGTTGTTGAAGGAAAATTGTTTGTGGATGCATTTTGCATGCGCTTTGCATGCTCCTCATGTATGATGGACCCACCTGTATGCTTAGAAGGACCAGCTCCTTCACCCCCCTTTTCAGTTAGGCGGTTCTTCAAGTACTTCATCGACTTTGCCACAAATTTTGGAGTGCTTCAATCTAAGTTCTATTTGTCCCAAACTTCAACTGATATATAAGCACTCCTTTTCTTTTTCTTCTTTTCATTACTGAGGAAGTCTTTGTACCGAGTTGCTGCTTTTTTATTCCAAGCTTTTCTCAATATAGCATCACTTTCACCATTCCAATAAAACTCTTTCTGTAAATTTATTTAAAAAAATACACATAATGCAATATAGGTTATAAGACATATAATGTTTGCTAGAATGCATAATAAATAAACTTTTTAATATACCTAAAACTCTTTAAAATAAAAATTTTTTGTGGATTGTGGGATATTCTTCCATGAAAAACCCTCCTCAACATCATATTGTTGAAAAATTGTTGTGCATGCACTAGATGTCTTCTCAGATGGCACAACACTATAATAATTTAATAATAACAACATAATTTATAAGTAATCAATATAAATAAAATAAATTAGACATATATATATATATATACTTGCAAAAGGTAAGTACTATTAATATACTTACTTTCCACTTGCATTCACATAACAATAAGTCCTAGCCGCATGCACTGAGGCTGTAGATGAGTGATCTCCTATGATTAGTGCAGCTCTACTAGCACCTGAACCAGAAATAGAACTCGAAGAGGTTGCTGGAAAGGTTGCAGGGATTGCTGGACGGGTTATTGGGGTTGATGGATCAAGTGAAGGGGTTGTCGAAGTAGGTGCAGGGGCAATGAGAGTATGTGTAAGTGCTATAGAGGCTATTGGAGTTGCCGAACGGGCTATAGGGACTGCTGGATTATGTACAAGTGTTGTAGGGGCTTGTGGAGTAGATGTAGGGGTTGAAGTGCCTCGACCACGATCTAATGCTTCACTTCGACCTCGACCTGATTGAACACTACGGTCAACATTACATATGTCTTGTTTGCCTTTACCCCTTGCCATAACTGTAAAAAAAAAAAAAAAAAAAATTGGAGATTAGTATATTAAAGGAATCAAACACAGTAAACAATTCTAATAATAAGAATAAAGGTAGGAAAGTTTACTATGCAGTTTGGAATTTTCTAATCTATGTCATTTTCATTGTTGTCTGAACTAGAATAAATATATGTCTCTTCATCTTCATCTTCTACCACTTCATTAATATCCACTTCACCACCCTCTGGATTATTTAATGCATCAGGTAATCCCTCTTCATTTAAGGCTACTGGAATCAAAGTTGTATTATCTTCTTGATATGCAACTGCAATTGAAGCATTTAAAGGTGTAGCAATATTCGATAATTCGATGACTGGCCTAGCCTTAATTTGTATCACAGATTGCCAATCAGTCTTTGCCCATCTCAACGATGGATATGGAACAAAATAAACTTTTTGTGCTTGGCTTGCCAAAATAAATGGCTCATACTTATGAAATCTCCTTCTTTGATTAACATCCACAATATTATACCTCTGATGAATTTGCATTCCGACATTCAATGTGGGATCAAACCATTCACAGTGAAATAAAATTGTCTGCTTGATAGGCAAAGCCGAATACTCTAATTCCAAAACCTCTATCAATTCAGAGTATTTCATTAATCTTTTAAACCATCCACATGTCTTACTAATACTAGCATTAACAACATCTGAACCTGGATCTGTCACTCTCATTAATCCAAGACTCTCTATCTCATTCAAAATTTTCTCTCCTATCTTTATCGGAGGTGCATATTCAGTTATTACTGTATTTTTTCTAAACCGTGATTTATTCTTTCTCCATGGATGATCATGCTTCAAATATTTGCAATGATTATCAAACCAACATTGTTTGCCACCTCTTGGAAAAGTAAATGTATCAGTCTTATCCATACAATATGGGCATGCAAGCCTTCCTGCAGTGCTCCAACCAGAAAGCATAGCAAAAGCAGAAAAGTCACTAATGGTCCACAACAAAGCTGCCCGCATGAGAAAATTTTGCTTCTTATCTACATCATATGTCTCAACACCTACATTCCATAATCGTTTCAATTCTTCGATTAAAGGTTGTAAGAATACATCAATTTTAAACTTGGGATTGTTTGGGCCTGGAACTACAACATTGAGGAATATATATTCTGACTTCGTGCACAACCATGGTGGAAGATTATACGGCGTCAAAATGATAGGCCAAGATGAGTACTGTTGGTCGGATTGCCCAAATGGCTGAAACCCATCAGTACACAATCCAAGCATTGCATTTCTTATCTCTAAACTAAATGATGGGAAACATGCATTGAAGTGCTTCCACGCAGGAGAATCAGAGGGATGACGCATAACTCCTTCCTCATGTGCATGTTCAGCGTGCCATCTCATATGGGGTGTTGTGGCATCAGATGCATAAAGTCGTTATAACCTTGGAGTAAGAGGAAAGTAATACATCTTCTTATACGGTTTCTCAACAACTCGCTTAGTCGAGTTGTTTATCATTCGTTTATATCTAGGAAGTTGGCAAAACTTGCATTCCCGTGACTCACTATCAACAGACCAATATATCATGCAATTGTTTCTACAACAGTCAATCTTCTGCACTGGAAGACCCAAGCCCTCAATCAACTTTTTTGTTCTATAAAAATTTTCAAGAAGCACATTATCTTCAGGCAGAACTTCTTTCACAAACTCGATAATTTGATCGAAACATCTCACAGAGATATGATGTTCCGCTTTCATGTTCATCATACGTGCCACGACAGATAATTTTGTGTGCTCATTGTACCCTGGCCATAACTCTTCATTTGCTGCCCGTAACATTTCATATAGCTTTTGTGCTTCTGCATTTGGTGCCTCCTCCATGTATTCAGTTTGAGGAGGCATACCAAACCCTTCAAGTACCATTTCGTGGTATCGACCGTTATCCTCGACTTGGAATTCATTTTCCATAATGGTATCAAACAATTGCACACTTGTGGTTCCTCCAACATCCCAAGATTCACCATGCGATGTCCACCTATAGTAATTAGAGACGAATCCATTTTTCATCACATGGTATCGTACATTGTCCACAGGCAGGAATTTACGATTCGAACATCTTCTCATACTACACGGGCATCTTATATTCATACCATCCATACGTTCAGGATGAGTTAAAGCAAACTGTATGAACTCCTCTAAACCGTTTAAAAGTTTAATATTCAACAACCCATCCTTAAGTCTATTATACATCCACAGTCGATTGGCATTCATTTTCCTATACAAGATATATAGTTTAAAGTAAAATATCAATATTAAAATCACATAAAACACTAACATTAACAGAAATCATACCTCAGATTTGTCAAGGTAGCTTTAATGATGTTCCAAGTGTCTTTACGATAGCACTTACTTGTAAGCACTGAGACATACCATATTAGGCTCCAATATATGATTAAAAGAATTTGCTTAAAAGAAGGAAAAACTTAATCCATCAATAATGGATTTTAGATCTAGATGAAAAATTAATGCTGCTACTGAACAAAGAATTCAGTTTAATCAAGAAATTCAGAGTATTTCATTAATCTTTTAAACTATTCTCACTTCTTCAGGTACAATACTTGCAATATAAGGACACCTTTTTTGCCAAAACGCCATATTAAAAGAAACCAATGACACATGATATAAGTACTCAATCTGCACAAGTTCTCAGCTCAGAAGAATCTTATGGATTATCAATTCATCAAAAGAAAAAAAAAACATGCATATGCTGAATGATATCACTTGGCATATTTAAACAATGCTAATTGACACCATATACATTTACACGAAAGTATAGCTAATAATCATAACTAAAAAGGCTAACAGCAACATACAAGTTAAGCATACTTTAAATAGAATCATAACTCCTGTCCATAGATATGGGCTATTACAACAGGATCTATCCACTCTTCATCTCAGGGCCACTTAGCACTGTTGTAAGAAATACATATTCAGACTAAAATCACAGCAACATGATGCTATCCAAATCAGCAATGAAAATGCTGTAAAAAAACATATCCAGTTTTTGTTAGCTAGTGAACTGTTATCTCAACCTACTCCCAGCCTGCAAAGAAAAGAAAAATGATGAATATATGAGATGAAATCAACCTTGTGGATGTAAGATGCTTGTCCATCTTCTTTGGCATTGCTTGTGATATGGCATCATCAGGGAATCAATCACCCAAATTGTTCCCTGAAGCATATTTGGAAGTTGTAGTTGCATAACTCTTAAGTTGTAATAAAAAAATTATTTACTTAAATTATCTTGCCAAAGCTTAAAAATTATACTTAAAAAGCTTAGAACTTTCACTTATCCAAAAAGGATTAAAAAAAACTAAAATTAGAATGATATCACAACTTTTCTCCTCTTCACTTCAAAACCACATTGTTTATTTGATAATTAGGTAAGAATTAAGAGTTAAGAGAAAATGGCTTAATTTCCTAGAGAGAAATTGAAGAGGAGCTATATTGAAAAAACTAAGATAGTTTTCTGCCAAAAAAAGGTCACATCGCTGTATTTCATGTGAAAAATACTAAAAAAAGGCCAAAGGTTTTCAGCTGAAAATACAATGGCTATTACACCTTTAAATAATGGCTAGTAACGGCCTTTACCTTTATATACGGCTGTAATGGCTTAAAGCAGCAATTAAAAAGAAAAATTCTTTAAATAATGTTGGTAACAGTAACAGTAAGTTAAAATAATTTAAAGAATTGCTGTTATTTAAAACTTTTACGGTCATCACCACAAGGAAAACTAGCTGTATATGTGTCTAGGATAACATGCTAAAGAGCTGCTGATAGGCGGTTGTCGAAACCGTCAAAAATAAACCTATTAAACAATCAACAATAAACTTGTAGATAGTGGCAATAGGGTCGAACCACAAGGAATTGACACTAAAGATCTTCCTAATAATAACCAAGATAAGTAAATAACAAATAATTAAAAGAGGGGGGTTTTGAGTTGATGGATTAACACTAAATAACAAAATAAAACAATAATTTAAAGATGAGTAAATCAATGAGAAAGAGATTCTAGCTGAAGTGTGAGTCTAATTCAGTTTGTTCAGAATTGATCATTGATTATTAAAGACTCCTATTTGATTTCAATAAATCAGTTTTGGTTGTGGAAGACGCTTCTCACAATCCAAATTCTTCCTTAGTTCTAGTTTGATTAGGAAACGTTCGCTAATTAAACACTAATCAACAAGTTGCCAAGGAACGTCCTTGGGGCATTGTAGCATCGAACAACTGTTGATTGCATTAAGACTTAGAAAAGCCCAATTCTATCCTTGCCAACCGCGTGGTCAAGTTTAGATTATGCAACTTGATTAAATGTGTATTTGAACAACCTAAGCAATTACGGACCTAAATCATTCAAACAATATTACTTAAGTAATTTAAAAGCAATGGGCCCTTATTGATTCTAAAAGCAAAGTAATAATTATGGAAAAGATCAGTTTGCATAAATATTGAAACAAACAAGAGTTCAACAATGGAGTATTAAACCTCCCAATTCATCACAAATCTGAATATTCTCAACTTCAACTAGAAAAGAAAAGAGTTTAGCCACTCATGGTGGACTAAATACAAAAAAGATGAAAGGAAAGGAAAAAGGAAGATGCTGGAGAGTTTCTGGCGAGTTCAATTCCTCAGCCGAAGATGCCTTTGCTGGTTTGGAGGCTCTCCTTTTATAGCTGCAAATTTCCATCCATCTAGGGTTTCAAAATCCCTTTTTGATTTGGTGTTTGACTCCTCTTTTGATGTTGAATTTAATTGCAATTGGAATTCCTTGGATGATAAGTTCTTTTCGTGGCTCTTGGATTTGTATTGATAGTGATTGAGTTGGATTTGGACTTCTGAAAATTCGGATTTCTGTTTTCTGCCCAAATTCCCGCTCTGCTGTCAGTTTCTGTTGTGAAAGTGATTTGCCCGGTGGTTTGACCAGTTTCTTCAAGTGATTGGGCAAATCACTGACCAGATCGCTTCTCTGTGAGTCAGTCCTCTATGTCTCTGCGAGTGATTTGGCCAGTGATCTTCGAGTTTCTTGGGCAAATCACTGCCCATATCACTGCTGTCTGTTGCCTCCGGGTTTCTGCTTTAGCTTGATCTGGGCAGTGATGGGAGCAGTTTAGCTGGTGATCTTGGGCAAATCACTGGGCAAATCATCCTTCTGTACTTTTTCTGCACTTTTTCTCCCATTTTCTAATTTCTTCCTTTTCTGTAAAAACAAGATAAAAACCATAAATTAAACTGAAAAATGTGTAAATAAGCAATAATACTTATGATAAAAATGTGGCTAAATTATGCTTGATCAAATACCCCCACACCTAGCTTTTTGCTTGTCCTCAAGCAACAAATAACTTAGCCAATCAAGCCCCCTTTTTCCTTAGAGCCTAAGTACCACTTAATCAGCCCCCCCTAGACTCCTAATCTGAATTATCACAGTATAGAGTACATGCACTAAGGTCATCCTCTCCTTTCCTTGTTTCCTTTCACCTACCATGGTCAAGGGAAATGTTTTTGATTCAATCATGCTTATTCTTTTATGTTAGGTTTAATGTAACCCCTAGGAGTGACTTGCCACCTTCTCTCTTTCTCCTTTTTATTTAATTTTTATTTTCAGCAGCACTTATTCTTATCCTTGCCTGAAAAAGTCACTAACCTTTTTACGCGATTGTGTACATGGGTACCACCCCCGGTTACTCAGTTAGTCACTTGTTCAAGTGGCTACTAGCTCTGTTCATAGTCTAGACCATCGAAACTTATTTGCTTGAAAAAGTTACTGACCTTTTTACGCGATTGTGTACATGGGTGATACACCCCCGGTTACTCAGTCAGTTACTTCTCCAAGTGGCTATTAGGCTCAGTTCATAGTCTTAGACCATTGGAACAAGTTTGTGATTTGTGCTTTGTGCTGGTTTGTCATGATAGTTTGGGCAAATCAGCTCATAGGGAGTTACACTAGCTTTTTATTTGCATGTATTTTTATTTTTATTTCCCTTGACCACAATAAATTTAAGGATTCAATTCAAGTAAAGAACTTTCTAAGTGAAGGTAACATACTGTGAATGATTCAGTTTAGGCTTAGAGGGGTGGCAAATCAACGGGGTCATGAGATAAGGAAACTCTTTTAACCTTGTTATCTATGTTGAGTAGAGCAAAAGTTAAGACAAAATTCTGTGTGTGTGTGCAAAAAGGTGTGAAAAAAAATTCTGGTGTATGCAAAAAGGGGTAAGAATAATGCAAAAAGAAAAAAGAAACAAAAAGAAACAAAAAGAAACAAAAAGAAATCAAAAAGAAATCAAAAGATGGTGTGATCAGTGAATAAATACTCTCCAGTACCCCACACCTATCCCAAATATTGTCCTCAATGTTTGAATATGTATATATAGAGAAATGAAGGAGAAAAGGGAAAGGGACTTCCTGGCCTGTGGGTGATTTGACCAGTGACTTGGGCAAGCACTGGGCAAATCACTGGGCAGATCGCTATCTGTCACGGTGCTGGGGTAGAAAATGGTCCACCAGCAGGTCCAACAAGTGCTCCATCCTTTGCATTCGGTCCTCAATCCTACTGAGACGAGCCTCTACTGTCTGGTTGGGGGCTTCGTCTTCTGGTGGCTGAGGAGCATCCTGCTGGGGTCTGCTGGAAGTGTATTTGCTGGTTCTTGCCCTGTTTCCTGTGTTGTCCCATCTGTAGAGGCTGCTGTGGAGGGGTGTCCTGTGCTTCGTCATCACTGTCGGAGGGGGTGGGTCTCGGCAGCCCTAGTTTCTTCCACATGAACGGTCCGCCGGTGGCCTTCATCTTAATTCTTACCATTGTGGTCTTAAGTTTGCCGGTGGGTGAGTGGTGGGTCGGAGAGGAGAAATCTTGAAGAAGAAGAGATAAAAACAGTAGATAGCGTAAAAAGTAAAAGAGTAAAAGAAAAGAACTACTTAAAGTGATTTGGGTATGTGAACTGCCCTGATCATTTAATGCTGGCCCTCTGGATTCTTGACAGGGTGATTTGACCAGTGATTTGGATAAGCAGTGGGCAAATCACTTGGCCAGACCGCTTCTCCTTTGCAGTTGCTGGGCTGGTACTGTTCACGCCCTTTTCTGATGATGTGCTTGATTTTGCGATTGGACCGGTGATCTTGGTCAAATTATCTGGGCAATTGGGCAAATCACTGCCCCGATCACTTGTGACTATGGTATATTCAGTCGATTTGCCCAGCGATTTGGGCAAGCAGTGGGCAAATCACTGGGCAAATCACTACATCTGGGCTGCCTCCCAGTAGCGCCCTGTTTTCTGTCTTGGGCTGGACTTCAGTGTCTTGCTCAGCAGTCTTGGGAAGGGGGATCCAAGGGAACCTCCTCCACAACATGGACAATAAAACTGTAACGCCCCGGAAATCCGGACCGCTACCGGCGCTAGGATCCGGGTCGACTTAAGGCCGCCGGGACCCGTAGCAAGCCTGACATATAACCTGTAAACCTGTATAATCCCATACATGATCAACAACATGCATAAAAATTAAAACTTTTCTTCATACAAACTGTCATCTACTAACTCAACCTGTGCATACTCTGAACATATACATAACATAGTCCCTCTGTGGGATCTCATCAAGCCTTAAAGGCAAAACAACCTGTGTTGAGTTAGTTTACATAAACATCATAACATAAGATCATGTATATACAAAAGGGATTAACAATACATTATGGTCAAGCACAACTCTATCCTCAATAACCTCATTACATAACATCCTGAATATTTTTACATTTCATCATAATACAATTGTCATGTCCACAAACTAACTATTACATACATATGACTTTTTCTCGTCTTGCCTTCTCTATCTATCCCGTACTTGCAAACCTGGGGGTTAGGGGAGAGGGGTGAGCTAGATGCCCAGTGAGTAGAAATGTAAAAAGGAATATTTAAACATGCTATCATGAAATGCGTCACTGCACAATCAAATCACACCACGGATGGACTGATTCAAAAATCCCTCAACTCCATGCCCGGCCCTATTATGGGCACCACAGGACTTCGTATTGCCCGGCCCTATTATGGGCACCACAGGACTTCGTACTCGGAGTTATTGCCCGGCCCTATTATGGGCACCACAGGTCTTCGTATTGCCTGGCCCTATTATGGGCACCACAGGACTTCGTATATAGAAGGCTAATGAATCATCCTAATGTCCATCCACTATCATCTATCACAACAATACGATGCGGCATAGTCGTGAATTCTAATGCAAACAACCTATAATATGATCATGATGCATGAAGCATGATAAAAGCATTTCATTTCTTAATTAAAAAAAGTTAAGTTTAGTTCCACTCACCTCTGGCTGACTCTGACAAACTCTGTAGCAGCTGGCTCACTGCTGGGGTCCTTGGTTCCTCGGGTCCGAACCTACACAGGTGGACTCCAATGAGGGACCAAACACACAAAAACATAACTCTAATACATTCCCCAAAAACCCCCTAAAACATCCTGAAAATATCACATAGAGATATGCATGGGTGGCTGAACAGGGCACTTTCGGCGGCACCTTCGGCGGCCGAAAGTCCTGGACAGAGACGAAACTCAGGTAGGTTCGGCGGCACCTTCGGCGGCCGAAAGTCCCAGACAGAGACGAAAGTCTCTTTTCGGGGGCAACTTCGGCAGCCGAATGCTGCCTCCACAAAGGGGGTTCGGCGGCCGAAACTCCCTTCGGCGGCCGAACCTGGTTTCTGCCAGAAGGGCAGAAACTTGGTTCAACCGAACCTCTTGCCTCCCAAAACCTCCAATCATGCATAATCTCGTTCTATAACATGCATACCACACATACATTACACCTAGGGGTCTCAAACTATCATATACCCCAACTACAACACTTCAAACACACAAAAATCAACATACATTGCTCAAATCATCAAAATAACCCATAAACTCAACATATAACCTAACATGCATTTCTACTCATAGATCTAGCATAAAACTTACTTAAAACATATAAGGAGCTTAAGATCGGCTCTTACCTCTTGAAGATCGAGAGGGAGACGACCTAAACTTGGAGATCCACGAAAATGAGCTCCTGAGTTCCCAAAGCTCCAAAACTTGGTTTAAATGTTCAAAACTTGCAATGTGAGTTTAAAACTTAAGAAAAATGGAAGAGATTTGGAGGAAGAGCACAAGAGTTGCAAAGGGAAAGTCGGAAGCTTGCTGTGGCCGAAAATGGGAGAAAGCTCGCCCATTTCGGCTAAGTGCCCCATTTATAGGTGGCTGGCCAGGCCACGTTCGGGGGCCGAATGTGCCTCCGCATCCATGCAATGTTCGGCGGCCGAACCTGACTTTCGGCGGCCGAACCTGAACTTCCCTAACTCATGCTTTCGGGGGCCTAACGTGCCTCCAAAATGCATGCATGTTCGGCGGCAGAACTTGACTTTCGGCGGCCGAACCTGGGTTTTCCTCCAAGGACTTTTCATGCAAAAACTCATTTAATTTCATACTTAAAACCATTAAAACATGAAAACATTTTTATAAAACATGATTCTACCCTTCTAGAGATCTCCGACATCCGAGTTTCCACCGGACGGTAGGAATTCCGATACCGGAGTCTAGCCGGGTATTACAAAAACCTTCATAGAATCTCTTCAAACGATGCCCATTAACTTTGAAAACCTTGCTTGTTTGTGGATTCCGTGTGTCAATAGCTTCATGTGCTGTATCCTGTCTCTGATTCTGGTGAGATGAGCCTCCACCGAATGGTCTTGAGGTGCCTTTTATGTCCTCCAAGGTCCACCCAATTGCTTTTTTGTGCTTCTTTAACACATCAAGGAGCTTTTCCTCTTCTTCTTGGCTGAGCTGGTTAGAAATAATGACTGGAAGTGAATTTCTAGCTCCCAAGTAGGCATATTTGAGGTGGCTTGGCAATGGTTTCTGTAACACCCCTTACCCTATCAAAGAGTAGATAGAGCAAGGAATGTCACAAACTATACCTTTTTAGATATATCAGGACTAAACAATTTCTTTTATCTGTAAATACCAAGTTTTTAGGTAATGCATGTAACTTTCATCAAGTGATTAAAATAAATGTGAGATTTCTAAACCAAAATTTTTCGACAGAATTTCCTCTGTTTCATTAGCACTTTAACCTGTAATACATATGAACATCACACTTATAATTACACTAACAACTGTCATTTGATATCTTACTATTTTTTATTACATAATCTTTACAACTCACTCTATTTAATATGTACATGCCAAAATAAAACTGTACTATGACTCAGAGACTCAAAAGAACCAGCTATGATAATGGCCTTGATATCTGATGTAGACCTTTGATGAACTTCGCGTGCCTACTTTATCTACAACCTGCGTGAGGTAAAAACCAACACGCTGAGCTAAGGCTCAGTGGGTGATAACAACAAATAACAAAATAGCGTAAACAAGTTCACGTTTACAGATAATCAGAATAAAAACATCTTCTTTTTCCTTTATTGCACATTTTCTATTCATAACAAATCACCACAGCTTAGTGCATGTAATAGATGCAAACATATTAACACTCACTAATAAGTTCACAAAATCAAGTATCAATCTTAACTAAGATCTTAGCCCTTATAAACACATAGTAGGATCGACTAGGTAGATAAGGAGTTATAACGGTAGGCACAGGGTGCCGAACGGTACGCTCAGAGGCCAAATCTGTGATAGCAGAGCTCTGTGGCCATGCTTATGAGGTACCAGATATGTAACCTCAAATATAGATCATGTATCTATAGCAGTACTGCGAACTCTGTATGTTTATATGGCATGTCATACCCTTATACTAACCTCGACTCCTATTACGTTTACCAGGGCCAAGCACTATTAATTCAATGTATCAATGTAAAATGCATACCATTTGAAGCTATTTGAATTCATTTTCCAAGTTACATATATCATATGCCAAGATTTACAATATGGAAAACTCATGGCAAATAGTGCAAAACTTTATTGACTTAGCATTTTAATGTAGAAAACTACATTCTGCCATATCTTGCATCAACTTTTCAAGTAGTTTAGAGTTATAATTTAACTTCAGTTTCTTCATAAGAAATGTACATTTATGTCTTATCTTTCCAACAAGGTATGATTCATGCAATTCTGATCATCCTAACTTAAGTTATGAATTTTTCTTTACAAGCTGCTCAATCAGGTCTTAATCAGTCCAGTATTAGTACCTGTTTATAGTATCACAAAAATTATCAGATTCATACATTTCCATACAAATTAAAGCTTAAGTTTCTTCTACAAAGTTTTAGGTATACTTCTTAGGATTCATTTGGCACTGGTATTAACAAATTTCACTGAGTACATAATTAGTTATAGTATAATCAATACACACTGTTCCGGATGCACTAACTCTGTATCCAGTTTAGGTTCACTTCAAATTTTCATCATCTTACCTACAGATTCAGAATTTGGTCAATTCATGAAAGTTTTAGCTCTTTGTCTCAGCTTTCATTTGGTATATCTTAGGCCTAATTTCAATAACCAAACAATAAGTTATAAGAATATCAACACAAGCTGTCCTGTTACAACCTATTCTGCCAGATTTGCCCTTTTAGCTCTCATGTTAAATTTCTTTACTCTAAGCCTTTCAAACATCATTTTAACATTCATATAACATATTTATACAATCAAAACAACATTTCCAGCAAGTAAAATCAACCCCTAATTTCACTTATTCATGGCAGAATCAAAGGAAAACAGAAAAATCATACAAACACCAAACCTTTCTTGAATTCCTCCTTTCTTTTCCTCTTCTAATCTCTAGCTATCTCCTTTCCCTTTGATGTTCCTTCACCTAGGTCAATTTATGTCTTAGGAAAGGATTGAATAAACTATAAATTAAAGCTTTATAATTCAAATTCATGCATGAAGAAATGAGAAGATGTTATTTCCTACACATTTCTAAGCTTACCTTTGATTTTCAAGCTTGGTGTATATGGAACCCTAAACTTTTCTTCTTCAATCCCTTCACTATATGGCTCTTCCTTTAGATCTAGGTCTTAGGATGAATTTTGGTTAAAGAAAGAAATTGATTTGGTGAGGTTTGGCTTGGCTTTGGTGGGAGAAAGAAAAGCAAAATTTCTTCTTCTTTGAAAATGGATGACCTACGGCAAAGTGGATGAAGGAAGAAGACAACCCACTTTTTAATTTGCTTGGTCATTTCTCCATCCAATAGCTAGGTGACACATGTTGGGTACATTAAATTTTATCTTTTAACTTTCCATATTTACACTTTAACCCACTAAACTCTTTACCATGTTTCAATTTAGTTTTCAAACTTTCAATAATAATAGATTGACATACTAAAATAAGCTTTTAGCCTTTAGAAGTCCTTTCCACTTAAGCAAGCATGACGGATTTAAAACAAACACCTCAAGCAAGCACGTCAGGAAACCCTAAGCACCTCCCGAAAGTGACTCGTTCCCGACTCGCTAATCACACTGTCTACTTTATTTCTGAATATGTCCGTTTCTTTATTTGAGTTTTCTATAATTCAGTTATTAGCAGATTAGAGTTATGCTAGTACCTCCCCTAAGTAGCTCGGGGTAAGCTAGCACCTCCCCTAATGCCACTTACTTTAGTAGTGAAATAGCCTAACCCATACCTAGTGATGTCACTGCTCTAGCTATGGGTTTGAGGATGTTACAACTCTTCCCCTCTTAAGAAATTTCGTCCTCGAAATTTTACCTGCTTTGAATAGCTGTGGATATTGTTGCTTCATTACCTCTTCACTCTCCCATGTAGCTTCTTCTGCCTTGTGATTTCTCCACAACACTTTCACTAAGGGAATCTTCTTATTCCTTAACTCTTTTATTTCCCTTGCTAAAATTTTCACTGGTTCTTCTTCATAAGTCAGGTCAGACTATACATCAATGGTTTTAGCTGGAATGACATGTGATGGGTCAGATCTGTATCTTCTTAGCATGGATACATGGAAGACATTATGTATTCTGTCTAACTCTGGAGGTAAAGCTAGCCTGTAGGCTACTGGACCCACACGCTCAATTATTTCATATGGACCAATAAACCGAGGGCTTAGCTTACCTTTCTTGCCAAATCTTAGCACTTTCTTCCATGGAGAAACTTTTAAAAACACTTTGTCTCCAACAGCAAATTCTATATCTTTTCTTCTCAAATCTGCATAGGATTTTTGCCTATCTGTTGCAGCTTTCAATCTTTCTTTGATAATCTTCACCTTCTCCTCAGTCTGTCTTACCAACTCTGGACCTACAAGTTTAGCTTCACTAAGTTCTGTCCAGCATAATGGGGTTCTACATTTTCTGCCATACAATGCTTCATAAGGGGCCATTTTAATACTAGCCTGATAACTATTGTTGTAAGCAAATTCCACTAGTGGGAGATATCTTTCCCAGCTTCCTTCAAATTCAATTGCACAACTTCTGAGCATATCTTCCAAAACTTGAATTACTCTTTCTGACTGGCCATCTGTCTGAGGATGAAAAGCTGTACTAAAATTCAATCTTGTCCCTAGAGCTTCATGTAGTTTTTCCCAAAATCTGGATGTGAATCTTGGATCTCTGTCTGATATGATAGAGATAGGAACACCATGCAGTCTCACAATTTCATTAATGTACAATTCTGCATACTTCTCCAATGTGTAATCCATTCTGATTGGCAAGAAATGCGCTGATTTAGTTAACTTGTCAACTATTACCCAGATGGCATCTTTCTTCCTTGGTGTGAGTGGCAATCCTGTTACAAAATCCATGGTAATTCTATCCCATTTCCATTCTGGTATAGCGATAGGCTGCAATAACCCTGATGGAACCTGATGCTCTGCTTTTACCCGTTGACATGTCAAACATTTTGTTACAAATTCAACTATATTTCTTTTCATACCCGGCCACCAATAATGCGCCTTCAGATCTTGATACATCTTAGTGCTACCTGGATGCATAACATATGGACTATTGTGTGCCTCTGTAAGAATACTCTGTTTCAGCTCTCCAATGTTAGGTACACATATTCTGTCACCATAGTACAAGTAACCATCATCACTTATCACATGCTTCTGCTTCTTCCCCTCTTGTACTTGTCTAGTCCATAAGGCTATATCTGTATCTTCTTTCTGTGCTTCTTTAATTTGTTGCAGTAAGTTGGGTCTAACTTTCAATTCTGCTACAATAGCTCCATCATCTGCTATAGTCAACCGCGCATTCATTGCTTTTAATGCAAATAAGGATTTCCTGCTGAGTGCATCTGCTACCAAATTAGCTTTGCCTGGGTGATAATCTATAATGCAATCATAATCTTTCAGTAACTCTAGCCATCTTCTCTGTCTCAGGTTTAGCTCTTTCTGTGTGGGCAAGTATTTCAGACTTTTATGATCTGTATAAATGTAACATTTCTCACCATATAAGTAATGTCTCCATATCTTTAGTGCAAAAACTATGGCAGCCAGCTCTAGATCATGGGTAGGATAGTTCTTCTCATGTGGCTTCAGTTGTCTAGAAGCATAGGCAATCACTTTACCTTCTTGCATCAAAACACATCCAAGTCCATTGTGAGAAGCATCACTGTATATCACAAATTCCTTGCCAGAAAGAGGTTGTGTAAGTATAGGTGATTCGGTGAGCATAGTCTTCAATCTGTCAAAGCTTGCTTGACATTTATCATCCCAAACATACTTAACATTCTTATGTAGTAATTTAGTCAATGGAGCTGCTATAAGTGAAAACCCTTTCACAAACCGTCTATAGTACCAAGCTAGACCCAAGAAACTCCTAACCTCTGCAACATTCTTTGGTGGCTTCCATTCCAGAACAGCTTTAATCTTCTGTGGATCTACTCTGATTCCCTCTGTTGATACAACATGTCCTAAAAATACTATTTCATTGAGCCAAAAATCACATTTACTGAACTTAGCATAAAGTTGCTTTTCCCTCAGAGTCTGTAATACTATCCTCAAATGTCTGTCATGGTCTTCTCTAGTTCTAGAGTATACCAGAATATCATCAATGAATACTACAACAAACTGGTCTAAATATGGATGGAAGATACGGTTCATCAGATCCATGAATGATGCAGGTGCATTTGTTAGCCCGAATGGCATAACCAGGAACTCATAATGTCCATATCGTGTCCTGAATGCAGTCTTAGGCACATCTGTCCCTTTAACTCTCAACTGATGGTAGCCCGATCTCAAATCTATCTTAGAGAAAATGCTGGCCCCTTTCAACTGATCAAACAAATCATCTATTCTGGGCAGTGGATATTTATTCTTTATAGTTACCTTATTCAACTGTCTGTAATCAATGCACAACCGAAGAGATCCATCTTTCTTTTTCACAAACAACACTGGTGCACCCCATGGTGAAACACTAGGTCGAATAAAGCCCTTATCAAGTAACTCTTGCAACTGTATTTTTAACTCTTTCAATTCTGTAGGAGCCATTCTGTAAGGAGCAATTGAAATAGGTGCGGTGCCTGGCACAACTTCTATAGCAAAATCCACTTCCCTTTCTGGAGGTAACCCTGGTAACTCTTCAGGAAATACATCTGGAAAATGACATACTGTGGGTAGATTTGACACACTAGGACCTTTCTTCTTAGTTTCAATCACACTAGCTAGATAAGCTGTACAGCCTTTTCTAATCAACCTCCTAGCTGTAGTGGCAGATATGACATTAGAGAGGTAATCTGACCTCTCACCCACAACTATAACCTCAGAACCCTCTAATGTTTTGAGTGTAACCCGCTTTAACTTACAGTCAACTATGACATGATGTCTAGACAACCAATCCATACCTAGAATCACATCAAACTCTCTAAAAGGTAACTCTATCAGGTCACCTAAAAAGGTATGACCTTGCACACATATAGGACAATCTCTGTAAACTCTATTCACAATCACAAGATGTCCTAAGGGATTGGTCACTGCTATGTCATGCTCTAAAGGTTCTACTTCAATTCCCATCTCATTATTAATGGGTATGCTGATGTATGAATGTGTGGAACCAGGATCAATTAATGCATAAATATGTTTGCCAAAGATAGAAAATTTACCAGCAATAACATCTGGTTTGTCCTGGTCTTCCCTTGCACGAATAGCATATGCCCTGGCAGGTGCTCTAGTGTCTGGTCTATCTACTGTCTCTGATACTCTGTGACTCTGAGCACTGCTAGATTCACCTCTACCTCTACCTCTGCCTCTAGACCCTGTCGGCAAAGATCTCTCTGTCTGTATAGGCTGCACTGACTGGCCTCTAGGACAATCCCTCATAAAGTGGTCTGAGCTTCCACATAAGTAGCAAGCCCCAGTCAATCTCCTACATACTCCACCATGTCTCCTGCCACAATGCTCACATACTGGTGGCAACCCTCTGCCTGGTCCTCCTGTACTGGATACTGAAGTAGTCTGCTGTCCAGACCTCACTACTGAACTCTGCCCCGGTCTCTGACTCTGCCTAGGTAGTCCTCTCTGCCCTGTCTGCTGAAATTCCCTATGTCTCTTACTACTTGTCTGAGATATAGAGGATTGTCCCTGATACTGGCTCTGGCTCCTTTTCTGTTGCCCTTTTTGCTTTCTACTTTGCTCTTCTTCTTTAATTCGTTCTAGGCTGTGGGCCGTCTCTACTAAAACTGAAAGTTCCTTGATATGCATAGCTGTGAGGTACATCCTGATATCAGCATGTAATCCCTGCTCAAAGCATCTACATCTCTCTTCCTCTGTAGGAACTATCTCCGTGGCATACTTACTAAGTCGGACAAATTCTCGCTCGTACTCAGTTACTGTAAGCCTGCCCTGTCTGAGGTATAAGAACTCCCTCCTTCTCTCCTCTATATATAAGGCCCCAACATACTTCTTTTTAAACTCTGACAAAAAGAATTCCCAAGTCTGGCGCTCTGGTCGAACCATCTGTGTTAAAGTTGTCCACCATCGATACGCTTCATCTTTTAGCAATGATACTGCACACATCAAGCTCTCTACTGGTGAACACTGTAGCTGCTGTAAAACCCTTTCTGTACTTTCTAACCAGAATTCTGCAGCTGAAGGATCATCTTCCTTTTTACCTCTAAATTCTGTTGCACCATACTTTCTGAGTTTTTCTATTGGAGGCCTAGCTACCACAGGTGGGGGAACCTGGACTGCTACAGGTGGTGGTGGTGGTACCTCTGGTACATTTTGTGTAACCCTCCTAATCAACTCAGCTATTTGCTGAAACAATGCATCCTGCCCTGGTCCGCCAGCAGCAGCAGGTGGAGGAGCAGCAGCAGGTGCAACTGCCTCAGAGGGAGCATGACTCTCTACCTCTTCATCTGCTGCTCTCTGTGACTCAGATGACATCTTTTATAGGACCTAAAGACACAAAGAAGAGATTTACATCAGAACCATATCATAGCTGTAACTCATTTTGGCATGTACATATATGACACATATACACCTACATACTATGACCTAGAATCGCCTAAACCTTTGCTCTGATACCACTAATTGTAACACCCCTTACCCTATCAAAGAGTAGATAGAGCAAGGAATGTCACAAACTATACCTTTTTAGATATATCAGGACTAAACAATTTCTTTTATCTGTAAATACCAAGTTTTTAGGTAATGCATGTAACTTTCATCAAGTGATTAAAATAAATGTGAGATTTCTAAACCAAAATTTTTCGGCAGAATTTCCTCTGTTTCATTAGCACTTTAACCTGTAATACATATGAACATCACACTTATAATTACACTAACAACTGTCATTTGATATCTTACTATTTTTTATTACATAATCTTTACAACTCACTCTATTTAATATGTACATGCCAAAATAAAACTGTACTATGACTCAGAGACTCAAAAGAACCAGCTATGATAATGGCCTTGATATCTGATGTAGACCTTTGATGAACTTCGCGTGCCTACTTTATCTACAACCTGCGTGAGGTAAAAACCAACACGCTGAGCTAAGGCTCAGTGGGTGATAACAACAAATAACAAAATAGCGTAAACAAGTTCACGTTTACAGATAATCAGAATAAAAACATCTTCTTTTTCCTTTATTGCACATTTTCTATTCATAACAAATCACCACAGCTTAGTGCATGTAATAGATGCAAACATATTAACACTCACTAATAAGTTCACAAAATCAAGTATCAATCTTAACTAAGATCTTAGCCCTTATAAACACATAGTAGGATCGACTAGGTAGATAAGGAGTTATAACGGTAGGCACAGGGTGCCGAACGGTACGCTCAGAGGCCAAATCTGTGATAGCAGAGCTCTGTGGCCATGCTTATGAGGTACCAGATATGTAACCTCAAATATAGATCATGTATCTATAGCAGTACTGCGAACTCTGTATGTTTATATGGCATGTCATACCCTTATACTAACCTCGACTCCTATTACGTTTACCAGGGCCAAGCACTATTAATTCAATGTATCAATGTAAAATGCATACCATTTGAAGCTATTTGAATTCATTTTCCAAGTTACATATATCATATGCCAAGATTTACAATATGGAAAACTCATGGCAAATAGTGCAAAACTTTATTGACTTAGCATTTTAATGTAGAAAACTACATTCTGCCATATCTTGCATCAACTTTTCAAGTAGTTTAGAGTTATAATTTAACTTCAGTTTCTTCATAAGAAATGTACATTTATGTCTTATCTTTCCAACAAGGTATGATTCATGCAATTCTGATCATCCTAACTTAAGTTATGAATTTTTCTTTACAAGCTGCTCAATCAGGTCTTAATCAGTCCAGTATTAGTACCTGTTTATAGTATCACAAAAATTATCAGATTCATACATTTCCATACAAATTAAAGCTTAAGTTTCTTCTACAAAGTTTTAGGTATACTTCTTAGGATTCATTTGGCACTGGTATTAACAAATTTCACTGAGTACATAATTAGTTATAGTATAATCAATACACACTGTTCCGGATGCACTAACTCTGTATCCAGTTTAGGTTCACTTCAAATTTTCATCATCTTACCAACAGATTCAGAATTTGGTCAATTCATGAAAGTTTTAGCTCTTTGTCTCAGCTTTCATTTGGTATATCTTAGGCCTAATTTCAATAACCAAACAATAAGTTATAAGAATATCAACACAAGCTGTCCTGTTACAACCTATTCTGCCAGATTTGCCCTTTTAGCTCTCATGTTAAATTTCTTTACTCTAAGCCTTTCAAACATCATTTTAACATTCATATAACATATTTATACAATCAAAACAACATTTCCAGCAAGTAAAATCAACCCCTAATTTCACTTATTCATGGCAGAATCAAAGGAAAACAGAAAAATCATACAAACACCAAACCTTTCTTGAATTCCTCCTTTCTTTTCCTCTTCTAATCTCTAGCTATCTCCTTTCCCTTTGATGTTCCTTCACCTAGGTCAATTTATGTCTTAGGAAAGGATTGAATAAACTATAAATTAAAGCTTTATAATTCAAATTCATGCATGAAGAAATGAGAAGATGTTATTTCCTACACATTTCTAAGCTTACCTTTGATTTTCAAGCTTGGTGTATATGGAACCCTAAACTTTTCTTCTTCAATCCCTTCACTATATGGCTCTTCCTTTAGATCTAGGTCTTAGGATGAATTTTGGTTAAAGAAAGAAATTGATTTGGTGAGGTTTGGCTTGGCTTTGGTGGGAGAAAGAAAAGCAAAGTTTCTTCTTCTTTGAAAATGGATGACCTACGGCAAAGTGGATGAAGGAAGAAGACAACCCACTTTTTAATTTGCTTGGTCATTTCTCCATCCAATAGCTAGGTGACACATGTTGGGTACATTAAATTTTATCTTTTAACTTTCCATATTTACACTTTAACCCACTAAACTCTTTACCATGTTTCAATTTAGTTTTCAAACTTTCAATAATAATAGATTGACATACTAAAATAAGCTTTTAGCCTTTAGAAGTCCTTTCCACTTAAGCAAGCATGACGGATTTAAAACAAACACCTCAAGCAAGCACGTCAGGAAACCCTAAGCACCTCCCGAAAGTGACTCGTTCCCGACTCGCTAATCACACTGTCTACTTTATTTCTGAATATGTCAGTTTCTTTATTTGAGTTTTCTATAATTCAGTTATTAGCAGATTAGAGTTATGCTAGTACCTCCCCTAAGTAGCTCGGGGTAAGCTAGCACCTCCCCTAATGCCACTTACTTTAGTAGTGAAATAGCCTAACCCATACCTAGTGATGTCACTGCTCTAGCTATGGGTTTGAGGATGTTACAACTCTTCCCCTCTTAAGAAATTTCGTCCTCGAAATTTTACCTGCTTTGAATAGCTGTGGATATTTTTGCTTCATTACCTCTTCACTCTCCCATGTAGCTTCTTCTGCCTTGTGATTTCTCCACAACTGTAATACCCGGCTAGACTCCGGTATCGGAATTCCTACCGTCCGGTGGAATCTCGGATGTCGGAGACCTCTAGAAGGGTAGAGGCATGTTTTATAAAATGTTGTCTTGTATTTTAATGTTTTAAAGTATGAAACTAAATGAGTTTTGCATGAAAATAGCATTGGAGGAAAACCCAGGTTCGGCCGCCGAAAGTCAAGTTCGGCCGCCGAACATTTGCATGGATGCGGAGGCACATTCGGCCCCCGAACGTGGCCTGGCCAACCACTATATAAGGGGCACTTAGCCGAAATGGGCGAGCTTTCTCCCATTTTCGGCCACAGCAAGCTTCCGACTTTCCCTTCGCAAACCTAGTGTTCTTCCTCCAAATCCCCACCATTTTTCTTGAGTTTTAAGCTTGCATTGAAGGTTTTGAACTTTTGAAACAAGTTTTGGAGCTTTGGGAACTCAGGAGCTCATCTTCTTGGATCTCCAAGTTTAGGTCGTCTCCCTCTCGATCTTCAAGAGGTAAGAGCCGATCTTAAGCCCCATGTATGTTTAAATAAGTTTTATGAAGTTTTATGGGGTAGCAATGCATGATTAAGTTAGTTGAGCTATGTTAGGTTTTATGTGATTTTTGAACAATATGGCATGTTTGAGTATGTTTGAAGTGTTGTAGATGGGGTATATGCTTGTTTGAGGCCCCTAGGAGCTTGTATGCATGTTTTGGTTGAATGGTATGCATGATTTGAGCTTGGGAGGCGAAATGTGCATTTAGGAGCCAAGTTTCTGCCCTTTGGCAGAAACCAGGTTCGGCAGCCGAAGGAGCTTTCGGCCGCCGAACGTGGCTGGTGAGGCAGGCCTTTCGGCTGCCGAAGTTGCCCCCGAAGGGAGACTTTCGTCTCTGTCTGGGACTTTCGGCCGCCGAAGGTGCCGCCGAACATGCATGAGTTTCGTAAAGGGTCCCTTGGTCCGCACGGGCGAGCTTTTTCTCTCCCATTGTCGGCCAAGGTGAGTCTCCACCGTTCCTCCCTCGATCTTGAGTGTTTCCTCTAGATCTTTCATGGTTTTAACAAGTTTTCATCTTGCTTTGAAGTTTTTAAGCTTTTGAATCGAGTTTTGAGCAAGTTTTGAGCTTGGAGACCCAAGGAGCTAAATCTCTTCCAACTCCAAGTTAGATCGCCTCTACTCTCGATCTTCAAGAGGTAAGGTCGATCTCGAACTCTTTATGCTTGACACAAGTTTTATGAAGATCTTTGGGGATTAAAGGCATGTTTAGTTCATGTGTAGGTTTATGGGTTTAAGTTGTGATTTTTGAGCAATGTAGCTTGTTTGTGTGTGAATGAAGTGTTGTAGATGGGGTATATGCATGTTTGAGGCCCCTAGGAACTTGTATGTGTGTTTTAGTTGAGAGATATGCATGATTTATGGTTTTGGGAGGCAGGAGGTTCATTCGAACCAAGTTTCTGCCGTTTGGCAGAAACCAGGTTCGGCAGCCGAAGGGAGTTTCGGCCGCCGAACCCCCCTTGTGGAGGCAGCTTTCGGCTGCCGAAGGTGCCCCCGAAAAGAGACTTTCGTCTCTGTCTGGCACTTTCGGCCGCCGAAGGTGCCGCCGAACCTAGCTGAGTTTCGTCTCTGTCTGGGGCTTTCGGCCGCCGAAGGTGCCGCCGAAGGTGCCCTGTTCAGCCATTTCATGCATATTTTCTGTGATGTTTTCATGATGTTTTAGGGGGTTTTTGGGGGATATATTAGAGTTGTGTTTATATATGTTTGGTCCCTCATTGGAGTCCACCTGTGTAGGTTCGGACCCGAGGAACCGAGGACCCCAGCAGTGAGTGAGCTGCTTCAGTGTCTGGTCAGAGCTAGCCAGAGGTGAGTGGAAACAAGCTTAATGTTTTAAATCAAGCAATTAAATGTTTTGAGCATGTTTCATGCATCATGATGACATGTAATAGGCTGATTGCATTAGTTCACGAATATGTCGCATTGCATTTTATTTTGTGGTTGTGGGTGAATGCTGTATGATCCAATTAGTCCACGAGACTTTATGTATGTTATGACAGGAAGACCAGGACCCCATGCTACGGCCTGGCACGAGACTTTATGTATGTATGACAGGAAGACCAGGACCCCATGCTACGGCCTGGCACGAGGCTTTATACATGTTATGACAGGAAGACCAGGACCCCATGCTACGGCCTGGCACGAGACTTTATGTATGTTATGACAGGAAGACCAGGACCCCATGCTACGGCCTGGCACGAGACTATGTTGGGACTAATTGGTGACAGGTTCACCCTTGATGTGAATTGTTTGTGATATGATGCATTCCATGAAAGCATGAATTTCAATATAATGTTTTTAGTTTCTGCTCACTGGGCTTTAGCTCACCCCTCTCCCCTAACCCCAGGTTTGCAGGTACGGGTTTGATAGAGAAGAAAAGAAGAGAAAAGTCTTATGTATGTAATAGCTAGAGTATGTGGACATGACAAATGATAAGAATGTAATGTAAAGTTTTGAACAGTTATGTTTATGTAGTTATGTTATTGAGGATAGAGTTGTGCTTGACCATAGTATATGTTAATCCCTTGGTATGTACATGATCTTATTTTATGATGTATATGTGAACCAACTCAACACAGGATATATATTGCCCATTGAGGCTTTGATGAAATCCCACAGAGGGATTAATGTTTATGTATATGATGAATATAGTGTATGCACAGGTTGAGTTTGGTGAATGAAGAAAAAGAAAAGTTTTTAATTCTTATGTATGTTTGTTGATCATGTATGGGATTAAACAGGTAAACAGGATGTATGTAGGCTTGCTACGGGTTCCGGCGGCCTTAAGCCGACCTGAATCCTAGCGCCGGTAGCGGTCCGGATTTCCGGGGCGTTACAGAAGAGCTATGCAGACGTCCGCAGAAGACAGTTAGAGTTTCAGGAGGGGGAGTTGGTATTGCTCAAGGTGTCTCCAATGAAGGGAGTGGTTCGCTTCGGGAAGAAAGGTAAACTAGCCCCACGATACATCGGACCCTTTGAAATCTTGCAAAAGATTGGGAATGTGTCGTACAAGCTGGATTTACCTGCTTCAATGGCGAGAATCCATCCGGTTTTCCATGTTTCAATGTTGAGGAAGTTTGTGTCAGATCCGAGTAAGGTTCTTAGTGAGCCTGATGTGGAGGTCCAAGAGGATCTCACCTATGTTGAACAGCCAGTACGGATCATAGACACCCAGATCAGAAAGTTAAGAAACAAGGAGATCCCGATGGTGAAAGTCCTATGGAACCACCACAACTTGGAAGAATGCACTTGGGAGACACGGGAGTCCATGCTCCAGCAATACCCTCATCTCTTTTAAGGTTAGATCCCTATGTGTTTATGTGCTTATATATGTTGTGTTGTTTGCTATGCATGTGCTAGTGAGGAACATTCGGGGACGAATGTTCTTAAGGGGGGGAGAATGTAATACCCGGCTAGACTCCGGTATCGGAATTCCTACCGTCCGGTGGAATCTCGGATGTCGGAGACCTCTAGAAGGGTAGAGGCATGTTTTATAAAATGTTGTCTTGTATTTTAATGTTTTAAAGTATGAAACTAAATGAGTTTTGCATGAAAATAGCATTGGAGGAAAACCCAGGTTCGGCCGCCGAAAGTCAAGTTCGGCCGCCGAACATTTGCATGGATGCGGAGGCACATTCGGCCCCCGAACGTGGCCTGGCCAGCCACTATATAAGGGGCACTTAGCCGAAATGGGCGAGCTTTCTCCCATTTTCGGCCACAGCAAGCTTCCGACTTTCCCTTCGCAAACCTAGTGTTCTTCCTCCAAATCCCCACCATTTTTCTTGAGTTTTAAGCTTGCATTGAAGGTTTTGAACTTTTGAAACAAGTTTTGGAGCTTTGGGAACTCAGGAGCTCATCTTCTTGGATCTCCAAGTTTAGGTCGTCTCCCTCTCGATCTTCAAGAGGTAAGAGCCGATCTTAAGCCCCATGTATGTTTAAATAAGTTTTATGAAGTTTTATGGGGTAGCAATGCATGATTAAGTTAGTTGAGCTATGTTAGGTTTTATGTGATTTTTGAACAATGTGGCATGTTTGAGTATGTTTGAAGTGTTGTAGATGGGGTATATGCTTGTTTGAGGCCCCTAGGAGCTTGTATGCATGTTTTGGTTGAATGGTATGCATGATTTGAGCTTGGGAGGCGAAATGTGCATTTAGGAGCCAAGTTTCTGCCCTTTGGCAGAAACCAGGTTCGGCAGCCGAAGGAGCTTTCGGCCGCCGAACATGGCTGGTGAGGCAGGCCTTTCGGCTGCCGAAGTTGCCCCCGAAGGGAGACTTTCGTCTCTGTCTGGGACTTTCGGCCGCCGAAGGTGCCGCCGAACCTGCCTGACTTTCGGCTCTGGAGGGACTTTCGGCCGCCGAACCTGCCGCCGAAAGTGCCCTGTCCAGCCATTTCTTGCATGTTGTTATGTGATTGTTTCATGATGTTTTAGGGGTTTTTGGGGAGTATGTTAGAGTTATGTTTATGTATGTTTGGTCCCTCATTGGAGTCCACCTGTGTAGGTTCGGACCCGAGGAACCGAGGACCCCAGCAGTGAGCCAGCTGCTACAGAGTTTGTCAGAGCTAGCCAGAGGTGAGTGGAATAAACCTTAAGTTTTAAATAAATGAAATATGAGTTTTGAGCATGATCCATGCATCATGAATGCCATGAGATATAATAGGTTGCTTGCATTAGTATTCACGAATATGTTGCATTGCATTTATGATGTTAATGTTGATGTGGATTGGTTATTGGATGATCCTTTAGTCCTCATATGATATGATTGATGTTATGGCATGTTATGGTATGGAAGTCCAGGTTGTACCCATTCTACGTCCCTGGCATGATGTAAGAGAAAGTCCAGGTTGTACCCATTCTACGTCCCTGGCACAGTTGGTCCATATGATATGTTATGATAAGGGAAAGACCGGTTGACCCATTCTACGTCCCGGCACTCTGTCTGGGACTTTCGGCCGCCGAAGGTGCCGCCGAACCTGCCTGACTTTCGGCTCTGGAGGGACTTTCGGCCGCCGAACCTGCCGCCGAAAGTGCCCTGTCCAGCCATTTCTTGCATGTTGTTATGTGATTGTTTCATGATGTTTTAGGGGTTTTTGGGGAGTATGTTAGAGTTATGTTTATGTATGTTTGGTCCCTCATTGGAGTCCACCTGTGTAGGTTCGGACCCGAGGAACCGAGGACCCCAGCAGTGAGCCAGCTGCTACAGAGTTTGTCAGAGCTAGCCAGAGGTGAGTGGAATAAACCTTAAGTTTTAAATAAATGAAATATGAGTTTTGAGCATGATCCATGCATCATGAATGCCATGAGATATAATAGGTTGCTTGCATTAGTATTCACGAATATGTTGCATTGCATTTATGATGTTAATGTTGATGTGGATTGGTTATTGGATGATCCTTTAGTCCTCATATGATATGATTGATGTTATGGCATGTTATGGTATGGAAGTCCAGGTTGTACCCATTCTACGTCCCTGGCATGATGTAAGAGAAAGTCCAGGTTGTACCCATTCTACGTCCCTGGCACAGTTGGTCCATATGATATGTTATGATAAGGGAAAGACCGGTTGACCCATTCTACGTCCCGGCACAGTTGGACCTATGTAGAGGACTATAGGTGACAATACCATCCGAGATGTGATTTGTTGTGATGTGTTGCATTCCATGAAAGCATAAAATTTTAATATATTGTTTTATACTATTCTGCTCACTGGGCTTGTAGCTCACCCCTCTCCCCTAACCCCAGATGTGCAGGTACAGGGTAGATCAGAAGATTAGCCAGAGTTTTGAAGTATGTCTTATGTATGTAATAGTTAGTATGTGGACATGACAATTGATGAAATGTAAAGATATTCAGAATGTTATGTAATGAGGTTTTTGAGGATAGAGCTGTGCTTGACCATAATGTATTGTTAATCCCTTTTGTCTATACATGATCTTATGTTATGATGTTTATGTAAACTAACTCAACACAGACTGTTTGCCTTTAAGGCTTGATGAGATCCCACAGAGGGACTATGTTATGTATATGTTCAGGATATGCACAGGTTGAGTTAGTTGATGACAGTATGTATGAGGAAAAAGTTTTAATTATCATGTATGATTGTTGATCATGTATGGGATTGAACAGGTTTACAGGTTACATGTCAGGCTTGCTACGGGTCCCGGCGGCCTTAAGTCGACCCGGATCCTAGCGCCGGTAGCGGTCCGATTTTCGGGTCGTTACAACAACACTTTCACTAAGGGAATCTTCTTATTCCTTAACTCTTTTATTTCCCTTGCTAAAATTTTCACTGGTTCTTCTTCATAAGTCAGGTCAGACTGTACATCAATGGTTTCAGCTGGAATGACATGTGATGGGTCAGATCTGTATCTTCTTAGCATGGATACATGGAAGACATTATGTATTCTGTCTAACTCTGGAGGTAAAGCTAGCCTGTAGGCTACTGGACCCACACGCTCAATTATTTCATATGGACCAATAAACCGAGGGCTTAGCTTACCTTTCTTGCCAAATCTTAGCACTTTCTTCCATGGAGAAACTTTTAAAAACACTTTGTCTCCAACAGCAAATTCTATATCTTTTCTTCTCAAATCTGCATAGGATTTTTGCCTATCTGTTGCAGCTTTCAATCTTTCTTTGATAATCTTCACCTTCTCCTCAGTCTGTCTTACCAACTCTGGACCTACAAGTTTAGCTTCACTAAGTTCTGTCCAGCATAATGGGGTTCTACATTTTCTGCCATACAATGCTTCATAAGGGGCCATTTTAATACTAGCCTGATAACTATTGTTGTAAGCAAATTCCACTAGTGGGAGATATCTTTCCCAGCTTCCTTCAAATTCAATTGCACAACTTCTGAGCATATCTTCCAAAACTTGAATTACTCTTTCTGACTGGCCATCTGTCTGAGGATGAAAAGCTGTACTAAAATTCAATCTTGTCCCTAGAGCTTCATGTAGTTTTTCCCAAAATCTGGATGTAAATCTTGGATCTCTGTCTGATATGATAGAGATAGGAACACCATGCAGTCTCACAATTTCATTAATGTACAATTCTGCATACTTCTCCAATGTGTAATCCATTCTGATTGGCAAGAAATGCGCTGATTTAGTTAACTTGTCAACTATTACCCAGATGGCATCTTTCTTCCTTGGTGTGAGTGGCAATCCTGTTACAAAATCCATGGTAATTCTATCCCATTTCCATTCTGGTATAGCGATAGGCTGCAATAACCCTGATGGAACCTGATGCTCTGCTTTTACCCGTTGACATGTCAAACATTTTGTTACAAATTCAACTATATTTCTTTTCATACCCGGCCACCAATAATGCGCCTTCAGATCTTGATACATCTTAGTGCTACCTGGATGCATAACATATGGACTATTGTGTGCCTCTGTAAGAATACTCTGTTTCAGCTCTCCAATGTTAGGTACACATATTCTGTCACCATAGTACAAGTAACCATCATCACTTATCACATGCTTCTGCTTCTTCCCCTCTTGTACTTGTCTAGTCCATAAGGCTATCTCTGTATCTTCTTTCTGTGCTTCTTTAATTTGTTGCAGTAAGTTGGGTCTAACTTTCAATTCTGCTACAATAGCTCCATCATCTGCTATAGTCAACCGCGCATTCATTGCTTTTAATGCAAATAAGGATTTCCTGCTGAGTGCATCTGCTACCAAATTAGCTTTGCCTGGGTGATAATCTATAATGCAATCATAATCTTTCAGTAACTCTAGCCATCTTCTCTGTCTCAGGTTTAGCTCTTTCTGTGTGGGCAAGTATTTCAGACTTTTATGATCTGTATAAATGTAACATTTCTCACCATATAAGTAATGTCTCCATATCTTTAGTGCAAAAACTATGGCAGCCAGCTCTAGATCATGGGTAGGATAGTTCTTCTCATGTGGCTTCAGTTGTCTAGAAGCATAGGCAATCACTTTACCTTCTTGCATCAAAACACATCCAAGTCCATTGTGAGAAGCATCACTGTATATCACAAATTCCTTGCCAGAAAGAGGTTGTGTAAGTATAGGTGATTCGGTGAGCATAGTCTTCAATCTGTCAAAGCTTGCTTGACATTTATCATCCCAAACATACTTAACATTCTTATGTAGTAATTTAGTCAATGGAGCTGCTATAAGTGAAAACCCTTTCACAAACCGTCTATAGTACCCAGCTAGACCCAAGAAACTCCTAACCTCTGCAACATTCTTTGGTGGCTTCCATTCCAGAACAGCTTTAATCTTCTGTGGATCTACTCTGATTCCCTCTGCTGATACAACATGTCCTAAAAATACTATTTCATTGAGCCAAAAATCACATTTACTGAACTTAGCATAAAGTTGCTTTTCCCTCAGAGTCTGTAATACTATCCTCAAATGTCTGTCATGGTCTTCTCTAGTTCTAGAGTATACCAGAATATCATCAATGAATACTACAACAAACTGGTCTAAATATGGATGGAAGATACGGTTCATCAGATCCATGAATGATGCAGGTGCATTTGTTAGCCCGAATGGCATAACCAGGAACTCATAATGTCCATATCGTGTCCTGAATGCAGTCTTAGGCACATCTGTCCCTTTAACTCTCAACTGATGGTAGCCCGATCTCAAATCTATCTTAGAGAAAATGCTGGCCCCTTTCAACTGATCAAACAAATCATCTATTCTGGGCAGTGGATATTTATTCTTTATAGTTACCTTATTCAACTGTCTGTAATCAATGCACAACCGAAGAGATCTATCTTTCTTTTTCACAAACAACACTGGTGCACCCCATGGTGAAACACTAGGTCGAATAAAGCCCTTATCAAGTAACTCTTGCAACTGTATTTTTAACTCTTTCAATTCTGTAGGAGCCATTCTGTAAGGAGCAATTGAAATAGGTGCGGTGCCTGGCACAACTTCTATAGCAAAATCCACTTCCCTTTTTGGAGGTAACCCTGGCAACTCTTCAGGAAATACATCTGGAAAATGACATACTGTGGGTAGATTTGACACACTAGGACCTTCCTTCTTAGTTTCAATCACACTAGCTAGATAAGCTGTACAGCCTTTTCTAATCAACCTCCTAGCTGTAGTGGCAGATATGACATTAGAGAGGTAATCTGACCTCTCACCCACAACTATAACCTCAGAACCCTCTAATGTTTTGAGTGTAACCCGCTTTAACTTACAGTCAACTATGACATGATGTCTAGACAACCAATCCATACCTAGAATCACATCAAACTCTCTAAAAGGTAACTCTATCAGGTCACCTAAAAAGGTATGACCTTGCACACATATAGGACAATCTCTGTAAACTCTATTCACAATCACAAGATGTCCTAAGGGATTGGTCACTGCTATGTCATGCTCTAAAGGTTCTACTTCAATTCCCATCTCATTATTAATGGGTATGCTGATGTATGAATGTGTGGAACCAGGATCAATTAATGCATAAATATGTTTGCCAAAGATAGAAAATTTACCAGCAATAACATCTGGTTTGTCCTGGTCTTCCCTTGCATGAATAGCATATGCCCTGGCAGGTGCTCTAGTGTCTGGTCTATCTACTGTCTCTGATACTCTGTGACTCTGAGCACTGCTAGATTCACCTCTACCTCTACCTCTGCCTCTAGACCCTGTCGGCAAAGATCTCTCTGTCTGTATAGGCTGCACTGACTGGCCTTTAGGACAATCCCTCATAAAGTGGTCTGAGCTTCCACATAAGTAGCAAGCCCCAGTCAATCTCTTACATACTCCACCATGTCTCCTGCCACAATGCTCACATACTGGTGGCAACCCTCTGCCTGGTCCTCCTGTACTGGATACTGAAGTAGTCTGCTGTCCAGACCTCACTACTGAACTCTGCCCCGGTCTCTGACTCTGCCTAGGTAGTCCTCTCTGCCCTGTCTGCTGAAATTCCCTATGTCTCTTACTACTTGTCTGAGATATAGAGGATTGTCCCTGATACTGGCTCTGGCTCCTTTTCTGTTGCCCTTTTTGCTTTCTACTTTGCTCTTCTTCTTTAATTCGTTCTAGGCTGTGGGCCGTCTCTACTAAAACTGAAAGTTCCTTGATATGCATAGCTGTGAGGTACATCCTGATATCAGCATGTAATCCCTGCTCAAAGCATCTACATCTCTCTTCCTCTGTAGGAACTATCTCCGTGGCATACTTACTAAGTCGGACAAATTCTCGCTCGTACTCAGTTACTGTAAGCCTGCCCTGTCTGAGGTATAAGAACTCCCTCCTTCTCTCCTCTATATATAAGGCCCCAACATACTTCTTTTTAAACTCTGACAAAAAGAATTCCCAAGTCTGGCGCTCTGGTCGAACCATCTGTGTTAAAGTTGTCCACCATCGATACGCTTCATCTTTTAGCAATGATACTGCACACATCAAGCTCTCTACTGGTGAACACTGTAGCTGCTGTAAAACCCTTTCTGTACTTTCTAACCAGAATTCTGCAGCTGAAGGATCATCTTCCTTTTTACCTCTAAATTCTGTTGCACCATACTTTCTGAGTTTTTCTATTGGAGGCCTAGCTACCACAGGTGGGGGAACCTGGACTGCTACAGGTGGTGGTGGTGGTACCTCTGGTACATTTTGTGTAACCCTCCTAATCAACTCAGCTATTTGCTGAAACAATGCATCCTGCCCTGGTCCGCCAGCAGCAGCAGGTGGAGGAGCAGCAGCAGGTGCAGCTGCCTCAGAGGGAGCATGACTCTCTACCTCTTCATCTGCTGCTCTCTGTGACTCAGATGACATCTTTTATAGGACCTAAAGACACAAAGAAGAGATTTACATCAGAACCATATCATAGCTGTAACTCATTTTGGCATGTACATATATGACACATATACACCTACATACTATGACCTAGAATCGCCTAAACCTTTGCTCTGATACCACTAATTGTAACACCCCTTACCCTATCAAAGAGTAGATAGAGCAAGGAATGTCACAAACTATACCTTTTTAGATATATCAGGACTAAACAATTTCTTTTATCTGTAAATACCAAGTTTTTAGGTAATGCATGTAACTTTCATCAAGTGATTAAAATAAATGTGAGATTTCTAAACCAAAATTTTTCGGCAGAATTTCCTCTGTTTCATTAGCACTTTAACCTGTAATACATATGAACATCACACTTATAATTACACTAACAACTGTCATTTGATATCTTACTATTTTTTATTACATAATCTTTACAACTCACTCTATTTAATATGTACATGCCAAAATAAAACTGTACTATGACTCAGAGACTCAAAAGAACCAGCTATGATAATGGCCTTGATATCTGATGTAGACCTTTGATGAACTTCGCGTGCCTACTTTATCTACAACCTGCGTGAGGTAAAAACCAACACGCTGAGCTAAGGCTCAGTGGGTGATAACAACAAATAACAAAATAGCGTAAACAAGTTCACGTTTACAGATAATCAGAATAAAAACATCTTCTTTTTCCTTTATTGCACATTTTCTATTCATAACAAATCACCACAGCTTAGTGCATGTAATAGATGCAAACATATTAACACTCACTAATAAGTTCACAAAATCAAGTATCAATCTTAACTAAGATCTTAGCCCTTATAAACACATAGTAGGATCGACTAGGTAGATAAGGAGTTATAACGGTAGGCACAGGGTGCCGAACGGTAGGCTCAGAGGCCAAATCTGTGATAGCAGAGCTTTGTGGCCATGCTTATGAGGTACCAGATATGTAACCTCAAATATAGATCATGTATCGGTAGCAGTACTGCGAACTCTGTATGTTTATATGGCATGTCATACCCTTATACTAACCTCGACTCCTATTACGTTTACCAGGGCCAAGCACTATTAATTCAATGTATCAATGTAAAATGCATACCATTTGAAGCTATTTGAATTCATTTTCCAAGTTACATATATCATATGCCAAGATTTACAATATGGAAAACTCATGGCAAATAGTGCAAAACTTTATTGACTTAGCATTTTAATGTAGAAAACTACATTCTGCCATATCTTGCATCAACTTTTCAAGTAGTTTAGAGTTATAATTTAACTTCAGTTTCTTCATAAGAAATGTACATTTATGTCTTATCTTTCCAACAAGGTATGATTCATGCAATTCTGATCATCCTAACTTAAGTTATGAATTTTTCTTTACAAGCTGCTCAATCAGGTCTTAATCAGTCCAGTATTAGTACCTGTTTATAGTATCACAAAAATTATCAGATTCATACATTTCCATACAAATTAAAGCTTAAGTGTCTTCTACAAAGTTTTAGGTATACTTCTTAGGATTCATTTGGCACTGGTATTAACAAATTTCACTGAGTACATAATTAGTTATAGTATAATCAATACACACTGTTCCGGATGCACTAACTCTGTATCCAGTTTAGGTTCACTTCAAATTTTCATCATCTTACCTACAGATTCAGAATTTGGTCAATTCATGAAAGTTTTAGCTCTTTGTCTCAGCTTTCATTTGGTATATCTTAGGCCTAATTTCAATAACCAAACAATAAGTTATAAGAATATCAACACAAGCTGTCCTGTTACAACCTATTCTGCCAGATTTGCCCTTTTAGCTCTCATGTTAAATTTCTTTACTCTAAGCCTTTCAAACATCATTTTAACATTCATATAACATATTTATACAATCAAAACAACATTTTCAGCAAGTAAAATCAACCCCTAATTTCACTTATTCATGGCAGAATCAAAGGAAAACAGAAAAATCATACAAACACCAAACCTTTCTTGAATTCCTCCTTTCTTTTCCTCTTCTAATCTCTAGCTATCTCCTTTCCCTTTTATGTTCCTTCACCTAGGTCAATTTATGTCTTAGGAAAGGATTGAATAAACTATAAATTAAAGCTTTATAATTCAAATTCATGCATGAAGAAATGAGAAGATGTTATTTCCTACACATTTCTAAGCTTACCTTTGATTTTCAAGCTTGGTGTATATGGAACCCTAAACTTTTCTTCTTCAATCCCTTCACTATATGGCTCTTCCTTTAGATCTAGGTCTTAGGATGAATTTTGGTTAAAGAAAGAAATTGATTTGGTGAGGTTTGGCTTGGCTTTGGTGGGAGAAAGAAAAGCAAAATTTCTTCTTCTTTGAAAATGGATGACCTACGGCAAAGTGGATGAAGGAAGAAGACAACCCACTTTTTAATTTGCTTGGTCATTTCTCCATCCAATAGCTAGGTGACACATGTTGGGTACATTAAATTTTATCTTTTAACTTTCCATATTTACACTTTAACCCACTAAACTCTTTACCATGTTTCAATTTAGTTTTCAAACTTTCAATAATAATAGATTGACATACTAAAATAAGCTTTTAGCCTTTAGAAGTCCTTTCCACTTAAGCAAGCATGACGGATTTAAAACAAACACCTCAAGCAAGCACGTCAGGAAACCCTAAGCACCTCCCGAAAGTGACTCGTTCCCGACTCGCTAATCACACTGTCTACTTTATTTCTGAATATGTCCGTTTCTTTATTTGAGTTTTCTATAATTCAGTTATTAGCAGATTAGAGTTATGCTAGTACCTCCCCTAAGTAGCTCGGGGTAAGCTAGCACCTCCCCTAATGCCACTTACTTTAGTAGTGAAATAGCCTAACCCATACCTAGTGATGTCACTGCTCTAGCTATGGGTTTGAGGATGTTACAGTTTCAGTTCTAGTGCTGATTTCTGCTGTTTACTGTCTGATTTGGGCTGTGATTTGGGCAGATTATCTGGTGGTCTGGGCAAATCACTTTCTGTCAAGTCTGTCTGCTCCAGTGATTTGGTCTGTGATTTGAGCAGATTATCTGGTGGTCTGGGCAAATCACTGGGCAAATCACCCACATCCAGCAAGTTACAGCAGTCTGCTGTTTTTTCTGCTTCAGTGATGTTGCTGTCCACTTCTCCTTTCCTGCAAAGACCTTCATAAAGTAAGTTTTCTTGATCAAAATCAAAAATTTCTTGACTTAAATTATCAATAACATCAAGGCCATAAACATGAGAAACATCATTGGGGAATTTCATGGCATCATAAACATTAAATTTGATAACTTCCCCTTCAAACTCCATAGTCAATGTGCCATCATGCACATCAATTTTTGTTCTTGCTGTGCTCAAGAATGGTCTCCCAAGTAAGATATCAGAGGTGGTGTTGCTCTTGTCTTTCTCCATGTCAATCACATAAAAATAAGCTGGGAAGACTAGTTAGTCCACTTGCACCAACACATCTTCAAGCACTCCTTTGGGGTAGACAATGGATCGATCAGCCAATTGGATCATAATGCTGGTGCCCTTGAGTGTACCTGCATTCAACAAGTTAAAAATAGAAAGAGGCATGACATTTATTGAAGCTCCAAGGTCACACATGACCTTCTTTATTCCTATGTTGCCTATTTTGCATGGAATGGCAAACATTCCTCTATCTTTGCATTTGGTGGGAAGTTTCTTTTGAATGACAGCTGAGACACACTCCCCCACACTTACCTTTTTATGTTCAGCAAGTTTCCTCCTATTGGTGCATAGCTCTTTGAGAAATTTAGCATACCTTGGTATTTGTTTGATAGCATCAAGTAGGGGTATGTTGATTTCCACTTTGCGAAATGTCTCCAATATCTCTTTTTCCTCTTTCTCCTTTTGGGACTTTGCAAATCTCTTTGGGAAAGGAGGAGGTATCTTGAATTTTTCTGCTGGTTGCTGTTTCTGCCTTTGACTGGATTCTGCCTTCTCTGGTGATTTGGGCAAATCACTTTCTGCCTTCTCTGGTGGTTTGGGCAGATCACTACTGGACAGCTCAGTTTGATCAGCGATCGGGTCAGTTTCTACTAGTGAACTGGGCAAATCACTGCCCTGATCACTTTCTGGCAGAATTTCTTCCATGTCCTGTTTTTGCACTTTTTCAGCCCTATTGTCTTGCAACTCCTTTCCACTCCTCAATGTGATGACACTAGCATTTTGCCTTGGATTTATCTCAGTTTGGGAGGGTAGCTTTCCTTGTGATTCAATTTTGTTTAATGATGAAGCCATTTGCCCCATTTGTTTCTCAAGATTCTGCACAGTATTTGCCAAATTTTTCACAATCTCTTCAAGAGATGCATTAGAATTTTGAGGTGCAGCTTGAGCTTGGTTTCTTTGCTGGTAACTTGGATATTGTTGTCCCCTTGCATAACTGAAATTTGGATGGTCCCTCCAACCTGGATTGTAAGTATTTGCATAGGGATCATACCTTCTTTGCCCATTAAAGCCTCCAACCACATTGACTTGCTGGTCCTCCTCTTGAAGGGAAGGACATAGATCAGTTGGGTGGTTGTTGGCACATATTCCACATGTCTTGGGCTGCTGAATCTGCTGGACTTATTGGGTTTGACTCACAACAAGGCTACGGACAGCATTGGTGAGTTCAGAAAGTTGGGATGATAAAATGGAATTACTCACCTCATTCACATTCCTTGTTGGCAGCTCTTGGTCTCCAAATTGTTGAGAAGCTGCAGCCATGGAGGAAATCAAGTCCCTCATCTCTCGAGGTGATTTTTTTTCAATTGTTCCTCCACAGGCTGCGTCAATAAATTTTCTCTCCGAGGGTAGCAAACCTCCATAGAAGTACTCAATGAGAGATTGGTCAGAAATATCATGCCGAGGGCAGCTTGTGCACAACTTTTTGAACCTCTCCCAGTACTCATACAAACCTTCAGAGTGCTTTTGCTTTATGCCACTTATTTCTCGACGGATGCCTATGGCTTTTGAGGTTAGAAAGAATTTTCTCAAGAATGCTCTTACCATATCAGCCCATGATGTGATGGATCCGGGTGGCAAGTAGAATAGCCATTCTTTGGCATAGTCTTCAAGGGAAAAAGGGAAAGCTCTAAGCTTGATATCATCTTCTGGAATGCCTTGAGGTCTCATAGTTGAGCACACAACGTGGAATGCCTTCAAATGCTTGTGAGGATCTTCATTTTCTAGGCCTCTGAATTTAGGAAGGAGATGAATCAGACCTGTCCTTAGCTCGAATGGTGCTGTCAATAAGGGATATTCAATGCATAAGGGTGCTTGATCTCCTGCTGGTTCAGCCAACTCTCCGAGAGTTCTTTCCCGTGGCTGAGGTGCTTGGATGGGCACGTTTCCAGCTTGAATTTCAGCTTCTACATGTGCAGCAGGTGGTGCTGCCATTGCTGGATTTTCTGCCATGACCAGAAATTCAGTTTCTGGTAAAAATTCTGCTGTAGCAGGTGCGGTGGTGGAAGTTTCTGCTGGTGCAGAAATTTCTTCAGCAGGGGCAGTAGGTGGTCTGTGAGATGGTGTTGTTGATGAAGATGGTCTTGAGGCTTGGTTCCTCAAATTTGCTTGCTTCCTTAAGCTCTTGGCAGTTTTTTCAATCTCGGGGTCGTAAAGAAGAGTGTCTTTACGGCCAGACCTGGTCATAAAGGGAAAATACGTTAGTTTAAATTAGTTCCCCGGCAACGACGCCAATTTTTGATAGGCGGTTGTCGAAGCCGTCAAAAATAAACCTATTAAACAATCAACAATAAACTTGTAGATAGTGGCAATAGGGTCGAACCACAGGGAATTGACACTAAAGATCTTCCTAATAATAACCAAGATAAGTAAATAACAAATAATTAAAAGAGGGGGGTTTTGAGTTGATGGATTAACACTAAATAACAAAAGAAAGCAATAATTTAAAGATGAGTAAATCAATGAGAAAGTGATTCTAGCTGAAGTGTGAGTCTAATTCAGTTTGTTCAGAATTGATCATTGATTATTAAAGACTCCTATTTGATTTCAATAAATCAGTTTTGGTTGTGGAAGACGCTTCTCACAATCCAAATTCTTCCTTAGTTCTAGTTTGATTAGGAAACGTTCGCTAATCAAACACTAATCAACAAGTTGCCAAGGAACGTCCTTGGGGCATTGTAGCATCGAACAACTGTTGATTGCATTAAGACTTAGAAAAACCCAATTCTATCCTTGCCAACCGCGTGGTCAAGTTTAGATTATGCAACTTGATTAAATGTGTATTTGAACAACCTAAGCAATTACGGACCTAAATCATTCAAACAATATTACTTAAGCAATTTAAAAGCAATGGGCCCTTATTGATTCTAAAAGCAAAGTAATAATTATGAAAAAGATCAGTTTGCATAAATATTGAAACAAACAAGAGTTCAACAATGGAGTATTAAACCTCCCAATTCATCACAAATCTGAATATTCTCAACTTCAACTAGAAAAGAAAAGAGTTTAGCCACTCATGGTGGACTAAATACAAAAAAGATGAAAGGAAAGGAAAAAGGAAGATGCTGGAGAGTTTCTGGCGAGTTCAATTCCTCAGCCGAAGATGCCTTTGCTGGTTTGGAGACTCTCCTTTTATAGCTGCAAATTTCCATCCATCTAGGGTTTCAAAATCCCTTTTTGATTTGGTGTTTGACTCCTCTTTTGATGTTGAATTTAATTGCAATTGGAATTCCTTGGATGAGAAGTTCTTTTCGTGGCTCTTGGATTTGTATTGATAGTGATTGAGTTGGATTTGGACTTCTGAAAATTCGGATTTCTGTTTTCTGCCCAAATTCCCGCTCTGCTGTCAGTTTCTGTTGTGAAAGTGATTTGCCCGGTGGTTTGACCAGTTTCTTCAAGTGATTGGGCAAATCACTGACCAGATCGCTTCTCTGTGAGTCAGTCCTCTATGTCTCTGCGAGTGATTTGGCCAGTGATCTTCGAGTTTCTTGGGCAAATCACTGCCCATATCACTGCTGTCTGTTGCCTCCGGGTTTCTGCTTTAGCTTGATCTGGGCAGTGATGGGAGCAGTTTAGCTGGTGATCTTGGGCAAATCACTGGGCAAATCATCCTTCTGTACTTTTTCTGCACTTTTTCTCCCATTTTCTAATTTCTTCCTTTTCTGTAAAAACAAGATAAAAACCATAAATTAAACTGAAAAATGTGTAAATAAGCAATAATAATTATGATAAAAATGTGGCTAAATTATGCTTGATCAGCTGCATAAATGACACTATTATAAATTTCAAAAAAAAAGAGAGAGAAATTAAATGCACCTTAAATGCTAACACAAGGGAGCAAGGTAATCAAATGCAGCACATGACAAACAGTGGCTTCTTCAGTTTCACATCAAAGCTTTTGCAGAAGTCGTTGAAGATTCAGATTCATAATCAGGTAAGCCAAAACTGATGTATCTAAGACTCTTGTTTATTAGTTTAACTTATTTTGCAAATCCTTAACTCTTAGTACAATAGCTGAACTCACCATATTGGCTCCTCAAAATTCATAATTTCACACAATTCTTGGAATCACACTCTTTCAACACATTTATATAAAAAAAAATCAAATATAACTTCTAAATTTAAGAAATAGAAAAAAAAATCAAAGGAATCAAAGTGATAAAGTAAATATTCAAATTTACAAAGCAAAGATTCACTTATAGAGTTAAGGAGAGAGAAGCAATAAAAATCCAAGAGAGAAAGCGAAGGAGTGAGAAAGAGAGAGAGAGAGAGAGAGAGAGCAGGGAGGAGAGGAGAAGGGGGAGAGAGAGCACAAGTGAGTTAGAGTAAGGGAGAGGGTTGTCGGTCAATAGGAAGTGAGTAAGGGAAGAATTGTCGGTCGATTGGCCAATGAATGAGGGAAAGGGCTGTCGGCAGTAAGGGTGAGTGAGGAAAGTGGCTGTCGGTAGTAAGGAGAGTGAGTGAGGGATGGAGGAAGGGGCTGGTATAGGGAGAACAATGTGATTTTAGAATTAGGGTTTCAATATAAAATTGTATTTTTTAAAATTAACTTGATATAATATATAATAACAATTTAAATTGAGTAGAATGAATAATAATAACTTAATTAGATATATATATATACACCGATAAAGATATATAATCATAAAAAAATAGTTTACAACTTAATTAAAAAATATATTTAAAAAAACTATTAGGACTTTTTATTTTAGAAATGTATTAGTTTAAGTTAAAATTAATTAATTAATTTTTTTAATTAAAATAATTAAAAATTTAATCGTTGTTTTGTTCCTCTTTAATCATAATATTTAGCGACCATCTGCTATTTGCTAATTATTCACTAAGTTTAAAGTGTCATTCTAATCAAATTTTAGATTATTAGTCGCTAATTGATCACTAATTAAATATCACAGACACTCGATCCCTAAATTTGTGAATAAAACGTTTTATTAGCATAAAGTTATTTAGCGACTATATATCGATCGCTGTTTTGTCGTCTATATAGTAGTTGCTTCATCGCAATATGGACGCTACATTTGCGACCATGCACCTTCGTCGCTAGATTAGTCGCCGATATTTTGCGCCACAACTTCCCACCTTGATTAACGATGAAAGTGTCTTTGGTCGCTATATACCAACTAAATAGCGACAAAAAAATGGTTGCTGATTTGGTTTTTATACAATCAAACCCTCTCATTAACATTGTCGCAATAGGGTTAAGACTAGTCGTTAATTAGCAACTAAATTATTTTAGTCGCTAAGTTTGGTCACTAAATCACTAATTTTTTGTAGTGTTATTAACTTGTTTAATAAACAAAAGGAATTTAAAAAAAATTAATGTATATAATAGTTCTATTATATTTTAGGGTGATTTACAATTTAGTCCCTGGATATTGCCATTATTAACAAGTCAGTCCCTGCATTTTTAGAAACCTATTAAAACGTCCTTATGTTTTATTTCCGTCAACGAAATAGTCATTCCGTCCTATTTTCCGTTAAAATTAGATAAAGGAGGAGAAAGAAAATTTTTAAAATCCAATTTTACCCTCAAATAAAACCATTTATTTAGTCCTTGTATATTGTAATTATTAACAAGTTAGTCCTTACATTTTCAAAAATCTATTAAAATATTTTTATCTTTTTTCATATCTATTAAAACGTCCTTATTATTTTTTTCCATCAATGAAATAATCCCTATCTTTTCTCACATCTATTAAAACATCCTTATCGTTTATTTAAGTCAACGAAATAGTCCCTCCCCATCGTTTCTTTCTGTCAACGAAATCGTTCCTCCCTATATTTTTAGAAATATATTAAAACGTCATTATTGTTTCTTTTTGTCAACGAAATAGTCCCTATCTTTTCTCAGATCTATTAAAATATCCTTATTATTTCTTTTTATCAACAAAATAGTCCCTATCTTTTCTTTTCTCTTCCTCCTCCTCCTCCTCCTCCTCCGAAGAAGAAGAAGAAGAAGAAGAAGAAGAAGAAGAAGAAGAAGAAGAAGAAGAAGAAGAAGAAGAAGAAGAAGAAGGAGAAGAAGAAGAAGGAGAAGAAGGAGAAGAAGAAGGAGAAGAAGAAGAAGAAGAAGAAGAAGAAGAAGAAGAAGAAGGAGAAGAAGAAGAAGAAGAAGAAGAAGAAGAAGAAGAAGAAGAAGAAGAAGAAGAAGAAGAAGAAGAAGAAGAAGAAGAAGAAGAAGAAGAAGAAGAAGAAGGAGAAGAAGAAGGAGAAGGAGAAGAAGAAGAAGAAGAAGAAGGAGAAGAAGAAGAAGAAGGAGAGAAAGAAGAAAAAGAAGAAAAAGAAGAAGAAGAAGGAGAAGAATGAGAAGAAGAAGAAGAAGGAGAAGAAGAAGAAGAAGGAGAAGAAGAAGAAGAAGGAGAGAAAGAAGAAAAAGAAGAAAAAGAAGAAGAAGAAGGAGAAGAATGAGAAGAAGAAGAAGAAGAAAAAGAAGAAAAAGAAGCAAAAGAAGAAAAAGGAGAAGAAGCAGAAGAAGAAGGAGAAAAAACAGAAGAAGAAGAAGAAGAAGAAGAAGGAGAAGAAGAAGCAGAAGAAGAAGAAGCAGAAGAAGAAAAAGCAAAAGGAAGAAGAATTGATGAAGAAGAAAAGGAAGGAGGAGGAGGAGAAAAATAATTGGGGGTAATTTAGTCTTTTACTATATTTTTAGGCAAAAATAGACAGAAGGACTATTTCGTTGACGGAGAGAAAACATAAGGACGTTTTAATAGGTTTCTAAAAATACAGGGACTGACTTGTTAATAATGGCAATACTCAGGGACTAAATTGTAAATCTCCCTATATTTTATAACAAAGTTATGATATTTTAATAATTTATCATTTATTAATTAGATAAATATAAATATATTATACTCTAATTAAGAATAATTCTTGAAGTTTATACTTGTGGAAATTTATTTCTAAAAGTTAACATATACGTAGAAAGAAAGAAAAATTTTAAATTTAATTTTATGAAAGGGAGTAAGAATATGCTGGTGTTATTATTTATTAGGATTGTAAATAAATCCAGCAATGAATTATTTAAGGTTTAATTTAATATTTAATTATTATTATTATTATTTTTTTTTTGGTTAAAAAAAAAAACCTCATCAATATTCAACTTAAATTTATTGTGAATTAAATTTGAGTTAGGTTAAAATTTGAAAAATTTTTATGAATTAAAATTAAATTTTTAAAACTCAACTCGGATGAAATCAGTTTATCCCAATATTTGCTCTGTTTGTTCATCATAAAATGTTAGTTTGAAAATCAATTGTTTCCTATTTAATAATAAAATAAGAAAATGATGTCTTAAAAAAAAAAGGGTAATTTACGATTTAGTCCCTAGGTATTACCATTATTAACAAGTCAGTCCCTGTATTTTTAGAAACCTATTAAAATATCCTTATATTTTCTCTCCTTCAACGAAATAGTCCTTCTGTCTATTTTTGCCGTTAAAAATATAGTAAAAGACTATATTACCCCCCATTATTTTTCTCCTTCTCCTCCTCCTTCCTTTTCTTCTTCATCAATTCTTCTTCTCCTTCTTCTGCTTCTTCTTCTTCTCCTTCTTCTTCTACTTCTTCTTCTACTTCTTCTCCTTCTTCTTCTCCTTCTTCTTCTTTTGCTTCTTTTTCTTCTTTCTCTTCTTCTTCTTCTTCTTCTTCTTTTTCTTCTTTCTCTTCTTCTTCTTCTTCTTCTTCTTCTTCTTCTTCTTCTTCTTCTTCTTCTTCTTCTTCTTCTTCTCCTTCTTCTTCTTTTTCTTCTTTCTCTTCTTCTTCTTCTTCTTCTTCTTCTTCTTCTTCTTCTCTTCTTCTTCTTCTTCTTCTTCTTCTTCTTCTTCTTCTCCTTCTCCTTCTTCTTCTTCTTCTTCTTCTTCTTCTTTCTCTTCTTCTTCTTCTTCTTCTTTTTCTTCTTCTTCTTTTTCTTCTTCTTCTTTTTCGGAGGAGGAGGAGGAGGAGGACGAAAGAAAAGACAGGAACTATTTCGTTGACAAAAAAAAAAACGATAAGGACGTTTTAATAGATCTGAGAAAAGATAGGGACTATTTAGTTGACATAAAAAAACGATAAGGACGTTTTAATAGATATGAAAAAAGATAAAAATATTTTAATAGATTTTTGAAAATGTAAGGACTAACTTGTTAATAATTGTAATATACAAGGACTAAATAAATGGTTTTATTTGAGGGTAAAATTGGATTTTAAAAATTTTCTCTCTCCTCCTTTATCTAATTTTAACGGAAAATAAGACGGAAGGACTATTTCGTTGACGGAAATAAAACATAAGGACGTTTTAATAGGTTTCTAAAAATATAGTTACTGACTTGTTAATAATGGTAATACCCAGGGACTAAATCGTAAATTATCCAAAAAAAAACATGCATTTGATAAAAATATTGTTTAAATTGTTATTATGACAAAAAAAGCCATAAATGAGTTATTTTTATTCCTATTAATTTTTTATAATTGTATAAACTTTATATAGTGAATAGATTTAATAGTAACTTTTAAACTGATAAAATATTAATTATAATAAATTAAATATATAATTAGAATATATTCATCCAAAAAAAATAATTTTATATGTTAAGCTAAATGTATGGGTTTGAATTTCAATATTGAATTTGAAATTTAGATTTTAAATATTAAATTTCAAATTTAGATTTTAAAAATTAAATTTAAAATATAAATTTAATTTTTTTTCTTGATTGATAAAAAGATTTTCAAATCTTGACTGTGAAATTTATTATTTGGATATTGTTGGAATGAATCGTCTAATTAGGAGTAGATTATGTAATTATAGAGATTTACACAATTAACAGATATGATAATATTATTTTCCGTACAGACTTATTTTATTTTCCTAAAATAGGATTGTTTCTTTTTTCTCATTTGATTTTATATTTTTTTTGGAAAAAAATATACAATAACTGAATCATTTACAGATTTTATGGTTAATTTATTATGTATTTAAATTTATAATAAACTTTGTGTTAGTAATGTTTAAATACTCAAATGATATATTTTTTTGAATTAACATGAGATTTTAATTAATTATAACTTTTCCATATGAAAAATTATTTTTATTTTTATATTATCAACACATGCATTGCATGACTTTGCATTTTAAATGATAATAATGATAATAGTAATTAATTAAAATTTTTAAATTTCATTATCTTTTATCTTCTTTATTTGTATAATTGCCATTATTTCTGAATTTAAATAATATATATATATAGTTTTCTTATTTATAAAATTATATTGAAAATTATTTAAGAAAATCTAAATTATAAAAATTCCAAATGGGTCTGATCTGATCAAATCCATCAATTAATACTGAAGATGTTCTCGCCAAGGCATACCAAGTGGACCAGAATATGATGGAATGAGCCTGATGGGCCTGAGTTAAGAATTTGGGCTTCATCATTATGGGCCTCTGGGCTCCGTGTTGGATGATTTTTAACACTTGAAAAAACTCCTCCTTTGTCAGCTCCGAGCAAGCCGATCTTAGGATTTTTTTAGGCTGATGGCTCTAAATACCATTTCGTAATTTTGAGCTAAGGCTCCATTTTTGTCAAAAAATAACTTATATTTACTTAATTTTAATAGTTTTCAAACTATATTCGTTGAAATTTTAATTATTAATTAATAAAAACATACAAACTTTATTCTATTTATTATATATTCTTGTCTTATACCCACAATGTTACAAGACAATGTGAAATGAGATAGAATATGAAGCTTCTTAGGCTTTTTTTTTTTTTTTTTTTGAAGTAGAGAATATGCATGCCGACAAGAGACAAATTGAATAAAGAATATGCCAAAATATATATTATTTAAGAGAATAAATAAATCATCAAAGAATATTTTAATTTTAACCCATTAAAGTGAGAAAAAGACAATATCCTCTGCTTGAGTATAAGGAATATATATATATCTATGTAGGGAATAATTATGAATAAATAAGAAGTAAAGCAATGTGAATGATTAGGGTTTGACCATAAATACATGATAAATGGTGATAAGGATGCTCTACCTTTTGTGATAAAAAAAAAAAAGAGAAAAAGCAAACTTAGTTCTAGCTTCTTGATTCTGGGAATTTTAATTTGGAATTTAATGGTGTGAATTTGATTTGATGTTCATAGCCTTCATACATCTACCGAATCCATTATTTCTTTTTTAAAAAAAATAAGAAATTAGAGCTTTGAATATAATTTTTTTTAAAGATTTAACTAAATATATAATGTTAAAATAGATTTATATGATATATAGAAATATAATCACACGACTATAAATGTTAGAATTAATGATATAATTAAAATAAAATTGAGTTGCGATTTGTCAATTTGCAAGAAAAAAATGTGAGATAGTTAGCGCTTATAAATAGCCACTCCGATGCTCCAATCAATAAATTAATAAAGATAAATGAATGTAATGAAATGTTTAGAGTTTAGAATTAGTGTGTACAAATGCATACCTTGATTTCTAGGATTAAAAATTTTTATATTATAAGAAAATGGAGTTAGTTATCGCATATCCTGAAAATTCAAATGGTACAAGCTAGTAGATAGGGGATTCCACGATTATAGGTGTAAGGGGATTTGCTAGATTATATCCGCTAATGATAACTTTAAGAGAATCTACTAGATTATATCCGTTAACTGTAACTTTTCATGAAGTCTCGATCTGTTCGGGAAAAATGTGAGTTTTGGTGATATACCGAGTGTCATGATGTCTTAATCTTCTTTTATGTAGGTGAGACTTCTGCAACAATGTGTCACCTTATTAAATTTTTACCACGTGACTGACTTTGACTTATGCTAACAGCTCATAATTTTCTTTAGACGATTCTTATATTGCATCAATTAGCAATAAAAATTTTACGGTAATATTAATTTTACTATTATAAAAATACATACAATAGTAATATAAATAATTATTATTAATGATATAAATTTATAATAATAAAATATAATAATTACATATTACTGTTATAAAATTAATTGCATATTACTGTTATAAAATTATGAATATAAATATTTTATAACAAAATTATAATTACTGTTAGAAAAAATAATTATTAGTAACAATAAATATTATTGTTAAAATATTTTTATTAATAATTCTAATTTTTATTGTTGTTATATGTTTTTATATATTACCGATAATAATTAATCATATTGTTTTCATATTAAGTTAATATATCAATAAAATTAATGTTGTTTTAATTCGTTTTGCTGTTAATTTTAATGTTTATTGTATAATAAAATTATTAATATTAATAAAAATTTTTTAATAATAATATTTATTATTAATAATAATTATTCTTTAGTTACAATAATAATTTTTTACAAAACATTTATGATCATAATTTTATATTAGCAACATGAAACAATTCATACAATATTATTATAAATTTATTACAATAAATTTTATAATTTTACTCATGATTCTTGTCTTACTTAGATATAATTGATATTAATATTTTTTTAAAAGAAAAATTCAGATTAAGAATTACATAAAATTGTTATAATGATGGAATTTATTTTCTTTATTATAAAATGAAATTCTATTAGATATTGAGTTAATGAAAAAGAATATTATATATTTTGACTTCTAATAATTATTTTTTTTTTCAATTAGATAGAGAGTTAAAACCCATTACTGAGGCACATGTCTTTGCCAAACTACTTCAACTTTATCAGCAAGGAGCAAATCACTAATCTTTAAAGGAAGATTCACAAACATCTGCATATCAGAAGGACCTGCAATAGCATCCTTAGCCAACTGATCTGGAACTGAATTAGCTTCTCTAAAGACCTTCACAAGTTAAATTTTCCACCTACGATCCACCAAATTCAAACAAGCTGTCAAAATATTCCTATGGCGATCAACGTCACTCCCCCTTTTAATTAACATTGAAATCACAGTTTGGGAATCATATTGCAACTGAATTTTCCGCTAACCATTCATCCATGCGATTGTTGATAATATGTAGGTTTTGTAGTTTTAATATTCTAATACACTTAGATATTGAGTTTGATTTTATTTAAAATAGGTTGATTCGTTTGAATTTTGATATTTTAATAAGCTAAACAAGGATTAGAAAATAATTTGAGAAAAATCTAATTTCGACTCTACATTTTAAAATTAAATGTGAACCCAATCAAATTCACATAAGGATAAGAAGTATAGTCATACTTAAACTTTAATTCTCAGACGAACTTTGTTATGCAATACGTTATGGGTATAACATATTTGACGAATAGAGTCCAGTTTTAAATCCTAAAAACAAACAAATAGCTCTTATATGCTAAGATTACTCAACTTTGATTTTAGCTACTTATATTTAGGTTAAGTTAGAACTCTTAACAGTATAAAAACAGAATATTCTAATGTATCTAACATCTCATCTCTCATCTCCCACTCGTAATTTGTTTAGGAGACTGAAAACATTCTTCTCATTGTGGTGTTTCAGCCATGAATGTGTGTGACTAAGTTTCTCATTTTCAGTTAAAAGATAATTAAGATTTCAGTTCAATTGGTTGTGAGATTTATGTGGTTCTATTGTTTCCTCAATTATTCTTGATATTTATATTATTTCCGTGTTTATTGCTTACTATATGATAGCGGTTGTCGAAGCCGTAAAAAATAAACCTATTATCAACCAACAAACTAATTTGCAGATAGTGGCAATAGGGTCGAACCACAGGAACTTGACACTACGGGTTTTCCTAATGACTTGAACAAGTAAATAACAAATAATTAAAAGAGGGGGGTTTGATTTGATGGATTAATATTAAATAGCAAGAGAAAGCAATAATTTGAAAAGATGAGAATTCTAATGGGAGAAGGATTCTAGTTGAAGAATAGATCTAATTCAGCTTGTTTAGAATTGATCATTGATCTTTTTGATACTCTTATTTATTTCAATAAATTAGTTTAGGATGTGGAAGACGCTTCTCACAATCCAAATTCCTCCTTAGTTCTAGTTTGATTAGGAAACGTTCGCTAATCAAACACTAGTTAACAAGTTGCTAAGGAACGTCCTTGGGGCTTTTAGCATCGAACAACTGTTAACTGCCTTAAGACTTAGAGAAACCTAATTCTATCCTTATCAACTGCGTGGTCAAGTTTAGATTATGAAACCGATTATATTTGAGTTTAAACAACCTAAGCAATTACAGACCTAAATCATTCAAATAATATATTACTTAAGCAATTAAAAGCAACATGCCTTAATTGATTCTAAAAGCAAAGCAATAATTATAGAAAGATCAAGTTGCACAAATATTGAAGGTAAACAAGAGTTTAATAATGGAGAATTAAATCTCCCAATTCATCACAAATCTAAAATTTTCCAACTTCAACTAGAAAGGAAAGCGTTTAGCCACTCATGGTGGACAAAATTACATAAAAAGATAGAAGAAAAGAAGAAGGAGAAGTCTGCCAAATTTCTGCAGAATTTTCGAGGCTGAGATGATGATGTCTGCTGCGTTGGAAGCTGTCCCTTTTATAGCTGGAGAATTTTAATCCAATTAGGGTTTGAAAATTCCCATCTTGACTTGGTCTTTTGTGGTCTTTGATTCCTCTTTGGATCTTTTATTTAATTGTGAATGGATTTCCTCAAGTGAAAAGGCCTCCTCGTGGCTTAAGGGACTGATCTTGGAGTGTTTGAAATGGATTTGGACTCCTTTGCTTTTGAATTTCAGTTTTCTGCACTTTTTCCCGTTTCTGCTGTTTCTCTGCATCATTGTGATTTGGGCGAGTGATTTGGGCAGATCACTTGCCCAAATCATTTATGTGCGTTGCCTCCAGATTTCTGCCTTAACTTCCTGTTTCTGATTTCTGCGGGTGATTTGGCCAAATCACTTTGATCCTATCACTTTTCCAGCTTTTTCTGCACTTTTTCTTCAACTTTCCATTTTCTTTTTTTTCTACAAAAACATAACAAAAACATAAATTAAGCTAGAAAAATGTGTAATTTAAGCAGTAATAAATATAATAAAAATGTGGCTAAATTATGCTTGATCAAATACCCCCACACCTAACTTTTTGCTTGTTCTCAAGCAACAAACAACTTAGTCACTCAAGCTTCAACTTAGTCAAACAACAGGCCTGTAATTTCCTCATCCCTTTCCCATTTCAGCTTTAACTTGGTTGGGGCAACCCAGACTTGTTCTCTTTTACTCTCTTTTGGATAGTTTTAGGGCCATTTTTATCAAATTACCCTTTTACACCATTTTCTGTAAAATAAGATCAAAACCACAAAATTAGGTAGAAAATGTATAAATTAACATAAATAATAACATGAAAAATGGGACTAAATTTGGTTTGATCAATAACCTAAGGAAAATCCCTTAACACATGTAAAATATCCTCAGCAACATGGCAATATCCATATGAATCATCCAAGGTTTACAACCTCTCTTTCTTCTTTCTATATTACAAAGGATCTTACCATGAGAAATTTGCCATAAAAACATACATGCCCTTTGAGAGACCTTTATCTTCCACACATGCTTCCATAATTTAAAATTCTGATTAACAACATAATTACTCAAAACCCCATATGCTGACTTCACCGAATATGTCCCAGAATTAGTATAATTCCAAACATATTGATCCCTCAGGCCAATGTTTTCAGAAAGGAGCCGAGATTTCAAAGAGTATAACATATTAACAGGCAATGAATCTTGAAGCACATCCCACTTCCAACCTAAATTGTCATTCCAAAACGCCCTAACAGGCAGCGTTTTAGCTATCTCATCAATAGGAACAATTGCTTGATTGAACAGAGGGCTTATAAGAAGCCATGAGTCCATACAAAAACTCATCTCCAAGCCACTTTCACTTCCCGAACTAGCCCTTATCTCACCACATCAAAACCCACTTTAATACCCCTCCAAATATAGGAACCCGAAACAGCTGGTACTCTCATCTAAGAAAAATAGCCATCAAAAAAATTTATTCACAATAGTTTTCCCTCACAAGGAATCAGGAAATCACTATAACTAGGGGTGAGCACTGTTCGGTTCGAACCGAAATAACCGACCGAACTGATTTAATTTAATAATTTGGTTCGGTTTTAAAATAAAATCGGTTCGATTTGGTTTTAATTTTTAAAAAATTCGGGTTGGTCGATTCGGTTTTAGAGTCAAAATAGTTTGGTCGAACCGAACCGACCGATTTTAATCTTAAACGCAGCGTTTTATTATAGGGTTATATCAATTCACTTCCCATCCCACGTCCTTCTTCACGCCGCACATACCTTCATCTCTCTCAGACCAAATCCCTAATCTGAAATCTCCATCCTTCTCGTCTTCAGTCCCGTAGCCACAGCCACCCACCCCAGCCGCCAGTCACACAGCCACCCACCGGCCACCCACCCACTCGCCAAAGCCAGAGTCTCTTCTCTCCATCCTTTGCCGCTTCAGTCCCGTAGCCACAGCCACCCACCCACCCAATCGCCAGTCCCACAGCCACCCACCGGCCACCCACCCTGCCACCCACTCGCCAAAGCCAGAGTCTCTTCTCTCCATCCTTCGCGTCTCTCTCTCACGGCCATCGCTCGTGTCTCTCTCTCATAGCCGTCGCTCGCGAGACTCTTTTCACTGTAAGTTTCATGAACTTAGCTTGTAAGTTTAGCTTGTAAGTTTCAGTATTTCACAGCCGTCTCTCTCACAGGCTATAGAACAAAACTTGAATTGTCATCTCGTTGGACAGTGTAAGGAGATACAGACAAACCTACTATTTCCTACTGCTATATGTGCTATTATTAATTTACTCTTTTGAAGTTGATGTTTTAAACAAATTGTGTTAATGGTGGCAGTTATGCTTTAAGTTGAATTAAGTCATTAACAGCTTTGCGAAATTCACAACTCTTCAGCTACATAGAGAAGTGCCGCAGGTGGACTACTTCTTTTTCTTCTTCCAATTAGAAAATTAAAAGAAAAAAAAGAAATAGAGGGTGAGCAGTAACAGTTTCGGATTTTGGAGAGTTCAATTGGTTAGATATCTTGATTTCTTAAATTCCTGTTTTTTTTTTTCGCAATCTTCAAATGTTTGGTATGATTGTCTTTATATTTTTAGCTGCTGTATGGTAAGAATTTGGGAGTTTAAGGAAAGTTTATTTATTTATTCAGGTGTATTTCATTTATGATTTCATCTTGTAAATTCTGCTAGAATAAATCATTTATGATTTCATTTATGATTTCATCTTGTCAAGTTTAATCTAGTTTTAGGTGCATTATTTTTTTATTTTTTGTGCTTTATAATACTTTAAATTTGTGTGTAACTATTTATATTTTCAATTTATACAGATCAATTTTTATTTGAAGATGACAGAGTCACAATAAGGAGTATCAAGTAATCCTCTTTTGATAATGTCTAATCAACCTCCAATTACTTCAAGCCAAACTGAAGTAGGAGAAGCTACTTCCAAAACAAAAAGAAAGAGTATGAAGCCAAGATCAACTGTTTGGGATCACTTCACCAAGTTTGCCGATAATACTGGTATGCAAAAAGGCAAGTGCAATTATTGTGATAAGGAATTTTTTTTCTGATCCAAAAAAGAATGGTACTACTTCACTTAGAAATCATATGTTTGCATGCATAAAGAACCCTCATAGTATGACTACAAGACAATCCCAACTGTCTTTGCAACCTACTTGTAGTACACAAGAGGGAGGAGGGGGAACACAGATAGGTACATTAAGTTCATGGCATTTTGATCAGAATGTCTCGAGGCAGAAACTAGCTAAGATGATTATTGTTGACGAGCTTCCATTTATATTTGTAGAAGGTTAAGGATTTAGAGAATGGGTTGAATATACACAGCCTAGGTTTCGAATACCATCTCGTCGGATAGTGTCTAGGGATTGTTATGACTTGTATTTAGGAGAAAGGAAGAAATTAAAAATTTTTTTCCAGAAGACTAGTCAAAGGGTTTGTATTACTACAGATACATAGACCTCATTGCAAAGAATCAACTATATGTGTGTCACTGCACATTTTATTGATGATAATTGGACACTGCAGAAGAAAATTATTAATTTTTGTCCTATTACAAGTCATAAAGGTGATGACATAGGGATGACAATTGAAAGTTGCTTGCTTAATTAGGGAATTAAGAGAGTCTTTACTGTAACTGTTGATAATGCCAGTTCAAATGATGTTGCAATTTTCTATTTGAAAAAGAAAATCAATGCTTGGGGGTTTAGCATTTTAAATCGAAAATATCTTCATATGAGATGCATTGCCCACATAATCAACTTAGTTGTTGTTGATGGAATGAAGGATGGTCTTACTCCAATTAAAAAGGTTAGAGATGCAGTTAGGTATATTAGGCAATCTCCTGCGAGGTTGCAAAGGTTTAAGGCATGTTGTGAGATGGAAGGTATTCAAAGCAAGAGTTCTTTATGCTTAGATGTGTCCACTAGGTGGAATTCTACTTATCTGATGTTAAGTTCTGCACTGAAGTTTGAAAATGCATTTGACAGATATGCAACTGTAGATCCATACTTTAAAATTGATCTTCAATCATGTGAAGGTAATGGTGTGCCAGATAGTCTAGAATGGGAATATATTGGAAAAATTGTTGAATTTTTGGGACATTTTTATGAACTTACTTTGAGAATTTCTGGATCTAGATATGTTACTTCTAATATATTTTTTGATGAGATTAGTTCTGTTGACTGTTTGTTGCAAGAGTGGAAATCAAGTAATGACTTGGAATTGTCATGTATGAGAGAGAAGATGAAGCTTAAATTTGATAAATATTGGGGGGATCCAGATAAGATGAATAAAATTATTTACATTGCAGTGGTGGTTGACCCTCAATATAAGTTAGAATTTATGCATTTTGCTCTTTCAACTGTGTATGGAAAAGAAAAAGGTACAGAATTGGCAAAGAAGATTAAATTATTTGTGTATGAATTATTTGATGACTACAAGAGAATATTTCAATCTGAAAATGCAAATGAACACATTGGAAATGTAAATGAGAGCATGAGCATCGAAGAAGGAACAAAAAAGAAACCTAGAATGAGATTGGGACATCAATTCATGCAACATAAAATAGAGATTGGTGAAGCGAAGAGCAAGTCTGACTTAGATTCTTATCTGAATGAGGACATTTTAGTGTTGAATGAGAAAGAAGATTTTGACATATTAAAATGGTGGAAAATGAATGCTAATAGGTTTCCTATCTTATCACTCATGGTGAAAGATATATTAGCGGTTCCTATATCCACAGTTGCTTCAGAATCAGCGTTTAGCACTGGAGGTAGAGTGCTTGATTGTTTTAGGAGTTCTTTAACTCCTAAAATAGTGGAAGCCTTAATATGCACACAAGATTGGTTGCGAAAATCCCAACATCACAAACCGATTAAAGAACAAATTGCAGACCTTGAAAGACTTGAAGAATGTATGTATTAATCTTATTTAATTTGTTTTTTATGTTTTATTTATTTTTATTTGAAAGTATCAATTTTACTTTTTTTTTTTTTTAATTTTTCAGCATTTGCAAATGTGGACATAAGCAGTAGTACAAATGAAAATACGATAAATTTGGATAGTTGAAGGTAAATTAGGTAATTATTCATATATATATATATAAGTGAATTTGTTCATGTAGTTTAACAATTCTAATTTTTTTTTTGTTCATTTAGTTTAACAATTCTAATATTTTTTTTTCATGTTTTTATAGAAATTAATTGGCATTTGAAGAATGGAGGAATTGAATAATAGAGGGTTGATTGTTGGTGACATAATTGTTGATGGATATTTTGGAATTAACTATTTTATTAGGTTTTATATTTATTAAATGGAGGATATCTGAATATGGATATATGGTTAGTTGTTAGTGGATTATATGAAGTATATGGACATAATATGGAGTGTGGACTACTTATTATTATATTTTGATGTTGTTTTGATGTTGTTTGAATTATTTTATAATTTAACTATTATATTTGATTAAGTATATTAGTAGGGGTTTGGTTATTCAGTGAATTAGAGTTGTATATTTACTTCTTCGTTCAGTATTCTCACATTTTCAAGTACTAAACTTAGGCAAAAGTGAAGGACTATGTATTAAGAATTAATATCAGAGGTCGTAGGAGTTACTGATCTTGAGTGATTGGAACTGTGCATCTGATCAAATGGGAAGTAATGTTTTTGATTGTCCATTGAGGAATTTAGAAGAGGAATTGTGTTGCAGTGGCCAGGAACTGAACAAGAGGTTTGAGCAGATTGGTAGTGTTGGCATTTCAGCAATGATAGATTCAGATGAACAATTTGAAGCAGGTCATCTTCAAGAAACACAAAAGCGGGAGACAATTTCGGGAACAATCTCGTTGTTGAGATGTTTAATGCTTTGAACAATCTCAGTGAAAATCAATCACTTTTGTGAGTGCCATCTTTGATTGAGAATTCCTGCATATTTAATGCCTTTTCAGATGCCATTAAATTTGTGTTTGACTTTCAGTGGATTTTTGTCCCTTTTCTTAGTGTTATCCCTCCCTGGAGTAATTTATGGCTTGTTGCTTCCATCATCCTGACTATGCTGTTTCACATACTAATTCTGTATGTGCATCCACTCTCTGTTCTGTTCTCTGTAAGTTGTTTTCCTTTTTCCTTTTTCCTTTTTCTTTCATCTTGTTTACTATTTTTCTTGAGAAATACTTTACCCACTGTCATGAGGCACTTGTTGAAAGATGAAATATATTGTTGCGGGTAACACCATGGTCTTGGGCTGAGTGGACTGTTGTTCTATATCTTTTATTCCCTGTATGAAGTGAATCTTCACCCTCTCAGTTTACTAAATTGTCAATTAATTTATATATTATCATTCATGATTCAGTTATTTTATTTGGTGCAATATCTTTTTTCAAGAAGATATCTTTGAATCGAAAAAGTTGAATGCTACTTCTTTTCCTCAACAAGGTTTGTCTGTTTGTTTCTTTCAAAAATACTTTGGAGGCTTAAGTATTTTTGACTTGCGTTTTACCTTATCTAGATTTTTGCTGGTGTCCACCTTTTTTCTGCTTTTGAGTACTATTTTTCTAATTATTTTAGTACTATGTTGCATTAATAAAATTGCTGGAAACTAGGCTCACCTGAAATTTTGAGTTTCTGATGTTTCTAACTCAAAAACTGATTTTGAATCGAACCGAACCGAACCGATTCGGTTCGATTCGGTTTTTCATCTTATTTGGTTCGGTTCGGTTTACAATTTAAAATAATTCGGTTAAATCGATTTTAGCCGGTTCGATTCGATACCGAACCGAACCGACCGATGCACACCCCTAACTATAACCTCCATCCCAATTTCCCAGTAGTGCATGATTCATCAAACGATGCTTTCGAATTCCCAATCCACCTTTAGCTTTAGATTCTTGAATAGTTTTCCAATTTACAAGATGAATGTGATTGCCCTTATGAATATCTTTCCAAATAAAATCTCTAGAGATCTTGTCCATAGCATTGCATAAAGGGATACAAAGAAAACAAGTTTGCATTAACATCAATTAAGAGAGCCTCAAACCTGGACCCACTTTGTCCATTAACATCTCCATTTTCTCGCCTAAGAGTTTGACTTGCATCATTTGAGCTCTTCCTATAATTAAGCCTATAACCTCTCCTCTTATCCTTTTTAACCAACATCCAATCCCCAAATTTCTCTATCACAGCTGGATTAATATCCCTACTTTCAGGGATAGCATTCCTTCCAAACTCGGACTTTTCCTTACTAGCAACAATAGAGTCCAAGCATTGATACACCATTGTCGCCAAATTAGGAACAACCTCACCTTCTGTAGTTGGATGATCTACCAGAGCGAGTTTTTATAATGATGGACAAACAACTAAAGCATGGCCAAACTTTCCACAAGAGAAACAAACTAGATGTAGCCCTTCATACTCTACACGCCTAATCTGCTCCGCAACCTAAACTTTGAAATCAAAAGTTTGATTAAATCGAGTTCCACACAAATTCAGGCATATCTATCTCTAGTTACTAAATTAGTATTAGTATCAACTTTAATCGGTTTTCTCAATTTACTACCAATTCTCAATAACAAATTTGCATCATAGTACTCAATGGGAAGACATGGGAATCTCACCCAAACAGTCAATGACGTTAAAACATCAGAGAAAGAGTCAAAGTCTGGCCTCCACGTTCTCACAGACAAATAATGGTCACCAATAATCCAAGAACCCTCATTGAGAGCATGTTTATAATCACCCTCGGATGCAAACTTGACTAAAAAGAAGCCATTATCTAAAGCAATCACTTCTAAGGCTGCTACAATCCATAATTTCTTTACCATTTTCACCAAGTATGTGTAAACAATCGATCTACTATCGGTTTAACAATAATCGTATATTTCCAATGATTTCTCAATCTACTAATATCGTTAGGAGAGAGTCTAATTGTTGGACACGACTCAATATCATCAACCTCATCCTCCTTATCCTCTTGCTAAACCAGCAAATGCGTGCAGACATCTGCCTCCCCTTCATGCAAATCAGCGTTATTATTCTCATGCATCAATGTATCACGAAAGAATTTAGGTTCAGGACCATGACCACTACCTTCCTCCCTACCTTCCTCCACGTCATGGTCTCCATCAATCAGAACGTCATCTCCATTTTCTATGCATTTTTTTTCAGTACTACAGATCAAAATATCAACTTTTTTTGAAGAACAAGCCAACTCCATTTTTATTTATTATCATTTTTTTAGTATCATTTTGTAATATAATAATATTTTTTTATTTTTTATATACATTGTCTAAATAAATTAAATTCGTGCTCAGCATGCCTATTAAAAAATTAAAATGTTTTCTTAAAAATTTTAAAGATTATCTATATTCAGAATTTGCCGTTCGTTTGATATGTTGTGTCCTAAAGCGTCAATTTTGAGCCACGGAAGAAGCAGAGCAGGAAAAGCTCAACTGTTTTTGCAACCTCTAACTACCAGGTCAATTCTGGCTCTAGGGCAGTTTAACAAATACGAAGGCCATATGCCCCCCAACAAGTGTCCGTGGGACCCAAGAGGGTGTGTTGTGTTTCAAAGTAAGTCACCATTAGTGTGGTGGGGTCTCCCACTTCACTAGTTATCCATGTGGAAGCTGCATCCAGGATCTAGCACTTCCTGTAAAAGAGAGTTCAAGTGGGACAAGCTATCTGACTAAAGCCATTTCCTTTATTGCTTGGTCAGTGCATTTTTACATTTGATGCTTCTCTTAGCCAAAATAATAATAATAATAAAAATTTAACTGGGTATATATAGCTAGTTTGCTAACCCAGAGTCTTCTTGTCCAATGGAAAATGATTCTCCACTTTAGATTTTCTTTTTAATTTAAAGATTCCAATTTTTTATATTTTTTAATATTTTAAATACTCAAAAAATTTAATTAATAATATTTTTTTACTAAAAAAATAAATCATTATAAAAAAATCGATTTCCTTTTTTCTTATTAAAATTTTATATATAAATTTATTATTTTTTAAATTAAAATAATAAAAATAAATTATTTTATTAAAAATATTTTTATAAAAATATTTTTTAATAAATTTTTTTAAATATAAATTATTTTTTATAAACAAATAGAATCTAAAATGTTCCCCTCTGTGTGTAGTGATTTTTTGGAGTTATTTTATCAGCAAGCCCCAACTGTTCTATGAATTTTTTTTATAAATTTATATAATTTTCTGAAATAATATTTCTCTCCGGCACTTTTTCAAGAAATAAGAAAAAAAAAAGTGCACTTCGGTAATATTCTATTTTTAACTTGAAAAGGAAGTTTTTCCGCCTTTCATTCACTTTTAACTTGGAAAGAAACTTAGTTATAAACAATTTTATGAAATAATTTATTTTACAAATAAAAGATGAAATCGAAATTAAATTGGATTGTTGATTCAAACCGATTAATTTCAATTCTAGTTTAGAGGAGGAGGGTTTATAACCGACTCTTATACTTTAAAGTTTCGGTCAAATTTATGAATTGAAATTAATTGACTCATTTGATCTCGAATTCGATATTTGACCAGTTCAATTCACAGTTCGAATTAAGTCGTGTTTCATATGTATACTTGTTGTAAATTTATTACTTTATTGTTATAATATGCAAAAGAAAAAGAGTAACTTTCTATACAATTTGTGCATTATATAGTGCTTATAGTATTTTCTTTATCTTTTTATTAACAAAATTTATAAATATTAATTCGTTGGGTTCATAGTTGATCACCTAACATCGTCTTTTTTAGGAATCAAATATGAATTCTCTCGTTTAAAATTTAATGAGTGCATCTAACACTTATTGATATTATTACCAAAGACTTTTTAATTATATATAGATATTTCTAATTACATTTTTTCAATATTAGACTTAGTATTTTCTAAACATAGATGTATTTATATAGTGCTTGTGAAAGTCATCCATTAATAATTTAATGGTTGATAATATAAAACAATACAGGATTTATAGAGATTATGATAGGTGCACATGAGACACGAAAGATATCAGATCATCCGGTTTAATTGGGCAATGGATGATTCACCTATAATATGTAAAGATCAGATCTTTAATTCCATTGACCCTACCAATGTCTGAAACAGGTAGGCCGATCTCTTTAAAATTTGGAATCAATGAGTAGACCTCTTTGAAAGTAGTGGAGCCCCTAGAGTCATGATTGTGAGTGCGGTAGAACTAACAGACATGACGCTCGTAATGGACAGGGTATGGTTTAAGCGGCTCAACATTTATCAATCGACTATCCACTATTAATGAGTCGTCTAATACATCCGCTACGACATATTATCATCCACTCCGATAGAACGTCAACCAAAACGTTTCAACATGATTAGAGAATAAATACCTCTAGACCAACCACATTAAAAGATTAATTTTTGTCGTCTTACTAATATACAGCACACACAAATTCTTCTATAAATTTTAATATCCACAAACCAAAAGTTCAGTATATTAATTTTCAGCCATTCATCAGATCTATTAACTTCTCCGTGGAATTAAGCTTTTTATCCACATGGAATCAAGTTTTTGTCCACGTGTTCTCATCTCATTTTCTCACTAAATCTCAGATCATCAATAATCATAAAGTGAAAACTTTATTAAATATGATAGGTCATGCAATCAAAAAAATAAATTACAAACAACAATTATTATTTTATATATTTAAACTGTATTCATAAGTTATCAACAATGTTTTAAAAATCATTAGATTTGCCTTAAATATCTCTTAAATACCTGAAAACTTCTTCTCAAAAGATATAAGTCTATTTTAATTTTTGTTATTATTAAAAGTCTTGTTTTTTAAAATGTGCATGGAGATAAAGCTAATTAGCATATAGTTTGTTGTTAATTTAATTGAGTTGAATTTAGCTTTTAAACCGGGAATTTTTATAATTTGTTTTAGGTTTAAAGTCAACTCAATTTTTATTAAAACTTGAACTTGCTGATTATAAATATATTAATTTTAAATTAAATTTTTATTAAATTAAAAGTCAAATAAATAATTTAATTGATTTAAAAATCTAACGCTATGAAACGTAGAAATTACAAAACTAAATAAGTAATAATTGAGATGAAATGAAAATATAATTTAAATTTATATAAAATATGAAGTATCGATGAGAGTAGAGATAAAAATGGTCTGAAAAAAAGGGGTAAGCACCATTGTTGATTCGGCTCGCTCTGGTCTCCTCTGCCGCACAGTTGGATCAAGGCGAACATTGACGTCTCTTTAAGTTTGCAATGAGGTTCGGTAGGTTTCGGTTGTGTAATCAGGAATGATGATGGGAGTTTTGTGGTTGTTAGAGCATGCTCTTTTTATAGTCAGATGGATGCAAAGTGTGCTGAAGTTATGGCATTTTGGGAAGCATTGAGCTGGATTAAAGAGTGCGGATGGGATTGAGTCCTTTTCGAATTAGATCCTTAGGTACTTGTGATGTCAGTTAATTGTGATTTGTTGGATGATTTATTGTCTTTTGGCCTTTTGATTTAAGATTATAAATTGCTTCTATCTAGTTATGAGGAAGCAAAGTGTGTTTTTGTTCATAGATCTGCGAATGATATCGCTCATATTGTAGCAATATCAATTCATTCTGAGTCAGGTCAAAGAATTTGGGTTGATGTCTCTCCTCCTCACATTATTTTTATATTCTCTTTGAATTAACGAAGTTTTCTTATCTTTTTAGAAAAAAAATAAATTATGTTTCTCCAAAAATCATCCCCATAATCATCAATTCCCCACTGAATCCAATGCCCATCATCCCAAATCATTTCTGTCTCTCACACGCGCTTCTTCTTCCCTTCACACTTGCCATCTGTTTTATCCATTAAAATTTCACTCACCTTTTTCTCCAGAATTGAAAAAGAAAAACCATTCTTTTATTTGGGAAGGTTCTTTGCATCTATGTGGTGTTCCATTTTGGGATTGCACCAATACGTCTAGTGGGTTACATTCTTGTAGGTTGATGACCAGTCAAGAGCTTTGCTACGCCACCTCCTTCTGCACTTGTCCTTCTTATGAGCTACTTCTTTTTTACTGTGACTTCTGATTGCATGTGTGCTTATAGTTGTGCCATTTATTCTCTTGTTATTGTTTTCCATTGTTTGCTGAAGAGTTGGATTAGGGTTGTCATCATTGTTTCTTAACTGTATTTTCCTCCTTGTTCCATTCTTCAGTGACCCAAATGGTGCATAAGTGAATCCAAACTTGTGAGATGGTGCTTGTATCGGTCAAGTATGGGTTGAGAGTTATTGCTTTCTGAGCTGCTATCGTGGTTGATTGGGTTATTGGATTATTATTGTGGATATGCATTGTTTGGATATTTTGTTTTGGACTCTTAGCTGAACTAGTTTTCTTGGTCTTTTATACTAGTCCACCGAATCATAAAAAACATACAATAGATTTTTCTTTTTCTGTTTTTAACCTATAAGTTTAAGAATTTAACAATACGCCTATTTTTTTTTAAAAAAAATGAAAATTTACTTTTATTGTTTAAAAATATTAATTATTGTATGAGCCAAGAATCAGCGGATTGCTCGAGCTATCAGCTTGAACTGCATTCCAACAAAAAATTACAATAATTTTAAATTGTATATAACAGTAAATACGAAATTATTAAATAATTTAAATTAATAATTTTAATCTAAATAATAAATTTAAAAATTATTTAAATCAATTTGAATCGGACTGTTTCACAAAATCTATAATACAAACTCTCTAGACTTGAATAATAAAAGAACCAAACTAGGAGGTGAGGGGCAACTCTCACTGCCCTCTCAGTCTCATTTAATATTATTAATATTTAAATTTATTTTAAATTTAATTAAAATTTATCATAAATTATTTAAGATTGTATTAAATATTATTATTATTATTTGAATATTATTTGAATTCATTTAATTTTATATTTTTAATTAATAATTTATATAAAAATATTTTTTATTAATAATTTTTATTTAAAAAATTATTATTTTTAAAAATATTTAAATTCTAATTTTTTAAACTCGATCTTATTAAAATTTGACTACATCTAATATCCCAAAATACTGAATCTATTGTGATCTCTAAACAAAGTCAATGTCTATCCATTTCAACTTTGGGTCTAAAAATAAAAATAAATAATGGGCTATCCTATCTACTTGCTTTTTGGTATACTGCTACAGCCACTAGCTAGGTGACAAAAGCTTCGGATAATTCCCTTCTTTAAATTTGCATTTCCACATCATCTCCCATGGTTTTTTTTTTTTTTTTCACAGAATAAAAGAAAAAAAAAAAAACAATATCCATCCCTTTTTTCTCAGGAATGCTGCAAATAGCATGATGATAAACATCCATGGAACTGTCATTTTTCATGAAATTATAATTTTTATAAATATAATAAGAACTCAAAAATCTCAAAGTAATTCTACCTTTAATATGTAGTTGATAAAATTTTTTTATAAATATAATTTAAACTTATCACCAAAATAACAATTTTCATGAATTTTTCTTGGTAATATTAGGATTAAATGTGATAAAAATAGTAATTTAGATGAAATTATATATTTAATGTAAAAAAAGAAAAAAAGAAAGAATTGTCATGTTTTATGGGTGACCGAACTTCTTGTGAGTTCTGATGGGCATAGCCGACAAAGCATTATTGAAAGTGGTTTAAAAATGTATATGTATACGTAGCAAGTAGGTCCAAAACACTCCACATCAACTTTCTAGTTAAGCAAAGATCCGGATTCTTGTTGATGAATCATATTCTGGCACCATTATACAACTCTTTCAAACTCCATTTGTGTCTTCTACCTACTTTCTTAATTTTCATTCTTTTTCTTTTTCACACACATCACAATTATCTCATATTCCACTTCCTCGTGATCCCATAAAAAAATTATTTAAATCAAGTTTATATAAATTTATAATATAAAATTAATATTTTGAAATTTAAAATAGGGAAATTTAGTAGTTGTGTGAGATTAAACGGTGAGAAGAATATTCCTCTCCTTTTATTCCTTTTCATTTATTTGCTAGCGATGCCTAACGGTCTCTGTATTACAGTGTCACCTGTCTTTGTTATACAGGTTCGTACGTACGGAATCGTTAGACTCCCTCTTTACGTCAGACAACTATTTAATTTCTCCTGACGAATATGCGTACATAACTGCGAAGTGACTAGACCTGCTATCTTTCATCACATTACATCACCGAACTGGGTTTCTTCTCCCTAGATCCGGGCCCGCATGTGACTCGATTTGCCCCGTGTTTCTAAATTGAAATTTGAGAAGCCGAACTGTTCGGCCTAAAGGACTGCATGGACTCCGGGCCAGTTTCATCCACCTTGGTCCTGGCGAGCATGGATAAAGTCTAGCTGTCATAAAAAATAATAATAAAATTCATATATTATTGTGAAAATTCTTTCTTGCAATGGCTAGAGTTATAGTGGACATCCTTTTCTAATCTCTTCCACATTCATAACGAGCAAGAATAAAAACTACCCACCATCTCTTCTTTAATTTAAAACAAATTTATAACTATATTGAGAATTAGAAAAGAAAAAAAGAAAGTTATTTTTGTAAGCAACGTGACATGATACCCATCTCTGGCTAGTTAGACCAGGAATGGAGTGGGAGACAGTTCATGTGATTGTTTCAAAGAGAGCTTATTAATATCCAATAATGGCTTCCAATAATCAAAAGGTAACCATTTCTTTCCCTTTTTTTTTTCTTCTTTAACCGCTAGCTGATTAGGTTATAAGACAAAGCAATCTTTGAATGAATGCAAAGAAACTATATTTAAATAGGTAAATTTTACTGTATATGTGTATGGTTGAGTTTATAGTGGAAATGGTGGATAAAGATGAGTAGAATTTGGAAAATAATTGATACCATATACGCCAAAAAGCATATCAAAAGTAAGTGGGTAATAGTTAATTTTGGTACGTTAATGGGTGGCGAGCCGCTGAGCGAATCATTCTCTTGATGTGTATTCCACTGCCATGTGAACTGTATAGGTATCAATTAGAGAGATATAGGAATAGTTTCCTGTTTGTTTGGGCGATACGAAAATGAGAAAATTGAGGAGGATAATATCAGTGGGGTTCAAATGGTCAACCTTTGCATAGAGAGTAAGTGAGAGAAAAATTTCACATTCGTAATTTCCATGCCCTGCAAGATTCGTTTCTCTACTCAAATTCATTCCTTTGATTAACAATTATAGCTACCCAACCACCCACCCAAAAATTAAAAAGTCCAACTCATTCTCTTCCCCTTCTTAAAAGACCCTTCTGCTCTCTCATTTCTCTCAAATCCCACTCTCCATTCATCTTCCTTTCTTCTTCTTCTTCTTCAGCTGATGGGTTGTCTTGATGATGGCCTTGTTCTAGGGTTAGGTTTCTCTGCAACCACTACCCTAGAAAAGCGCGGCAATAACAATAATGAAAAGCCCAAGATGATGAATAAGCCATGTTTTGAGCCTTCGCTTAGCTTGGGGCTTTCTGGTGAGACTTTCTATGGTTGTAACAAGAAGACTACCGATATCAAGAAAGTTTGTGAGGAGTCTGGTGGTGCCGATTTGTTTCGTCAAGCTTCTCCTCATAGTGCTGTTTCTTCTTTCTCTAGCGGTAGGGTTAAGAGGGAAAGGGACCTTAGCAGTGAAGAGATAGAGGCAGAGAGAGTTTCTTCAAGAGTGAGTGATGAAGATGAAGATGCTACTAATACAAGAAAGAAACTTAGGCTCACAAAAGAACAATCTGCCCTTTTAGAGGAAAGCTTCAAGCAACACAGCACTCTCAATCCTGTAATTAATTAATCTCTCTATATATTTTTCACTTTTTTTTGCTTTTGTTATTCATTAGTTGGTTCTTAATCTTGCTTGATTCTTTGATTTTCAGAAGCAAAAGCAAGCTCTAGCTAGACAGTTAAATCTACGGCCAAGACAAGTTGAAGTATGGTTCCAAAACAGGAGAGCCAGGTACCATCATCATCTTTAACCCTCTAAAAACTTTTTTTTTTTCTCTCTCTCTACATGAAATATATATCCAAAAAACAAAAGGCCCACAAAGAAAAGTTTCCTTCTTTCCAAAAAGATGAAGGTACCTGTGCTTAAAGCACAAGGTACAATCAACTTTAAGCTATACATATATGATAAATCTTCATCTTTAAGAAAGAAAATCAACATGGGTCTTAAATTAATGATGAGTTATAATCATATGCAGGACAAAGCTGAAGCAAACTGAAGTGGACTGCGAGTTCTTGAAGAAATGTTGTGAGACACTAACAGATGAAAATAGGAGGCTACAGAAAGAGCTTCAAGAACTGAAAGCTCTGAAATTGGCACAGCCCTTTTACATGCACATGCCAGCGGCTACTCTCACCATGTGCCCATCTTGTGAAAGAATTGGAGGTGTTGGTGATGGTGCTTCAAAGAATAATCCATTTTCAATAGCTTCAAAGCCTCACTTCTATAATCCCTTCACCAATCCTTCGGCAGCATGCTAAGGTTAAAGGTTCCAGGATAGGAGAGATAAAAGAAAACTTAAAAAAAAAAAAAAGTATAGAACTCCTCCGCAATCCCTCTATTTTTTGGTTAAGGGCTTGTAGTCATCAAAGTTAGTGTAATTAATTATTTTGTAGAAAATAGTAACTACTGATCAATCTCCTTTTTTTTTTTTTTTCTTTTTAAATTAGTATTATCACATGTTTGTATATTATTCTGAAAAATATATATGAAGGGATGAGTATTATTTATTTGTTGATTTTTATGTTTCATTTCTTTACTATTTCTATATATCTTGTCAAAAATCTGAATCTCTCTCCAAGTTTATTTGGAAATATCTCTACCAATAAGCAAATTAATATCTTAATCAAAATGGGTCTCTTGTGAAATATTTTTGAGTTAAATCTTAATATACTTATATACTATGGGCAAGCATTTGATTTCTAAATCAAGAAAAGGTTTATTTTTTTATTTGATTTCTTGTCAAGAAAGTGGAAATCTAATTGTAGAGTTATCTGAAATGTTGGTTAAACTAAACATATGATAATTTTTTTTTAATAATAATAATTAAAAAACATGGAATGAGTCATACCACAATCATGGGAGAAGACAAAGGAGACATGGAGAGTCATGCTTTTTAGTGAAAGGCTTTAATTTTGGTAGTTTGAAGGACCATAACAAGAGAGGAAAAGAAAGAAAAAAAGAAGATGATGATAAAATGAGTTGAAGGATGTGGGGAGGATGTGGGCGGTTAGCTCACGTGTACCTGTCCCTAATATATTCAGTTGTGCTCTTCTCTCTTTCTTTTCTCTTTTCTCTTCTTTTCAAAGCTGAGAAAAAGGCCAAAAGGGTCAAGAAAATGGGTGGTGGTGAGACTCATAGCCGTGTAGACAAAGAAACGAATGGATGATTCACTTGAAAGAAAATATTAAAAATATATTTGTAAAGGTCTCGACTCGTGAGGTGCTGTCTCTTTGAGAGAACTGGTGGGTCACATGCCACGTGATGTCCCAGTGGCACTTATCTACAGTATTCATGGGACTTTATATAACTTTTGCCATGAATTTCAGATTATACGACTCTTCTATTAGATGGGTCCCTCCACCTATCTTTTGATGGTTAAAATTCCAAATCCCATCTCCTTTTTTGTTTTTCTTATTCCAAGTTTTACAATAATGGAACATGACATAGGTTAAGACCTAAAGAAGAGCTTACTTAATGGACGGTCCAGATTCATGGGGTTTAATTTTTCTTTTTTTAGTTTTTAATTTAATATAAGAAAGAAAAAAAAAAAAAAAAGAAAAGTAACCCTCTCTATACGTTATCATGATTGGTGTGGACATTGAACAATGAAATGATGAGAAGGTTCTCTCGAATAATAGTCCACACATCCATTCATTTGATGCCCTGGGAGTAATTAATGATGAGGTGACTTTCCTGCAAAAGTGACCACTTTCCCGGAAACTCCCCTCTCATTACCAGTTTTTATTTTGTTTTTACTATCATAAAACTAATTCCACCATCCAATAACTTCAATCCACCATCATCGATGCGTTGAAAGACGAAAATGATAGGCTTTTTCTTATTACTTTTTCAAACAAAAAATTACTATAGTACAGTAAATTATTACTTTTAACCCTCGTCATAAATCAATAGCATTTATCTGAGAATCATTCTACTTAATATAAAATATAAATTAATTATTTTTTCATAATAAATAAAAATACCATTAAAATTATAATTTATTAAATATAAAATAAAATTTTTTAATTAATAAAAATTAAAAAATATTTTTTTATATAACTATAATTATTTTTAAATTCATTGAATTAAAATTAAATTCTGTCCTGCTTAAGTCAAAATGATTTTTTTTAATTATTAAAACTATAATATTAAAAAAAATTATTAAGTCTTGGTTGAGGAAACCAAATTATACTTGCTAGGTGGGGAAAGAGCAAAAGTTTGGTGTATGAAAATGATGAGGAAGTCGCTTCTTAAACTTATATTATTCTTTAATAAAAACAAACAGAAAAAGAAAATTAATTAAAGAAATAAACCCTTTTGATTATATAGATTAGATATACGTGTGGAAGCACGTAAGCAATTTTATTACAAATACCCAAATACACGTGTCTCGTGTTTACTTAATTGTCGGCGTATAGAGTTTCATACCATTAAACATGGACATGATGTTATGGATGAGATTTGTGCATTATTTTAATTAATCATTTTCTAACTTTTTTTCTTTTAGTTTGCATCATTCATGCAACTTCGATAGCTACTATTACATAAAATTTAAAACTCCACGTGTGATGCACATTTAATGGTATGCAAACCAATTATGCAAATTAAAGAAGACATTTTTTTTTATTAAAATTCTTGATATCTGGATGGATATCGTATTAATCTTGAAATTAATAATTCAGAATGAAGCTATTATCGGAATTTAAATGGAGGAGCTTTTCTGATAATCTGGTATCCAAAAAATAGAATTTTATAAGGATTTTGTAAGTTTAGAAAAACTTAACATTAGAGCCCAGTATTACCTCTCTTTTATCCTCTTTCTTCCTTCTCATGCGAGATGGCCTCTCCGCTATAGGTCCACCTACCCTTTGATGTAGTGCCGTACGTTAGAATAACCTCAGGATCCTCCCTCTGTCAGGCGAACATTTAATTCCCTTCGGCGCGTGCGTGGTCAGGGTTGCGAAATGACTGGACCCACAGTCTTTTCTTCTTGTGGCTGGATTTGAAGGAGAAGGGCCGAGACCTAAGAAAGAGCTGGCTTTAAAACCGAAATGAGCTGGGCCGGTCTGATTGCGGACTGCTATTATGAGCCCAACCTCATAAGGGACTGGAGAAATCCAGCGGTCATCATTTTCAATGGAGTTTTTTTCATCCACACCATTCGTATTTGAAACATTGTTTAAAAAGTATTTTATTCTTTTTATGAGATTTAATCTTGATTAGTTTATGATTAGGTATTCGATAAAACTGTAGTAAAATTTGATCAAAATCACTCAATAATTGAACCAAAATGACCTTAATGTTGGCCTTAATTTATAATTGATTCCTAAAGAATTGTACATATGGCACCAATAAGTCAAAAACAACGACTAAACCTCTCTCCATGAATTGTTTGCTTCAACAATAATGTCTACTAAACGATAAGGATGTAATAGATTGAGAAATCAAAGCAGAAGATATCGCTACCATGTGATTTTGTAGCCTTTCTTTCAGACACAAGAATTCCACTTGAAAGGTCCCATTTAACTACATTTGCAACAGACATAGTTAGTCGGCAAACTGTTTTCATTCTATCAATTTTTTCAAGTTTTTATTTTCAATCTATATATTCTTTTAAGGCAGAAGATATTGTTTTGGGTTGCTTGCTTTTTCACCTACAAAGTCTGACCTCAACTAGATTGTAACTCTGAAAAAAAAACCATATCTTGCACTAGCTTGTGTCTAGTCCTGGCTTCAATTATTGATTGTCATATGGTGATTCTCTGTCATGCAGCTTCCCTAATATTTTTGGGTGTGGGGGCAGTTGATTTCATTTCCTCCATATCATAATTGAAAAACCATATTTGCTTTTATAGCATATATATAATTCTTTTCTCATCAATTAATTATTAATTAATGATATAAATAAATTAGAAGAAAATTAATTGACATGGTCTGACTAATCTTATACTTTACGATAAATTTGGGCCGATTCTAACTTTTATTGTCGACGTCTGATAAAGACTCACGATAGTTTTTCGAAAAGAAAATTTCGAGACGCACGACTTTTAAAATGTGACGAGATTCAATATGAAAATTTCTATTGTTTAAGGATCAATTTTACATTTTAATTATTTTTTAAATATTTTAGATATTTTCATAATTTTGCATATTAAGATTTTATTTCTATAAAAAATAGCATTTTTTAACTATTAGAAACTTATTTTTCAATTTTTGAAAAATTTTAATAATACTTTTTATATTTTAATCTATCTTTTCTCTTATTTCGTTTTAACTAAACGATATTAATTAAAATTACTAACGAAATTTAAATAATTTTTTATCATAAATTTTTAATTTTTACCAAAAAATAAAGTGAATTTCTTCTTAATAAAAATAATATATACCGATATTTTATTGTAAATATAAGTCTATTCTTAAGGGATAAAATGAATAGTGTCAAATTATTGCAAATAGATCCTTTGAGTTATCCATTACATATTAATATTTATTGGATATGGAATAAATTTATAATTTTAACAGTAATTTTTTATTTATAATAAAAAATTAAATAAATTATTATTTTATACTATAATAACGAAAGCAGATATAATGGTTAGTGAACGATTATTTTCTATCTTACCGTTACAATCTAAATATATATAAACGTTCTCAAAATTAATGTGATTGTGGCAAAGTAGGATTGATGCTGTCGATGCCATGACACAAAGAAATCCACAAGTGATAGGCTATGTTACCCATTGGGAAACCTTTGTTAATGGAGGCTCAATGGTGACCATTTGTATGTGATAAAGCCTTGCAGAGAGAATCAGCAAACCATAAGCTAAGGCCGTTGAGATGCTCCATCCCATGTGAGCATGGCATCTTAATTTCCCTGTTTTCTGATGGACATCTCTCAGTCTCTCTCATTACAAGACAGCCCATATGCGTGGGGACATCGAACACTAAATAACTTATACAGTAACACATGGGAGAGGAGGCCCATGCAGCTTCAAAGCTTCACCAGTTTCATTCTTTCAAGTTGCAGCCGACACTTGTTACTTCTAAAATATCTTGTACCTTGAACAAGCTTTTCATTACAACGTAAGAGATTACTTCAATACTCATGATTAGATCTTTATCTTTTTCATGTGTCGGTTCAATAATTATGAGAGTTGTTGGTTCAATCATTTGACATCCTACCGAATATATTATACCCAAAAATACATTACAGGAATATTCAATTATTTTAAATTATTTTTTGCATAAAGAATTTTCTTTTTTGTGTCAAAGACAAGTTTTATTAAAATCTTTTGTACTAAGAATATATAAGAATACTAAGAAACCCAACAAGCCCCAAAAAATACCCCAGCCAGAAAAGATGTTGGCCAAGATAATACAAACAAGCTAAAAGTAAACCTATGTGAAAGCCTGGTCCAAGTATATACAGAAACACGGCCCAATTTAGAAAAAATAAGGCCTAGCTTGCTAAAGACTAGTCTCTCCTAAATTCACTGCCGCAAGGCTATTATCGGAAGGAAGGCAAGGCAGCCACCAAAGAAGAAGAAAACCATCCAAAACACAGACCAATCGAGAACTTGAAAAGATTCCTTAGGAATATAAGTAAAACACAAATCAAATGCGATGGCTAAACTTTGTCTGAGTCGTGAAGAGGATATACAAAATCACACGGAACAACTACCTTTGAACTTTACAGTAGATTTGGACCGGATTTAATTTTTACTGTCATAATAAAATTTTACAAAATCACCAACGAAAATTTCCGTTGGTGACCTTTGAAAATCCGCTAGTGGAATTTTTTTACTAACGGATCTGTGACGGATTTATTCCGTCAGGAAAATCCTCGTTGGTAAATTATTCACCAACGGAAATTTGCATCCGTTAGTGACATTAATGGATCACCAACGGAATTTTCCGTTAGTGACAGTGACGGATCACCAACGGAAAATTCCGTTGGTGACAGTGACGGATCACCAACGGAATTTTCCGTTGGTGGCACTAACCAGAGCTTATTGTCCTCTTGGTAAATTCAGTGAGTTGATTGATTTACCAATTTTGATTGCTTCCCATTTTGAAACTTTGTATCCGCTAATTTTGAATAAATTTAAACAATTCATGTGATCACGACATGATTGTGTCTCTTCTGAAATCTGCTGGTGCATCATAGATTTTAGTTGCATTAAAACTATGAACTTTCCCCCAAGCTTCCTCATCTACTTATCTGCAAGGATAATGGAACTACAAATGGGAATGTTTGAAAGCTTGTATCCAGTAATTGATTTCTATTTTAGACATTATAGCAAACTAGACTCAGAAAACATTACAGCAGAATATAGTGTACAAAAAGAAAAAGATAAGCAGCAAACTAGCATTTATGAACAATATCAGCAGAATTATCTGTTCAGTCTATCAAAATTCAATCATCCAGCTTGTCCTCATCTTCGTCATCAATTAATTCTTCCTCGTCATTGCCTCCACCTTTCTTCCTCTTTCTTCTCCCATTTCCTTTTCTCTGCATTCTATTACTCGTAAAACTCCCACCATCCTCACTATCTTCTTCAGGTTCATTGAGAAACCAATCCCAGTTCTTCACATCACGGATTCTTTGCTTGGGGTAGCAGTCGAACTCGTGCCCAATTACCAGAAATTCAAACTCTGCAGTTCCAACATACAATTAAAAGCAATATATTATAATGGTTACTGGTTAAGATAAACTGAAAGAAAGTAGCACAAAGGCCAAACCTTTAACAGGGTCAATTTGTGAAAGGTCAATATTATCCCAATTTCAAGTGTGCACCTGCTGGTGCACTTGGCAAGTGCACTAGCAGGTGCAATTTCTTTTTTCTTTTTTACTCTCGTACCTTTTCTTTTTTCATTTTTACTATAATACACCGCAAACAATTGTTTTCAGAAAAAAAAATCAGTAGAAAATGTTGGCAGAGAGAGAGAGAGAGAGAGATTGATAATAGAACATGGGGTTTCTTTTTACATTCTTTGCCTTTTGGGTTTTTCTTCTGCACTCTCACTGTTCTATTTCTCTTCTTTTTTGCTGGTGTCTCTCTCTCTTAATTCAGCTCAATTAGTACAGTGGTTGGAGAGGTACACCCAATATAGAGACATCACTAGAAACCCCACTTCACAAAAGCATCTTAATTATGCTTTTGAGTTTAATCATGTCTTTTGATCTTAATTTATTTGATCCAATTGTGCTCTTGATTCATGAATTAATAATTATTCATTAGGTGTCACTGAAAACAACATCCATACATTTACACTTATTTTTTATATATCATAGTAATTAATTTAATTAACCTGTGTAGGCTAACAGGGCGAATTAGATTATTCAGGCACTTGTTTAGTCAATGAGACTTAAGGTGATGTGGAGTTGTTTAGAATAAATGATAATGACAGGTAGATAAGTTTAGGATTGGAGTAATTAAAAATTTGTCACCATATATTATCTTGTAATGCAAGTGATAAGATTTAACTCTCCATGATCACTAATTGCTATACCCAGATAGTGATTGATAAATGGTTCCCACAAATATCAAACATGTAGACCCCTCTCCTTTCCCTATCGCCCAGCAATCATCTCTTCCCTTTTCTCCACTATTATGTTTATATTCTCTTGTGTCTTTATTTTCCATTTACACCATTTAAAAAGTTTACCTGCTGGTGCACTTGCATTGATTTCACATACCTGGGTGTCAATCTTATTGACTCAACATGCTCCTCTGCCGCAGCAGGAGCAACAGACAGCTTATCCTCCACCTTCGTAGGTTCTAATAACCTAATCACCTCATTGATCAATCAAATTCTATCCTCGTTAAGTACCTCCATAGCAGCCCATATTTCCCCACCTTCCTCCCCCAACTGAAATCCAACACACTCCAACAATTCAACTCCTCCTGCTGGTGCACTTGCGGGCAATTTCAAGTGCACCCGGCATTAAACAAAGAATTCAAGATACGAAAAGTCCAAAGAACTCGGCATTTCAAGATAAATTAAAAAACATCGAAAATCTTTGACCTAAGCTGAACAAAGAGCAGTCCAGTAAATTAGACAGCTTGTACTCTAGATGAAAATTACAAGGAAACTAACAGACTTAAAGAATGGAAGAAGAATGACATCAAATAAATATACATCGTGTTAAAAATGGTAAATGAAGAGATGGATAGGGTACCCGTGGACACTGTGCGTCGAGAAGGGAAAGACTGGTGAGAGAGACGGGCTCACTTGTGGACAGTGATGCCGAGAAAGGGCGCACTTGTCGGCGGTGGATGGCGGCGGACCGTTGATCGCGGTGGACGAAGGATGCCGGCGGCAGTGAACGACCGAGAGGTTGGACGCAAGCTCAGATTTCAGAGTGATTTTGATTTGGCAAACACACGATTTAGGAATTTCATTTAGGATGGTATATTTGGCTCCACAATTCACTAATGGAATGATTAGTCCGTTAGTGAAAAAATCTTTACATTAAATAAATAATAAATTCACTTACGGATATTTAAAGATTTCTAACGGGAAAAGGTCCGTTAGTATTTTACCAACGGACTTCTAACGGATGATTTCTTCCGTTAGTGGACAATACGATATAAATATTCCGTCGGTGAATCCGTTAGTATCACTAATGTACTTCAATCCGTTGGTGAAATCCGTTAGTGATCTGCTTAATTTTTGTAGTGTGTTGACATTCGATGGAGATCCACGATAGCTTTTTGGAAAGGAAATTTCGAGACGCACGACTTTCAAAAATGTAACGAGCACCGCAGACCTGTCACAAAGTTCGAGATTAAAAATTCATCATTTAGGAGGTTAATTTTACAATTTAATTATTTTTTCAGATATTTTTATAATTTTACATATTAGGGTTTTTTTTTTTTCTATTATAAATAGCATTCCTTAGCTATTTGAGAGGCTCTTTTTAATTTTTGAAGAATTTTAATAAGACTTTTCGGCTTCTAACCTATCGTTTCTCTTATATCATCTTAGCCAAACGATATTGGTTAAAACTCTTGATGGAGTCTAATCAGTCCTTTATCAGATTAGTATTAGAGTAAAGTTCGACCATGACAAACAACCAAGAGGCGCGACTTGCTGCAATTGAGGCATCTTTGGCAGAATTGAGGGAGATGATTAGATAGTTAGCCCTACAGCAGGGAATCTACCAACCCATCGCCGCCAAACGCCCCCAACCAGTCGCCAATCCTGTGTCTGCAAATTCCCATCAAAATTATCAGGAAGGTTACAAGATAAAGATAGACTTTCAAAACTTTTCTAGTTTGTTAGATGTAGAATATGTTCTTGATTAGTTGGCGGAGGTTGAACGTTTCTTCGAAATTATGAACGTGGAATAGGATCACAAGGTTCAGATTGTGGCCTATAAGTTAAAAGGGAGTGCAGCAGCCTGGTAGAATTCGGTTCAAAACGAATGCTATCGGAGGAGGCAGGAACCCATATGAAACTGGGTGTTGATGAAGCAGATGGTTGAACAGAGGTTCTTGCCTAGCGATCATGCTCAGGTTTTGTATAACCAGTATCACGACTGTGTACAGGAAAATTGAAGGGTGGATGAATATACTGAGAAGTTTTTGAGGTTGCAGGCAAGGTGTGAAAACTGTGAGAACGAAACCCAGCAGGTTGCTCATTATCAAAGGGGCTTGAATCACGAAATTCGCTGTATGATGGGAGTAGCTGCGATTTTCACTTTAGCAGATGCCATTGAGATGGCAAAAAGGGCAGAAGAGCGTGTTGATTGGCAGCCACAACAGTAGTATAACTGAAATTTTAATTACAGAAATTTTGGTTCAATAGGGATGCAGCAATATAGAGGCAATTACAGCAGACAGCCTTCTAAGGTTGTAAATTCTGGCAATTCTCAGAATACTATGGAAGAAAGGAGAGACAGTAAAGGAAAAGCAGTCGCCACTACAGCAGACAAAGGAGGCAAAACTAACCCTTATCAAAAGCCAACAGGAGACATATGTTACCACTGCAGGCAACCTAGTCATCGATCGAATAATTGTCCAGAACGTAGAGGAGTTAATAATGATCACCGACAAGTTAATGTGGTTGAGTATGTGGCTAAACCTGAGGAGGAAGTGGATGATGATGACAGATCTATTGCTGGTTCTGAAGATGGAGAGGACACCTATGTGGTGAAGAAAATCTTATGCTCGAAAAAACTGGAGGATAAAACGCAAAGGAGGAAGATTTTTCAGGCAAAGTATCAAGTAGGAGAAGCAATTTACAAGCTAATTATAGATAGCTGCAGTTGTGAGAATCTGATAGCCAAGCAATTGGTGGAGAAATTACAGTTGCCTACACAGCCGCACCCTTCACCATACAAAGTCGTATGGATTAAGAAAGGTCCGACAATTGAGGTCAATAGAATCTGCAGCGTGCCTATCTCGATCGATAAATCTTACATTGAATCTGTTAATTGTGATGTTGTGGATTATGATTGCTATGGAATTTTGCTAGGTCACCCTTGGCAGTTCGATGTTAATGCTTTACAAAAGGGGAAGGAGATTCATACATGTTCACGTGGAATCGAAAGAACATTACTATTTTGCCTTCCGGTTTTGTGAAACATTCTAAAGTGAAAGGGAACAACGCTGTTATTGTTTCCATAGGAGTGCAGAGGCTTTCAGGCGCAGTTGAAAAATCCGGAGTCACACTGGCTTTATTGGTGAGAGTAAAAGGTGCAATGGAGGATGCACCATCTTTACCACCACCCATCAAAGAGCTGTTGAAGGAGTTTCCTAAGATAGTGGAGGAATCATCCAAGCTTCCACCTCTGTGAGATATCCAACATCAGATTGATCTCATTCCTGGATCAAAATTACCGAATCTGCCTCATTACAAGATGAGTCCAAAGGAGAGTGAAATCCTTCAAGAACAGGTTGAAAAATTATTGAAGAAAGGACATATTCGGGAGAACATTAGCCCCTGTGGAGTATCTGCCCTATTAGTTCCAAAAAAAGATGGAACTTGGAGAATATGCGTGGATAGTAGGGCCATTGATAAGCGGTTGTCGAAGCCGTCAAAAATAAACCTATTATCAATCAACAAATAAATTTGTAGATAGTGGCAATAGGGTCGAACCACAGGGAATTGACACTAAAGACCTTCCTAATAATGAACAAGGCAAGTAAATAACAAATAAATAAAAAGATGGGGGGTTTTGATTTGATGATAATGAATTAATACTAAAGAGCAAGAGAAAGCAATAGTTTAAAAAGATAAGAATTTCAATGGGAGAAGGATTCTAGTTGAAGTATGGATGTATTCCAGTTTGTTTAGAATTGATCATTGATTCTTTAACACTCCTATTTATTTCAATAAATTAGTTTAGGATGTGGAAGACGCTTCTCACAATCCAAATTCCTCCTTAGTTCTAGTTTGATTAGGAAACGTTCGCTAATCAAACACTAGTTAACAAGTTGCCAAGGAACGTCCTTGGGGCATTGTAGCATCGAACAACTGTTAACTGCATTAAGACTTAGAGAAACCTAATTCTAACCTTGCCAACCGCGTGGTCAAGTTTAGATTATGCAACTTGATTAAATGTGTGTTTAAATAACCTAAGCAATTACGGACCTAAATTATTCAAACAATTGTTACTCAAGCAATTAAAAGCAATAGGCCTAAATTGATTCTAAAAGCAAAGCAACAATTATAGAAAGATCAAATTGCATAAATATTGAAAATAAATAGAAGTTTAACAATGGAGATTTAAATCTCCCAATTCATCACAAATCTGAAATTTCCAAATTCAACTAGAAAAAATGGAATTTAGCCACTCATGGTGGACTAAATCACAAAAGAAAAGAAGAAAAGAAGAGAAGAGAAGCTGCTGAAGATGAGATATGATCAGAAGATACTCTTGCTGGTTTGGAGGCTCTCCTTTTATAGCTGCAGAATTTCTCTCCATCTAAGGTTTTGAAATCCCTCTTTGATTTGGTGTTTGACTCCTCTTTTGATGTTGATTTTAATTGCAATTGGAATTCCTTGGATGAGAGACTCTTTCGTGGCTCTTGGTTTTGTGTTGGAAGTGATTGGATTGGATTTGGACTTCTGAAAATTCGGATTTCTGTTTTCTACCCATTTTCTCGCTCTGCTGTAAGTTTCTGCTGTCAAAGTGATTTGCCCGGTGATTTGAGCAGTTTCTTCAGGTGATTGGGCAAATCACTGGCCAGATCGCTTCTCCGTGAGTCAGTCCTCTATGTCTCTGCGAGTGATTTGGCCAGTGATCTTCGAGTTTCTTGGGCAAATCACTGCCCATATCACTGCTGTCTGTTGCTTCCGGGTTTCTGCTTTAGCTTGATTTGGGCAGTGATTGGAGCAGATTTTATGGTGATCTTGGGCAAATCACTGGGCAAATCACCCTTTTGTAAATTTTCTGCACTTTTTCTCCCATTTTCCAATTTCTTCCTTTTCTGTAAAAACAAGATAAAAACCATAAATTAAACTGAAAAATGTGTAAATAAGCAATAATAATTATGATAAAAATGTGGCTAAATTATGCTTGATCAAATACCCCCACACCTAGTCTTTTGCTTGTCCTCAAGCAAACAACTTAGCCAATCAAGCCCCCTTTTCTTTTGAGCCTAAGTACCACTTAATCAGCCCCCCCTAGACTCCTAAATTGAAGTATCACAGTATAGAGTACATGCACCAAGGTTGTTTCTTCTTTTCCTTGTTTCCCCTCACCTACCATGGTCAAGAAAAAGGTTTTTGATTCAATCATGCATATTCTCTTTATATGAGCTCAATGCAACCTCTAAGAGTGACTTGCCCTTTTTTGAGTATTTTATTTTATTTTATTCAGCAGCACTTTTTATTCTTGCCTGAAAAAATCACTAACCTTTTTACGCGAAGGTGCATATTGGTGATACCCACCCCCGGTTACTTAGTCAGTCACTTGTTCAAGTGGCTACTAGCTCTGTTCATAGCTTATTTGACCATTGGAACAGGTTTGATTTGTGCTTTTGTGCTGGTTTTTCTTTTTCTTTTTCTTTTCTTTTCATGATAGTTTGGGCAAATCAACTTATAGGGAGTTACACTAACTTTTTATTTGCATGTATTTATATTTTTATTTCCCTTGACCACAGCAAATTTAAGGATTCAATTCAAGAAAAGAACTTCCAAAGTGAAGGTAGCACACTATAATTGATTCAATTTAGGCTTAAAGGGGTGGAAAATCAATGGGGTCATGAGATAGGAAGCTTTTTTAACTTGGTCATCTATGCTGAGTAGGGAAAAAGCTAAAACAAAATTCTGTGAGTGTGTGCAGAAAGTGAAAAATGTGTGCAAAAGAAAAATGTGTGAAAAGAAAAAAAATTTTGGTGTGTGTCATAGGGTAAGAAGATGCAAAATAAACAAAAAGAAAGCAAAAAGATTATGTAAACAATGCAAAATTAACCTAAAAGTACCCCCACACCTATTGCAAACATTGTCCTCAATGTGTAAACATATATAAAAAATTTAAGAAGGAAAGGGAAAGGGACTTCCTGGCCTGGGGGTGATTTGCCCAGTGATTTAGGCAAATCACTGGTCAAATCACTGTCTGTCATGGTCTGTGGGCAGAAAATGTTGAACCAGCAGCTGCAACATGCTTTCCATGTGCTGCATCCTGTCTTGAGCCTCCACCGAATGGTCTTGAGGTGCCTTTTATGTCCTCCAAGGTCCACCCAATGGCTTTCATGTGCTTCCTCAACACATCAAGGAGCTTTTCCTCTTTTTCTTGTCTGAGCTGGTTAGAAATAATTACTAGAAGTGTATTTCCAGCTCCCAAGTAGGCATATTTGAGGTGGCTAGGTAAGGGTTTCAGATCTGGTGCTTTCTCTGTCTGCTGGTTTTCTGTCTGCTTGCTGTCTGATTTGCCCAGTGATCTGGGCAAATCACTGGTCAAATCACTTTCTGTTAAGTCTGTCTGCTCACTGATTTGGGCAGATTGTCTGGGTGATTTGGGCAGATCGCTGGGCAAATCACCTGTAACCAGCTGTGAACAGTACTCCATCTGGTCTGTCTTGGTGTTGCTGTCCACTTCTTCTCTCCCTTCAAACTCCATGGTTAATGTGCCATCATGCACATCAATTTTGGTTCTTGCTGTGCTCAAGAATGGTCTCCCAAGTAGGATGTCAGAGGTGATTTTGCCCTTATCCTCCTCCATGTCAATGACATAAAAATCAGCTGGGAAGACTAGTTGGTCCACTTGTACCAACACATCTTCAAGTACTCCCTTGGGGTAGACAATGGATCGATCAGCCAATTGGATTATGATGCCGGTGCCCTTGAGTGTACCTGCATTCAACAAGTTAAAAATAGAAAGAGGCATGACATTTATTGAAGCTCCAAGGTCGCACATGGCCTTCTTTATCCCTATGTTGCCTATTTTGCATGAAATGACAAACATTCCTCTATCCTTGCATTTGGTGGGAAGTTTCTTTTGAATGACAGCTGAGACACACTCCCCCACACTTACCTTTTTATGTTCAGCAAGTTTCCTCCTATTGGTGCATAGCTCTTTGAGAAATTTAGCATACCTTGGTATTTGTTTGATAGCATCAAGTAGAGGTATATTGATGTCCACCTTGCGGAGTGTCTCAAGTATTTCTTTTTCCTCTTTTTCTTTTTGAGATCTAGCAAATCTTTGTGGAAAGGGGGGAGGTACCTTGAATTTCTCCATAGGTTGCTGTTTCTGCCTTTGACTGGATTCTGCCTGATCTGTTGATTTGGGCAGATTGCCTGGTGGTTTGGGCAAATCACTGCTGGGCAGCTCAGTTTGCCCAGCGATCGGGTCAGTTTCTATGGGTGAATTGGGCAAATCACTGCCCTGATCACTTTCTGGCAGATTTTCCTCCATGGCTTGTTTTTGCAATTTTTCAGCCCTATTGTCTTGCAACTCTTTTCCACTCCTCAATGTGATGGCACTAACATTTTGCCTTGGATTTATCTCAGTTTGGGAGGGTAGCTTCCCTTGAGACTCATATTTGCTCATTGAAGTGGCCATTTGGCTCACTTGTTGTTTCTTTGCTGGCTGTTCAAGAGCTGTTTCAGTGGTGTATGTTGCTGGTTCAGCAAGTGGAACAACTTCTGGTTCAGTTGTGTCAATTTCTGAGGTTGCTGGTGTTTGGACAGCAACCAGGGGTGCAATGGTGGCAGATTCAGCACTTGCTGATTTTTGGACAGCAGGTTCAGCAATTGCTGGTGCAATTGTGGAATTTTCAGAAGGTGGACAGCAACTGCTGTCTCTATTTGCAGTGGTTTGGACAGGCATATTTTCAGCTTGAATTTTAGCTTCTTCACTTGCAACAGGGGGTTCTGCCATTGCTGGATTTTCTGCAGTAATCTGGAACTTGGTTTCTGGTGTAATTTCAGTAGTGGCCGGCGTGGCAGTGGGTGAATTTGCTGATGCAGAAAATTCTGCAGCAGGTGCAGAAAATTCTGCAGCAGGTGCTTCAGCATGTTTGACAGCAATTGCTGTCTTTTCTTCGGCAGTTTGGACAGAAGCTTCAACAAGCATTGTTTGGGCAGTAGCTGGTTCAGCTTCAAGTGTAGTGGTGATTTGTGCAGCAGACTCAACAGCTCGGTCTGTTTCTTGGGAACCTTCGTCATCGTCCCATAGATCTTGAAGCTCTTCCTCTCTTCTTAATATGTGTGTGTTCCAATGGTCAACCGCTTGATCCACTTGCTGTTGGAGAATTTTCCCAGAAATTTCCAACTTCCTTACCATCTCTTCAAGTTCCATAGTGGAGTTTTGAGGTGTTGCTTGGGCTTGATAGTTTTGGTAGTAGTTAGCCCTTGCATAGTCATAATTCGGGTGGTCCCTCCAACATGGATTGTAGGTATCAAGGTAGGGATCATGTCTTGGCTGGCTATTGAATCCTCCAAAGGCATGTACTTGCTGGTCATATTGATAAAGTGTGGGACATTGATCAGTTGGGTGTCCCACATATCCACAGATCCTACATGGTCTTGGTGGCTGAAAGTGTTGAGCTCGACCTATGACATAACTATCCACAAGAGAGGTTAGTTCAGAAATTTGAGAAGAGAGAAAAGACATACTTACCGTAGCCATACTTGTAAGGTCTTGGTAGTGCGTTCAATTTCAGGATCGTAAAGAAGAGCTTCTTTACGATCAGCCCTGATCATAAAAGGAAAATACGTTAGTTAGATCAAATCCCCGGCAACGGCGCCAATTTTTGATAAGCGGTTGTCGAAGCCGTCAAAAATAAACCTATTATCAATCAACAAATAAATTTGTAGATAGTGGCAATAGGGTCGAACCACAGGGAATTGACACTAAAGACCTTCCTAATAATGAACAAGGCAAGTAAATAACAAATAAATAAAAAGATGGGGGGTTTTGATTTGATGATAATGAATTAATACTAAAGAGCAAGAGAAAGCAATAGTTTAAAAAGATAAGAATTTCAATGGGAGAAGGATTCTAGTTGAAGTATGGATGTATTCCAGTTTGTTTAGAATTGATCATTGATTCTTTAACACTCCTATTTATTTCAATAAATTAGTTTAGGATGTGGAAGACGCTTCTCACAATCCAAATTCCTCCTTAGTTCTAGTTTGATTAGGAAACGTTCGCTAATCAAACACTAGTTAACAAGTTGCCAAGGAACGTCCTTGGGGCATTGTAGTATCGAACAACTGTTAACTGCATTAAGACTTAGAAAAACCTAATTCTAACCTTGCCAACCGCGTGGTCAAGTTTAGATTATGCAACTTGATTAAATGTGTGTTTAAATAACCTAAGCAATTACGGACCTAAATTATTCAAACAATTGTTACTCAAGCAATTAAAAGCAATAGGCCTAAATTGATTCTAAAAGCAAAGCAACAATTATAGAAAGATCAAATTGCATAAATATTGAAAATAAATAGAAGTTTAACAATGGAGATTTAAATCTCCCAATTCATCACAAATCTGAAATTTCCAAATTCAACTAGAAAAAATGGAATTTAGCCACTCATGGTGGACTAAATCACAAAAGAAAAGAAGAAAAGAAGAGAAGAGAAGCTGCTGAAGATGAGATATGATCAGAAGATACTCTTGCTGGTTTGGAGGCTCTCCTTTTATAGCTGCAGAATTTCTCTCCATCTAAGGTTTTGAAATCCCTCTTTGATTTGGTGTTTGACTCCTCTTTTGATGTTGATTTTAATTGCAATTGGAATTCCTTGGATGAGAGACTCTTTCGTGGCTCTTGGTTTTGTGTTGGAAGTGATTGGATTGGATTTGGACTTCTGAAAATTCGGATTTCTGTTTTCTACCCATTTTCTCGCTCTGCTGTAAGTTTCTGCTGTCAAAGTGATTTGCCCGGTGATTTGAGCAGTTTCTTCAGGTGATTGGGCAAATCACTGGCCAGATCGCTTCTCCGTGAGTCAGTCCTCTATGTCTCTGCGAGTGATTTGGCCAGTGATCTTCGAGTTTCTTGGGCAAATCACTGCCCATATCACTGCTGTCTGTTGCTTCCGGGTTTCTGCTTTAGCTTGATTTGGGCAGTGATTGGAGCAGATTTTATGGTGATCTTGGGCAAATCACTGGGCAAATCACCCTTTTGTAAATTTTCTGCACTTTTTCTCCCATTTTCCAATTTCTTCATTTTCTGTAAAAACAAGATAAAAACCATAAATTAAACTGAAAAATGTGTAAATAAGCAATAATAATTATGATAAAAATGTGGCTAAATTATGCTTGATCAGCCATCAACAAAATCACAGTTCAGTATCGATTTTCTATTCCACGACTGGATGACATGCTGGATCAACTATCCGGGTCTCTAGTCTTCTCTAAGATCGACCTTAAAAGCGGCTATCACCAAGTTCGGATTAAGGAGGGAGATGAATGGAAGACAACCTTCAAGACTAAGAAAGGCTTGTATGAGTGGCTGGTTATGCCCTTTGATTTGATGAATGCATCTAGCACTTTTATGTAACTTATGAACTAGGTTTTGTGTCCTTTCTTACGCAAATTTGTGGTTGTTTATTTTGATGACATCTTGATTTTTAGTTGCAGCAAAGAAGAACATTTACAGCATCTCTGTCAAGCCTTGCGAGAAAGTGAGCTGGTTATTAATCTTAAAAAATGTATTTATATGATGGAGTGCATTCTGTTCTTGGGATTTGTTGTTAGTGTAGAAGGGATACATATTGATGAGAATAAGGTAGAAGCAATACGAAATTGACCCATTCCCAAAACTATTTCTTAAGTGAACATTTACAGCATCTCTGTCAAGCCTTGCGAGAAAGTGAGCTGGTTATTAATCTTAAAAAATATATTTATATGATGGAGTGCATTCTGTTCTTGGGATTCGTTGTTAGTGCAGAAGGGATACATATTGATGAGAAGAAGGTAGAAGCAATACAAAATTGACCCATTCTCAAAACTATTTCTGAAGTTCGCAGCTTTCATGGCCTTGCTCCTGTCTATTGACTGTTTATCAGAAATTTCAACAGCATTGTTGCCCCTTTCACAGATTGTTTGAAGAAAGAGAGTGCAGGAATTTGTTTGGACTGACACTGCCAATAAAAGTTTTGAAGAGATTAAAGATGAGCTTACTTCTGCCCCTATTCTTGCTCTACCCAATTTTGATAAACTGTTTGAGATTGAATGTGATGCTTGTGGAGTTGGGATTAGCGGAGTGTTGTCACAGTCTAAAAGGCTTATTGCCTTCTTTAATGAGAAACTGAATGAAGTTAGGAAGAAGTGATCTACTTATGAGTATGAGTTATATGCAATATTCCAGATTTTTAAAACTTAGGAGCAGTATCTGATGGGGCGAGAGTTTATTATTCACACAAATCATCAATCTTTGATCCACTTTAAAACTAAAAAAATATGTGAATAAGATGCATACTCGATGGGTAGCTTATTTTGGAGCCTTTCATTATGTCATAAAACATAAGGCTGACTATAGTAATAAGGTGGTAGGTTATTAATCTTAAAAAATGTATTTATATGATGGAGTGCATTCTGTTCTTGGGATTCGTTGTTAGTGCAGAAGGGATACATATTGATGAGAAGAAGGTAGAAGCAATACGAAATTAACCCATTCCCAAAACTATTTCTGAAATTTGCAGCTTTCATGGCCTTGCTACTATCTATTGACTATTTATCAGAAATTTCAACAGCATTGTTGCCCCTTTCACAGATTGTTTGAAGAAAGAGAGTGCAGGAATTTGCTTGGACTGACACTGCCAATAAAAGTTTTAAAGAGATTAAAGATGAGCTTACTTCTGCCCCTATTCTTGCTCTACCCAATTTTGATAAACTGTTTGAGATTAAATGTGATGCTTGTGGAGTTGGGATTAGCGGAGTATTGTCACAGTCTAAAAGACCTATTGCCTTCTTTAGTGAGAAACTGAATGAAGTTAGGAAGAAGTGATCTACTTATGAGTAGGAATTTTATGCAGTATTCCAGACTTTTAAAACTTGGGAGCAGTATCTGATGGGGTCAATTTTTGATCCACTTTAAAACTAAAAAATATGTGAATAAGATGCATACTCGATGGGTAGCTTATTTTGGAGCCTTTCATTATGTCATAAAACATAAGGCTGACTATAGTAATAAGGTGATAGATATTTTGAATCGAAGGGCTGCTATATTGATTACAGTTAATCAGGAGATTATAGGTTTTGAATTTCTGAAGATTTGTATGCTATAGATGATGATTTTGCTGATATATAGGCTAGAGTCCAGGCTCACCATGTAACACCCCTACCCGGTTATTTAATTAACCAAGCTGGAGACATTACATTATATAATAATTCTCTTATTTTTCCTTTAATTTATATCATATAATTTATGGCCTTTTATTATTATTATTATTATCAAAAATCCGACAGAGTTTTCGATGAAATATGAACTTAATTCCACCTGTGAACAATAGTATCACACTTCTATAAACTTCAACCTTAATCCCCAAACTTCTTTTAACATCAACACAATTTCAATTCAGATCAAACACTTCATAAACCATCTTATTAATCTCAACACAAAGACTTATACTAATAACCCATATTTACACCAAAATTAAAATCTTCAAACATATCTAATTCAAACCATATACAACTTTATCTCTAAAACTTTATGTACATGCTATATTTCCAAAATTAACTTTATATAAAATTTACAAAATATACCCCAATATAGTTAATGATGTAACTTTGATTGGGTTGATGCAGATCTTGATCTACTGTTCCTTGGATCTACAACCTACGCGAGGAAAAAATAAATTCCTACGCGAGGAAAAAATAAATTCTTACGCGCTAAGCAAATTGCTTAGTGGTGCTCAATTTCTTTTTTTTAAATAAAACATTTAAATCAAAATTCGTTTATCAACAATAAATCAAACAAATAACAATAAACTATATAGCAAATAATTTGAAATAATTCTAAATCATATTATTATTTCACATATATACAAATTTTAATTTCATAGTCTTTTTCTTTTTTTTCACATAAAAAGTTTTGTTTTCTCTTAATACTTTTACTTATTTATTATTTTTCTTTTAGCCCCTATAAATTTAAATGGGACTGTTAAGTCAGATAAGGAAACTGTATCTGTATGGCACAAAGTGCCAAATAACTGTATGGCTCAAAAGCTGATTCTATAACTGTAGGGTACCTCATTGTATCCCAAAAATCAGTGTAACTGTAGTGCAGTACTGCAAGATCTGTATATGGCATGCCACACCCTTAAACTAACTCACAATTCCCACCAAATTTACTAGAGTCAGACTTTAAATAATTTATACATTTAAGCATGGGACAAAAACTTTCAATACAATATAACTTTCAATTATTCAAACTATAATACTTTATTATATTACAACTCTGCCTTTAAATATTGTCATATCATGTAAATCTATTAATTTAATTCAACTACATAAATTACAAATTCATAATTTAATCCTTAATTAATTAACTATTATTATTTTTATTATTATCATTTTTTTTCTAATCTAATATTTTTTTTATTTATCACGATATATCATATCTCATTTTTCTTTTTCTTTTAATTTTTATTTCTATCCAACAACTTTCTGTCAACCCTAATTTAACTATTTTACAACGTTTAACATAATATTCCTTATTTAGACAAATAATTAATTTTTTTTTTTGTTGTTACTATATCGTAGCCAAATTACATCCCTAGAGACATTCCATTTGGTCCATAACTTGAGTTTCTCAAATTACATATAAATTTCAAAATTTTCTATTTATCAAATTTATCATTTCTTCAAACTTTAATCATGCTATATAACTAAAATATTATTCACTTGATCTAGTTCTACTAAGGTAGTAAAATTTTCAAATAAAACCTAATTAACAAATTGTTGAATTTATTCAAATAAAGTTGAGCACAAACCTTAAACCTTCCAAAATCTTCCACAAGCTTAAAATTTTCTAATCTTCCTTTCCTTTCCTTTCCCTTTAGAGTTTCCACTCTTGCCTTCCACTTCTTCTTCATGGAAAATAAACAAATAAATCATATTAATACAATATTCTTCATAAATATTCACATAAAAATGATAAAAAACATTCCTACATCAAAATGATAAGAAACATTCTTACATCAAAACCCCTAATATACCTTTAAATTTTCAAATCCTTGGTTACTATTTACTCTCCCTCAATGTTGAATTTTCTCTTTGATTTCTCTTCTTTTCTCCAAATTCTACTTTGGAAAGGTGTTGGGAGAAAATTTGAAAAAATTTGGTGTAAAAGAGAAAAGATGTAGAAATGGGGTGTTATTGTTGTTCACGGGAAGGAGAAGAAAATGGGAAAGATGAATTCCCTCTTTTCTTCTAGTCTTTTCTTCTTTCTTCTTTTTTTTTTTATTTGGTTAAGTGGCTAGCAAATTGCCACTTGTTCTTAAATTAAAATTTAATTTTTTTTCTCTCTCTTTTTTCTTTTTTTTTTCTTCTTTTTTTTATTCTTATTCTTTTTTTATTTATTATTTTATTTTATTTTTGGGATGTTACACACCAGCCTGCTGATGAGTTCTTGATACATGAGTTCTTGATACATGATAGCTTTCCTTTTAAGGAGAACAGATTATGCATTTCTCGATCGGGAAAAACTGATTTGGGAGGTCCATGGAGGAGGTTTGAATGGTCATTTGGGGCGTGATAAGACTATTGTTGGGTTGGAGGAGCGTTTTTACTAGCTACGATTAAAAAAGGATACATGTCGGATGATATAAAAGTGCCCAGTTTGTCAAATTCAGTAGGGTCATTCGCAGAATATGGGCTTATACACTCTACTGCCTATTCCAGCATATCCTTGGAAGGACTTATCTATGGATTTCATTCTTGGTCTTCAACATACTCAACGTGGATCTGATTCCATTTTTATTGTTGTTGACAGATTCTCCAAAATGGTGCATTTCATTCTTTGCAAGAAGACTAATGATGCTTCTCATGTGGCAAAAATGTTTTTTCAGGAGGTTGTTCGCTTACATGACGTCCCTAAGACTATTACTTCTGACAGAGATGTGAAGTTTCTAGCTCACTTCTGGGTGACTTTATGGAAATGTTTTGGAACTGAACTTCGATATAGTAGTGCTGTCTATCCCCAAACTCTGAACTTCGATACAGTAGTGCTGTCTATCCTCAAACTGATGGACAAACTGAAGTGGTGAACTATATGCTTGGCAATTTTCTGTGCTGCATCTGCAGTAATAAGAAAACTGCTTGGGATCTTGCTCTTGCCCAAACAGAATTTGCTTACAAGAGTACTGTCCACAACTCCATAAAGATGTCACCATTTGCAGTTGTGTACAGAAAAGTTTCAGCGCATACAGTTGATTTTATTGCCCTTCCTATAGGTTCTCACAACAGTATTGCAGCAAACAACTTGGCAAAACAGTATATGTATGTTTTTAAACAGGTACAACAATGGCTTATAGAAGTCAATGACAAATATAAAGGTACAGCTGATAAACATAGACATTTCAAGTCCTTCAATGTCGGTGACCAAGTTATAGTGTATTTACGCAAGAAACATGGTGCATGACAGAAAAATCTTGACTCCAAGAAAATTGGTTCATTTCGGATCATTCAGAAGATTAATGACAATGCCTATGTTTTTTACCTTCCAAATGAGATGAAAATTTTCAAGACGTTTAACGTGGCAGATCTGAACTTCGATACAGTAGTGCTGGCTTATGATGACAACTCGAGGTCGAGTTATTTACAAGTGGAAGGGAATGACATGGAGCAACTAACGTTGGACTTTATGGCAGACTTGGATCGGGTCTAACTTTTGCTATCGATGTCCGATGGAGACCCACGATAGATTTTCGAAAAGGAAATTTCGAGATAAACGACTTTCAAAAGTGTGACGAGAGCCGCAGGTCTATCACAAAGTTTAAGGTGAAAATTCCACCGTTTAGGAGTTAATTTTATAATTTAATTTTTTTTTTATACTTTTATAATTTTGCATATTAGAATTTTTTTTCTATTATAAATAGTTTTATTTGGCTATTTGAGAGGCACTTTTCAATTTTAAAAAATTTTCATAAGACTTTTCGACTTCTAGTTTATCGTTTCTTTTATATCGTCTTAATTAAAACTCATAACGGAATATAATCAGTCTTTTATTGCAAAGAATTCGTTGACATTACTAGTCTTAGAATCGAATGTCCAGAAAACAAGAGTAGGCAGATAAAAGATCTCCGAGAGTCACCGTATCAAACCCAAGAAATAACCCTTCACCAGCCAAGAAAAGAAAGATATGCCAACTGAAACATAGCAGACGAACGGGATTCAACAATAACCAATAAAGGCTTTTAGGAGGAAATCCGCCTACTCTCCTCCTAAGCGCCTCTTTCTCGACATATGCAAAGAACAACCTTCAACACAGAGAGATCCTACCAATATACACAGAGAGAACCACGACAAAAACTATAAAACAAAACGAAGCTAGTAAGGCCATCTCCAACCCTATACACCATTTTTTGCACTATTTTAGTGCTTTGCACTAAAATGGTGTAATATTCTCTCCAACCTTCTGCACCAATTTTAACACCAAAAAAAATATTCTATTTATATTCTTCTATCTCCTTAATATTATATTATTTATTTTACTTTAATTTTATTTATATATTTCATTCAAAAAATTCATATAATTTTATATATTCACTCTAAATATTTATATATTTTATATTTCCATTCAATATTTAATTATTTAATTATTTTATAAATAAACAAAAAAAAATCAATAATTGTGAATATATTAATTTAAATTAAATTTTAATAATTATAAAAATATAAAATAAATTAAAAATATAATAAATTATGAGAGTGAAAAAAATTAAACTTAATTAAAAATATATATAAATTTTAAATTGTATTATAATTTAAAAAAATAGAAAAAGATATAAATTTTAAATTATATTATAAATTAAAAAAAAAAAGAATGGCGCTGTTGGAGGGCCATCTCGAACGCCAAAATAGAAATTGGCGCAGCGTTGGAGATGGCCTAAGGGTAATCTAAAAGTCTGAATTTAAAAAAATAAATAAAAAAAAAATATTCACAATCCCACTCAGAAGTGGAGTGGAAAAACCCACTCTTTATATAAGGGATGAAGCAAACACATGGAGCCACATGGATAAATGCCGGTGCGGCATTAAGCTAATTAATTTTTCAATCGAGAATATTTTAAATTTTTCTAGAATTTAACAATTAAAAATAATGAAAAAATTAATTAATAAAATTTAAAATTTTTAAAATCTCATAAATATTTTAATATATTTTTGAAAATAAAAATTAGTGAGTGAATTTTTTTATGTCAGGGAGATTAAACGTAATTTTTGCAAAATTCTATCAGAAAGACTTTCAAAGAAGAGATATTTAATTAAGTAATGGATCATGTGGTTAGTTAATTGTAAGAATGCATGCTTGACAAGCCCGAGGAGATATAATTTTATATTTCCACTCCCACTGGGTTCCGATCCATTGCATGCCTTTCATGGCTTGTGGATGGCCACACTATGTATAAACACTGTACTACAACTGCGAGGATAGGCGTAGAGCTCCCTTAAACATCCCATAATCGGATCGTTCACTTCAGCTTTTAGCTGTAAGGTGGTAACTAACCATTTAGAGACTAGTGGTTGGAAATTGGAAAAGCAGCATTTCATCGGTCAGGTGAGTATATACATTTCTTTAATTTGTTGATCAATTTCAAGATTCAGGCACGTAACATAGCTGATCAGAATGGGCGCAGTAGCTGCTATGATGATTATACTGGTTTTTCTAAACCTTGGAGCTGTTGCTACTGCTCATCAAGAGGTTTCTAATTTCGCTCGGCTGTTTTCTACTTCAAGCAATTTATCAAGCAGTACCACTCTGGATGACAAGAGAGGTGTCCCAACAGGAGCAAATCCTCTGCATAATAGGTAGCAAAGTGTGAATTATTCAAAAAATTTCAGTTGTAGCAGGTTGCTTGAGCTAGAAGACGAAGGAGGAAGAGGAAGGTTAATTGAGATTCCTTCTGTTGTTTTCTATTATATCATGATGTATGTGTTTGGTATAGAAAAGAAGTGTAGTGATTGATTTTGTCTTAGTGGGGAGGCTTTTGAGTTCTGACATGAATGTGCACGAGTTGTCTGTTGGTTCGCCAAATTTCAAAGCCTGTGATCATAAGCATGTCTTTTATAAGTAGAGGGTTTAATCATGAAATCATCATGTGCTTTATCACTTCTTACAATATTATGCTATTTTCAAGTATGTTCACATTCTTTTTTCATTCCTTAAATTATATGCTAATTTCTTTTTAAAAAATAATATATTTATTAATTTATTATTATATCTCTATTAAATATATAGTAAAAATTCATCATTATTAAAAATAATTTAATAATATGATTTATGTAATATTTAATTTTATGACAATATAATAAAGGATATTTTAAAAAGAAAAACTATTATATTTAATTCTATTAACTACATCTTAGATATATATAAATGTTAAAAATTCAACTATAACACAATAAAAAAGGTAAATATGAAAAAATAAATAATATATAAATAATAACGTAATTCATCACTACGATTAAATTTTTTTATTTTTTTATAAACTTTTAAAAATAAAATATATTAAAAAATAAAAAAAATAAAATAATCATACAAAATTTCACTTGGAGGCTTTGCTCCAAACTCCACCTTCCGGGGGGTTCCGCTTTCACTTCTGTTATTAGCTAATTAACATAAAATTATAATACTCGATTTATATATTATTATAATTTAAAAAATAAATAATAATTTCAAAATAATTAAAAAATAAAATAAAATTCATAAAATAAAAAAATTATATTATATTTTATTATTTAAATTAATATTAAAATTTAAAATAAAAATAAATAAACTAAGAAAAACGTAGCTTACATTTGAGATGATTCACATTTATAATAAAAACTTTGAATATTAAATAATAAAATAAAACCTTTTTACTTAGTAATTATTTCACCGTTGAACCTTGTAATAAATTGAATTGGACGTTATATATCTAATCTACCATGAATCAAGACATAAGTAAGATGTAATTAATTTTAATATTTATTAAATTCATAATACACCTGAGTGCACCTAATAATTTCCCTTTAAATATTTCGACATTCATCACTCCTAGGGCTCATATCACTATTACCCACCTGTGGAGAAATACCGTGAGCTTTTTCAAAAATTAATTTCGGGCATTGTCCCTACTGTTCAGAGACAGTCTGACAGAAGTAAATCTTGGTTTCACCAAGATTTAACCGGTTTGTTGGGCACATTCTTGAATACATGCAGGAACGAAAACCAGCAGTTGTTTCCTCGGTTCAAGAACCGAACCAAAGAATGAAGAATTTAATAACGTTAAGCGGCAACCACTGTAGCCATGCCACCCGCTTGTTAGTCGTTTTTTTTTTTCTGCTATTTTATGAACTGTGACCTGTGATGCAATAGTAAAATTATGACGTTTTCAATTCATTATTTTATTGTACTAACCTTATCCGTTAGCCTGTTGAGTGTTGACAGGATTGCATCTACTCAGGGCTTGATTGGAACCTGCCAAAGAGGTCCAGTTTATCTTGAGTTACTGATTTGCCAATTTCTTGTTGCTGACTCGTGATTTGTATGTATGGTTTGGTCCTTGCAGCGTTTGCATTGACGTTGACAGGCAAGCTAATTTTGGTTGAACCATTATGGAGTGAATCCAACCACTATTTTCCTTCCATTGAACCGGCGCAGATATGCTAAATATGGCCAGTTTATCCTTCTGTGGGTTATTGCATTTTTGTATAGCTTGGAAGGACGGTCCCAAACTCAGGACAGCTGATTCCACCTCTTGCTGAGGGCCGCAATGATTGAAGATCAATCATTTCCTCCCTTTGGCAGGTGAATTCTTATAAAATCATATCAGATTTTTAATTTTTTAAATGAAAGTTTTTAAAATTAGAAAAGAATTGAATTTCTCTAGCCATACAAAGACTAACTACTGGTGAGAGATGAATCAGAACTAACCTCACATGTTTGCAAGTCATGACTCGGCAGTGAACCTGTGACCACCCTTTGACTCGTGGACCATGTACATCCATTGCATGTTGCGACAAGTACTCAGGGACCCATCTGAATCACATTCTTGGAGTTGAACAGAGAGGAAGGAGGGAGACCCTAGCTAGATGGTTAACAATTCAACTTAATAATATATGTACTCTCGCTTTTAGCAATTCTCTTTGACTTAATAGCATCACATTGTGTATATGGACAATCTAGATTTATTAGGCCAACCATTTTCTTTGGTTCAATGTATTCAATTTGAAGTACCCATAAGATTTTTTTGAGCTTCACATTAGAAAATTGATATAAAACCCATTTCAATAATCATGAATAAGCTTTTATTGGTATAGAATATTGTGCACCAGATGGATACACGTAAGTTACAACTATATATATCTTTGTCCACTTTGAAACCCTTGCAGCTGTTGGCCCCACAAACATAAGAACCCAAAAGACTTATTCGCCTCCCCAATAATTTGCATGGCTAATAATCTACGTAAAGATATACATGGGAGATTCAAGTATATGACATATCAATTTTTATGTACGAAATTGCTTCATGGGTTGTGCTTGTTTGCTTGCAACTTCTTTAGATTCCGGCCCTGCACTCCGCCGGGGCAACTGGGTATCGAGACTTGTCGGTACAGTAATCATAGATCATGTGGTTCATACGAACCCACCTGTATTTTCTAGCTTCTAATGCATTGAGGGATTGGTAAGTGGCACTTTCCCACCAGTTCCTGGGGTTTGAGGCACAATTTGCTGGTCCTGGTACTGGACATCCTTCGATGTCAAAGTCCTTGTAGTAAGCAAAGAAAGGTGCTTTGCTCCAATTAATTTTTTCCAGGCCACCTCTTGTTGCCCAATTATCTGCTTCCCATAATGTTGAGTACACGCCCATCGGCTGGAACTTGGGATATGGGATTCCTTTGGCTTCATTATTCTTGTAGACCCTTATTGGCACGTCATCTACATAAAACCTGCAACCCCACCACCAATAACATCATTAAGATCTGCTAATAACATCTTTACAACTAATACCGATCAATCTAAATAAGTGTAGCCTCCCAATTAATGGATATTGACCTTATGAGAGGAAACTCCATTAGTTAATTAATTACATGGTGTACAAACCACAACAGATGCCCTCTTATTAATTAAGCTCTCGTTGATTGATGATGGGTGATATTTATTCTGCAAATTAACTTACACAATATGCTGATGGTTCCAGAGGATACTGTACAAGTGGAAGTCGGCAGAAGGGTCAAACCACAAATTTACTCTTTGTTCTCTGTCACCTTTCCCATGAGCATAGATGTTTGTTTGTACTGTGTATGGCTGCCCTGTCCTGTTTCCCAGGAACTCAAAGTCCAGTTCGTCTCGTACATTGTCGGTGTCTGAATTCATCTGTAACAAAGTTCAAGAAAAAAAAAAGGAGTCATCATCATCATCACCTTCTTCTTCTTCTTCTCTTTCCATTAATTAAAAACGTACATAGAAGGCAGTGACAGTTCCTGCAGAGTCTCCAGGGATGAGTTTGATCCTCATGCTAACACGGCCAAACAAGTATCTCATTTTGGAAGTAAACCCACATCCTGAAATGTAACAAATGTTAGATTACAGCAATAATCATAATAATCTAATTGATTAATTAGTTAAGAATTAAAATTTAACCTGAGTTTTGGTCTAGAATGAGTTGGATAGCTCTCCCTCCATCAATTTGCTTGATATGGGACTCAGACCAAGTGACTTTAAAATCCTGAAGAAAAGTTGCAGGTCTGGCAGAGAGAGGGAGAGAAAATGCAAGAAAAGAAAAGAAAAACAAGAAGAAAGTAGCATTTGGCAAGCCCATGGTTTTCTCTACGTATTAAAAAAAAAGGGAAAAGATTAAGAGTATGGTTTAAAGAGAGTAATGGAGTGAAGTGTATATATAGGTGGAGGATTAAGGGGAATGATGGTGACTGCTAAATGCAAAAGGAAAGCAACAATAAGCGTTTTGCTTTCAAGTCCAGCTAATGGCAAGCCGTCGTCAGGCCCTACTCAACCGTGAAAGTTATCTTGCATCAAGCTCAGTTATTATTCTCTTCTAGCCTCAGAATTTTCTTCATCTATCTATAGATCATGAGTAGAAGTGGCTCTTTGCAATAGTGGATCTAATTAACTATTTTTGTGTAGATGCAACTAAAGCTTGGAGCTGCCCTGCTCTGATCTTTCATATAAATGGAGTAGCAGTAACCTCTTGATCAATGATTGATGAGAATCAATCCAGTTTGGTTGAGCTTCAATTCGTCTAGCTAATTATTGGCAAGCTTTGAAAAGGATGTTGTACTATTAACTTGTCCAAAATTTGACATATTTTACTACGATTCTTCAATCATTTTATTTGAGAAAAATCACGATTTATATATAAATACGAATATAAATATTGATTTAAATAAATTTTAACCCACTTAATTTAAAATAAATAATTCAAATTATTTAATAATTTTAACCCGCTCTACCTTGAGACCACCCCTTTTATTAAGAAATTCACCGGTAAATACTGCCATATTATGATTTATCAACAGGTCACTATTCATTCTACCCTGCATATTTCCATAGACAACCGAGAGATTGTGACCGGCGTCTGACGGCCACTTCCATTCGGGACCCACTTTTATGTGGGCCATTTCGCCTAGTTTGGACGTTTTAGGCCCATCGCTTCAACTTCTCTTGTAGCAATTAACTTCAAAGCTACAACTCCTTTCTTGTGCACGCTAATCTTATCTTATAATTCTTATCTTAGTCACATGGACCCACTACACTACACGTGGCTGCATCATCCACCAATCAAAGTGAGCATTAAGTTTTTTTTTTTAAAAGCAAAAGTACGGATTGTATTAATAAAATTTCATCAAGTAAAGAGAGATGTGCTAAACAGAGAAATGATTATGCGTAATAGATTCTTTAGCCAAAATATGAGCAGTTAGAGTAGAATTACGACAAACCATCTAACAAAAATATCTGTTATAGAGTCTAACAAAAATTTACAATCATTCAAAATCAAACATCTGCATAAGATAATTTGGCAAAAATACTCATCAAGTGTCTGTCTAAATCCCTACATAATATAATTTGACAAAAATGCTCCTCATTCTCTCTCATCTCTCAAGTATAAATCATTAAAGTCTATCGAACAAAACCACGGAAGAGAGCTTCTACAAGATAAAAATCGAATAAGGTTCCAAGACTGACGTCGTCGTTGTGATTCCGGAAACCCATAATAACTAGTAAACCTCCATTGAATATTACCTTTCAAAACAACCGAATCAATAAAATTTGAAAAAAAGCTGTAATACCCGGCTAGACTCCGGTATCGGAATTCCTACCGTTCGGTGAAATCTCGAATGTCGGAAACCTCTAGAAGGGTAAAATCATGTTTTTGTAAAATGTTTTAAAGTATTTTATGATTTTAAGTAAGAAAGAAACTAAGTTTTGAATGATAAAGACCAAGGAGACATTTCCAGGTTCGGCCGCCGAACGTGGGATGGTTTAGGGGGGCATGTTAGGCTTCCGAAAGTTTCAAAGGTTCGGCCGCCGAACCTCATGTTCGGCTGCCGAACTTGCATGATTTTTGGAGGCACCTTAGGCTGCCGAAAGGTGGTCTGGCAGCCCCTATATAAGGGCTCCATGGCCGAAACGGGCGAGTTTTCTCCCCATTTTTGGCCACGGTGAGTTCCTGCTCTCCCATGGTGGATCTTTGATGTTTTTCCTCCGATCTTTCATGTTTTAACAAGCTTTATGTTGATTTGAAGATATTTGAGCAAAAGAGCAAGTTTTGGAGCTTGGAGACCAAAGAGTTGATTTCTCCCCATCTCCGAGCTAGGGTCGTCTCTCCTCTCGTTCTTCAAGAGGTAAAGAGTAGATCCAGAGTTCATTTCATATTTTAAGTAAGTTTTATGAAGTTTCTTGGGGTAGAAATGCATATGTAGGTTTATGAAGAGTTTTGGTTAAATGTGTGTTTATGAGCAATGCATGTTGGATATGCATGTTTGATGTGTTGTAGTTGGGGTTTAGGATAGTTTGAAGCCCCTAGGAGCTTATATGCTTGAGTATGCATGTTGTAGAATAGAAAAATGCATGATTGAATGAGTTGGGAGGTGTTTATGCATGTGGATGGCTGAGTTTCTGCCCTTTAGGGAAACTCAGGTTGGGCAGCCGAAGGCTCTTTCGGCCGCCGAACCTGCCTATGGTAGCATGAATCGACTGCTGAACCCTGCCCTCGAAAGTGGACTTTCGGCTCTGGAAGGAAATTTCTGCTCTGGAAGGAACTTTCGGCCGCCGAAGGTGCCCCCGAACATGCATGAGTTTCGTTTCTGGAGGGAACCTTCGGCCGCCGAAAATGCCACCGAAGGTGCATGACTTTCTGCTCTGGAGGGCCTTTCGGCCGCCGAACCTGCCGCCGAAAGTGCCCTGTCCAGCCTTTCTTTGCATGATTTATGTGATTGTTTTAAGGTGTTTTGGGGGGTTTTTGGGGAGTATTTTAAAGTCATGTTCTTGGATGTTTGGTCCCTCACTTGAGTCCACCTGTGTAGGATCAGACCCGAGGAACCGAGGACTCCAGCAGTGAGTTAGCTGCTTTCTAGTCTTGTCAGAGCTAGCCAGAGGTGAGTAGAATAACTCTATATGTTTCAAAGTAAATACATCCGTCTTTGAGCATGTTCATGCATCACGAATGCCATGAAATATATTAGGTTGTTTGCATTAGAATTCACGAATATATTGCATTGCATAATATGATGATGATGTGGATGGGTATTGGATGATCCTTTAGTCCTCGTATGATATGATATGATGTTATACGGTATGGTATGGAAGTCCAGGTCGAGGCCCATTCTACGCCCCTGGCATTATAGGAATGTTATGTTATGTATGTTATGTTAAGAGGAAGACCAGGTCGAGGCCCATTCTACGCCCCTGGCACTATTGGATATGTTGAGGACTATTGGTGACAAGACCATCCTTGATGTGAATTGTTTGTGCTGTGATGCATTTCATGATATCATATGTTTTAAATATAATGTTTTATTATTCTGCTCACTGGGCTCTAGTAGCTCACCCCACTCCCTTGATCCCCAGGTTTGCTGGTACGGGATAGACCAGGAGGTCAGCTAGAGTAAAGTCGTGGTCATATAATAGCTAGTAGTGGACATGATAAATGTTGAAATGTAATGTTTAGTATAGTAATATAATGAGGAATGTTAAACAGTTAAGTAATGTAATGGTACCATTGAGGATAGAATTGTGCTTGACCCTAGTATGTTGTTAATCCCTCTTGAGTACATGATTTTATGATGTTTATGTAAACCAAACTTAATGTATGTATGTTACCCCATTGGAGCATTGTTGAGGACTCCAGTGTGGGGTTGATGATTATGTATGTGAATAGTGCATGCACAGGTTGAGTTTGGTTAATGAATGAAAAGAAAAGTTCAAAAATTTTATATATGTGTTAATCATGTATGGGATTAAACAGGTTTACAGGATGAATGTTTGGCTTGCTACGGGTCCCGGCGGCCTTAAGCTGATCTGGATCCTAGCGCCGATAGCGGTCCGGTTTCCGGGTCGTTACAAAAGCCAACCACAAAAACACATACATAACTCTTCCACATTAACGAAATGTCTCCTCCCAATTCTTGTCTATTGACTGAGAAGCAACCATCAAAATGTAAAAAATTATGAAAAAATTCCATACAAGAACTAAGAGCTTTTATTTCCATCAAAAATAAAATGTCTGGCTTGTAACTAGTAACCAAATCTTTCAATGTATTAACTATCCGAGGATTGCCGAGTCCTCGGTAGTTCCAACACAGGATGATCATTGCTTTCGGCTATCCCGACCTTTGACGGGATGAGTCGCTTCACTGTTGCCTGTCCAATTAACATTCGCTGGAGTGTTGTTAGAGACATCCTGTTGAGAGGAATGAAAACCTGTAACAACATTATGTTTAGTGTTTCTTGGTCTTTTTTTAGCATCATCATTTATTCGGGCTGCAATCTCCTCATCAAGCTTGTCAGAACTGCTTTGACCCACAGAATTCTTGTCCATGTCCATAATATGGTCCTCAGTCTCCTTATTTCAATGGGTTGACTTTTGCTAAATAAGGAGAATTGCCTATTATGTGCTGCCAAATTAGTGTTTTCAAAATTGCTAATTGATGCCAATCCTACCACAAATCCTGGCAGAGTAGAATTGTCGGAATCACGCAGTCACAGGCTTGTCGATCTCTAATTCCGACGAACAGGTGCTCTAAGGAAATCACCCCAAACCAAACTTGATATCTTATTTCTTCAACCTTAGCCGCAAGTCACAGAAAGTCTTCACATGACCCAGTTTCCTACATAGATAGTAAAAAATAGTCAGTTTTCGTATTGAAACTTTACAGTAAATTCAGTACCATCATTTCCAACAAACCTCTTCCGCCGTTTCAAAGGTTGCCGAATGTCCAAACAAACTTTAACTCTCATAGGGCCCGGCAACATAGCTAAAGCATTTTTCATATCATACTCTTTATAATGGCCAACAAAATCTCCGACCAATTTAACCAACGTCTCGTTATAATAACCAGAAGGGAGGTCTTTAATCAGAACCCAAAAATCAAAATGAGTTAGAGAAATATGGAGATAATTTTCATTACCTTGTATCTCCTTCCAAACAAGCAGGAATCGATTGTACAACCAAGGGCTCCCATTTTCTATATTTTCAAAATCAACATTATTAAAAAATCGAAACATATATATTTTTGCCTCTAATTTTATAATAGATACTCTCTCTAAAGGATGCTATAAATCTATCAAAGATGTCTACATATTCTGAAAATTGATTGGATTATATGTAAGAAACATCCCCACCATACAGAAATCATAAGTGACGATCGAAATATCTCTAGAGCTTTTAATAGGAACAACAATATCTTATTTTTTATCGATAGTTAATTTACACAGATCGTCTTTCATGAGGGGAAAAAAATTAGGTTTAAAAAAAAAAAGGTAAAAATATCGAGTCACAAATAAATTATAAAGGAAAACTTGCGTCGAGAGTAAGTTAACTTTATTTAATTCAGTAACTAAATATAATGTAACTCACTTATAGACTCAAATTTGAATTCACATTTTCTCATCCTCTATTTAAAAAGAAAAAAATGAAAATGGGAAATTGAGAATATTTGGGACCCACATGGAGGAAGAAGCGAAAGAGCATGGAAAGTTAGAAGACAAAGAGATCGCTTTTTTGTAATTCAATATTGGAAATTGTTCGAGGGAACTGTCCCACGTTTTCCTTGGATTTCAGCGCCCTAACAGCAGAGCCATGTCATGCGTCATCCGCAAGTGGCATTTTATTATTGGACGATGTTGTGTGACTAGAATTTGATGAGTTGGCATAATTAAAGTGATCAACCAAGTCATGCAACAGCATCAAACAACTTATATAAAAGCCATATAAATATTATAGAATAATTATTACAAATATTGTTTTATAATCAAATGATTTAATTATGTGATAAAATTAAAAAAATAATGAAAATAAGTGTAGATAAAGCTGAATGAGAGTGGCGTTAAAGACATGGATGTAAACACAGGGCTGATGGATTTAATTATCTCATTCATGCAATTTGAAAAGGGGTGGTTTTCATTTTCTGATCTACTTATTCTATCTATAAACGTAAAGGAAGACCCACATATTTAAAAATGAAATAATAATTTTCATTCATGTGGGGTTTGCTTGTGTGGATAAGTATTTGCAGAATAAGCATTGAATCATTAAATATGAGCTTTCATTTTTCCATATATTGGCACACTCGTGTGCCAACAATCTTATTATTATTGTTTTGTTTTGTGTTTCATAAAAAAAGAAAATATTATATATAAAATATATAATTTCGTTTAATGTCTGTAATGAATCGACGGTGAATTATCTATTTTTTAACTTTTTCAAACTCATGATAGTTTAGTACTTCATGTATTGAATAATTGCCCTAAACTAATACAGCCAGTGTGCTACATAGCGAGCATTAACATATACAGATAAGCCGCAGTTGGTCGGACATTACTGCATGAAACGCCGCGTTTAGGAGCTCATCATCATAGTAATATTGCATCTAATTGAGAAACAAGTATGGATTACTGATTAAATAAAAAAAAATCGATCGAATTCAATTAATTTAAAATTTTGATTCAATTTTTTTTTATTTTGATTCGATTTAATTTTTAATTTTAAAAATTTTAGTTATTTCGGTCGGTTCGATTTTAATAAAAAAAATAAAAAAAATCAAATCGAACTGATTAGTGATAATAGTATATTATTTTTAATAACATAATAAGATTAGATCATATTAAGATTAAATTATTTCAATTAAATTTTAAAATATGAAAATAAAAAAATTATTAAAAATTCAAATTGATTAAATCAAATTAATTCAAATTGGTTCGGTTTGATTCAACTTTTAATTAAAATCGATTTGATTTGATTTAATTTTTATAAATATTAAAATTTTAATTTTTAATTTATTTCGTTGGATTCGATTTTATACGGAACGGAGCGAATGTAAACAAGCGGAAAACCCCTACTCTTGCAATTGGGAGCACAAAGCTAGCTTTTGTTTATGGGTGGCAAACAAAGTGGTCCATGTGAATATGTAATCTCATCGTCAAGTCTTTATGGTTCAATAATTTTAAACAAGTTGAGGTCCACCAAAGCAACCATTGAGATGTCCCATGGCCAACTTCTTGTTATATGTATATGGACAAAACCAATACCTAATTTCATTAAATGGAATAACCTTTTGGCTTTTGGACTATCCTACTTCATGAGCTTTGTCAGAATTTGTAAAATTTAATTCCATTTGAGTTTTTTTTTTTTAATAATTTTATATTTGAAAACATATCTAAATGTGTTAATCGAAAAATTCAATTCTTGTAATTCTAAAAATAATTAGTTTTAAAAGAAGTGAAAATTTTATTAAAATTTTGTGAAAGTTAAATCCATTTATTTTCTCGCACTTTATTTATTAATACGTTGTTTCTCTAACTTAATTTTTAATTATTAATTAAAAATTTATAAAAAATATTATTTAATAAACACGATTTAAATAAATAATTAATTTATTTTATATATCAAAATTACTAGTTAATTTGATATTACAATCCAATCATTTATATTTATCTTTATATTATCAACAAAATTCAAATACTCACCCAGAAATTTAAACTCATTAGAATAAAACATCATCAACAAAAATTATCCAGACTCAAAATTCAAATCTCAAGGAGTATAGTGACTTTAATCTCTCATAAAATCAAGAACGCTAACTGAAAAAAACCACTAATTCAAATCCAAAAGCTCAATCATCTTCAAGTCAAACCACCTATAGACAAGGGCATATCTATTATGGTCTGTGCAGGCAACTCATCAAGCCCATGAATAGAACAAACATGTTTACATCCTTAACATTCAACTTCAAATTCTTTTCAAGATCCTCAAAGTTACATGCACAAATCGAACTCATGCTCTAACTGGTTCCCATGTGTAGGGAAAATCTAGATCAACTGATAAAGAGCAGAACGAGAGACGTTACAGCCAGAGAAGCAAGCTGCAGCAAAACTTTTCAAGGATGACAATTAATATGGGTGTAACGAACCGAATTGAATCGAGTTTTGAAAAATTTAAATTTAATTCATTAAAATTTTTTTAAACTCGAGCCGAATTGAAATTTACTTGTGTCAAACTCGAGTTGAGTATTAATAAGTTCAAGTTTAATTTGTTTAGTAACAGGCTTTCACAAGTCGAGTTTTTATCGAGTTTAATTTCAAATAGTTTACGAACGGTTTAATTTATTTATAAATATAATGAGTTTTAATTTAAAACTAAATATTTTTAGTTAAATAAGTATATATACAAGTTAGTTAGCAAACTTATGAAAAATAAGCTCTTAAATTTTAATGATTTAAATATCTGCAAATTCTAAGACTATATAATTAAATTATAGAAAGTTGAATTTTATAAAATTTCAATTTGGCTTATGAAAGTTTACGAAGGGTTTGAACTTAATTCTTTTATGATATTAATATCAGTTTGCTTGACAAAACTGTTTACGAGTCTGCTCATGAATTTGAAAATGAGCCAAACTTACAAATCTTAACAAACTAAATACTGTGGACTTCAAATTTGACTAGTTTATTAAAAAAGTCTAAAAATTAAGTTCTAGCTTGGTTCATTTAGAAAGTGAATCGAGTTCGATCGAATTTTTATTGAGCCGAATCTCAACTAGCTAATGAACAGTTTAGTTCATTTATACCCTAAAAATTAGAAGGAAATTTGAGTCTTTATGATAACTTAACTGGGCCCTAGACACCACGACTTAGGCCGGACCCGTGTTGGAAAGGCCAAGCCTTAACTCTATTAAGACCCAATAGTTAGGCCTGCCTTATGTATAAGTTCAAAACTCGCTTTGATGAGCCGAATCAAACTCGAACCTACACACGGGAGGCCTGACCTTGTTTATCTCTCTGGCCCCATGAGACAACAAATCCCGTGACGCCCGGGATCGTGTCCACATGACATTGGATGGAATTAAATGGCCGCCTGACGATGAAAAAGAACACAGTACATTCCTACGTACGACTAGTGTGACTATAGTAGGAGAGTACAAATGCAGGACGACGATTACACATCACTAGAAGACAAAAGGGAGAAGGGATTAAGGAAGCAAGGGAGAGACAAACCAGACCAAGCTTACCAAAATACATCTTGAGCCTACCCTTACTGAATCTCAAGACATCAATTGGCGCCATATGTGGGAAACAAAGGAGATCTTTTCATCACCGGAGTTCTCATCCTCATTTCACCCACTGAGATCCACATGGCCAACCATAGCGAAAACCATACTGAAAACACCCTGAATGACTTGAGTTCAACTCAAGAAGGATCATGGTTCTCATTTTCTAGCCCAACTGCCCCATTAAATCAACACTCCATATTGTTTTGCCCTTCACCAAGCTCGACCGAAACCATGCCTCGAACTACCTTATCTGACTAAAAGTTGTAGAGTATGGCTCTACAGTTATAAAACACTGCCAATGGCTAGGCCAAACGTTGCAACAGAGAGGGCTCAGCACCCCATCGAGTGTACCACCGATCGCTGAGGGGTTCAACGTCAATAAATCCCAACCCACATTAAAATATCAAGCTCCTCAATAGAACAGTACGAGAACAGATGACCGGAACGAAGAGGCCAGTCGGAGAAACGAGCCGATAGCTAGAACAAAGGGCAAGGTAGTGAGAGAGCTCATAGAGAATGATGGGGCTGAGAGCTATTCCTCCGAGCCAGCGAAAAGGTCAGAGAGTGAATAGTTATAAAGAAACTACTGCCTAGAGAAGAGGCCCAAGTGGGAGGACGTAGACGTCGATCATACGTTAGAAAGGCTAAAAGAACAACTACTAACGAAGTTGGGAGCATGAGACAGTAGCAGTCCTTTGTTACCAACCTCCTCATCATGGTGAAACGGGTTTAGTAAGAGACTATTTCCAAGAAGTTCATAATGCCAGCGATGGTGGCTTAAGATGGGACGGGAAACCCTAAGGAGTACGTCTTGAACTATAAGACATTCATGAAACTACAAACTCACTCGGATGCCTTGATGTACAAGGTTTTTCTTACCACCTTAACAGGACCAGCCTGGGCATGGATTAACAGCTTGGAGGCAGAAAGTATTAAGAGCTTCATCGATTTGTCCAGCGTGTTCATCAGTAGATTCATTTCTGGGGTCCCTGCGGAGAGAAAGACAAGCTACTTAGAGACCATTCGGCAGAGGAGGAATGAATCCTTAAGAGAGTATGTAATACCCGGCTAGACTCCGGTATCGGAATTCCTACCGTCCGGTGGAATCTCGGATGTCGGAGACCTCTAGAAGGGTAGAATCATGTTTTATAAAAATGTTTTCATGTTTAATGTTTTAAAGTATGAAACTAAATGAGTTTTTGCATAAAAATAGCATTGGAGGAAAACCCAGGTTCGGCCGCCGAAAGTCAAGTTCGGCCGCCGAACATGCATGCGTTTTGGAGGCACGTTAGGCCCCCGAAAGCATGAGTTAGGGAAGTTCAGGTTCGGCCGCCGAAAGTCAAGTTCGGCCGCCAAACATTTGCATGGATGCGGAGGCACATTCGGCCCCCGAACGTGGCCTGGCCAGCCACTATATAAGGGGCACTTAGCCGAAATGGGCGAGCTTTCTCCCATTTTCGGCCACAGCAAGCTTCCGACTTTCCCTTTGCAAACCTAGTGTTCTTCCTCCAAATCCCCACCATTTTTCTTGAGTTTTAAGCTTGCATTGAAGGTTTTGAACTTTTGAAACAAGTTTTGGAGCTTTGGGAACTCAGGAGCTCATCTTCTTGGATCTCCAAGTTTAGGTCGTCTCCCTCTCGATCTTCAAGAGGTAAGAGCCGATCTTAAGCTCCTTATGTGTTTTCAATAAGTTTTATGCTAGATCGATGGGTAGAAATGCATGTTAGGTTATATGTGGAGTTATGGGTTAATCTTAATGTCTTGGACAATGTATGTTGTTTTTGTGTGTTTGAAGTGTTGTAGTTGGGGTATTTGATGTTTTGAGGCCCCTAGGAACTTGTATGCATGTTTTAACTGAGGTATATGCATGATTGGTGAGTTTGGAGGCGAAAATGCATTTGGGAGCCAAGTTTCTGCCCTTCGGCAGAAACCAGGTTCGGCAGCCGAAGGCACTTTCGGCCGCCGAACATGGCTGGTGAGGCAGGCCTTTCGGCTGCCGAAGTTGCCCCCGAAGGGAGACTTTCGTCTCTGTCTGGGACTTTCGGCCGCCGAAGGTGCCGCCGAACATGCATGAGTTTCGTCTCTGTCTGGGAGTTTCGGCCGCCGAAGGTGCCGCCGAACCTGCCTGACTTTCGGCTCTGGAGGGACTTTCGGCCGCCAAACCTGCCGCCGAAAGTGCCCTGTCCAGCCATTTCTTGCATGTTGTTATGTGATTGTTTCTTGATGTTTTAGGGGGTTTTTGGGGAGTATATTAGAGTTATGTTCATGTATGTTTGGTCCCTCATTGGAGTCCACCCGTGTAGGTTCGGACCCGAGGAACCGAGGACCCCAGCAGTGAGCCAGCTGCTACAGAGTTTGTCAGAGCTAGCCAGAGGTGAGTGGAATAAACCTTAAGTTTTAAATAAATGAAATATGAATTTTGAGCATGATCCATGCATCATGAATGCCATGAGATATAATAGGTTGCTTGCATTAGTATTCACGAATATGTTGCATTGCATTTATGATGTTAATGTTGATGTGGATTGGTTATTGGATGACCCTTTAGTCCTCATATGATATGATGATGTTATGGCATGATATGGTATGGAAGTCCAGGTTGTACCCATTCTACGTCCCTGGCACGATGTAAGAGAAAGTCCAGGTTGTACCCATTCTACGTCCCTGGCATAGTTGGTCCATATGATATGTTATGATAAGGGAAAGACCGGTTGACCCATTCTACGTCCCGGCACAGTTGGACCTATGTAGAGGACTATAGGTGACAATACCATCCGAGATGTGATTTGTTGTGATGTGTTGCATTCCATGAAAGCATGAAATTTTAATATATTGTTTTATACTATTCTGCTCACTGGGCTTTGTAGCTCACCCCTCTCCCCTAACCCCAGATGTGCAGGTACAGGGTAGATCAGAAGGTTAGCCAGAGTTTTGAAGTATGTCTTATGTTGTAATAGCTAGATTGTGGACATGACAATTGTACTATGATGTAATGTAAGAGATTACAGTATGTTATGTAATGAGGTATATTGAGGTTATAGATGTGCTTGACCCTATGAGTATTGTAATCCCTTTGATACATGATCTATAGAAATGTTTTATAATGTTTATGTTTAAGCCAACTCATCTTATGTGGTATCGCCCGTTGGGGCATTGATGAGATCCCACAGAGGGATCATGATTATGATCATGACTATGTACATGTATGTTCAGGTTGAGTTGGTGTATGAGAAATGAAAGAAAAGTTTAAATTTTTTTATGCATGTTGTTGATCATGTATGGGATTATACAGGTTTACAGGTTATATGACAGGCTTGCTACGGGTCCCGGCGGCCTTAAGTCGACCCGGATCCTAGCGCCGGTCGCGGTCCGATTTTCGGGTCGTTACAGAATGGTATCAGAGCCCTAGGTTCATAAGGTCGGACCTAGAGTGTCGGGCTCATAGATGTTATAGAAGGTCAAGCACAATAGGAAGGTCATGTCCACTAGGATAGGATGTTGAGTCCTGTCTTGCATGATGATGTGAAATGCCATGACTTTATGCATGTGCATTAATGATATGATGTATATGTGATGAGGGTTCATGTGTGCCCACATGAACCATATGATGCTAATGTTTGTATGTTGTGTACTGTTTTCAGAAAACAGGATGAGAGGAACTCGTCGATCTGCACGGTTGACTGGAGTGCCACCTGAGGATGAGGGCACGAGCGCCCGTCCTCCTACATTGCCTAGGGCAATGTCTTGTAGAGCCAACAGAGAAAGAGTGTCAAGGGACCCTAGAAGGTCTTTTGATGCTAGCAGAAGGGGGACTGAAAGAGGAGGAAGTTCTTCAGATGTGAGGGAGGTTATGGAAGAGGATCAGAGGAGGGATGGGAACCTGGATGTGAGCATGCAGGAAGAAGGGACAGGGGAGTCACAGGGAGGCGTTCAGGCCTCGGGGTATGGTTTTCCACCCCATTATCCACCCTTCCCACAGGGTTCAGGGTATCCGATGGGAGGTACATCGGATTACTCCAGCTTTCACCCCTACCCTACCTACATGCCTTATCCGCCTTTCTATCCACCCTACACACAGTACCCAGCTTATCCACCCTCACCCTTCTATCCAAACCCGGCAAACCCCACCTCGGGGAATGCTGCACCTCCACCTCCACCACCTACAGAACCAGCAGCCCCAGTTACTCAACCTCCTAGACCTAGCTCAGTTGATGGGAGCAAGGTAAAGATGACAGACTACCTCAAGTTAGATGCTCCCAAATACAAGTCAGGGGATGACCCCTTTGAGTATCTGAGAGTGGTGAAGACGATAACTGATGAGCTAGGGGCAAGTGACAGTAGGGCCATTCAGATGGCAGGGTTCACTTTAAAGTGCAAGAAGGCACGGGAATGGTTCAAGTGTTATGTGGACCCGAGACTAGACGGTATGACGTGGGAAGAATTTGCGAATGAGTTCGCTGGATGGGCTTTTCCAGACAGTTCTAGAGAACTGAAAATGATTGAGTTTGAGCAACTGAGGCAGTCAGAGCACATGAGTGTAGAGGAGTTCACGGATAAATTCTTGGAGCTATTGCCTTTTTCAGGGCAAGCTCTAGATTCAGATACGAAGAAAGCCAAGAAATATGTTATGAAGCTGCATTCCAGGTACTCCTCGTTGGTTCAGTCAGCTGAGAGAGAAAGTTTCCACACTGTGGTGGATATGGCTCGAAGAATAGAGGCAAGTGCTATAGTTGAGGGGTCAGTGAAGCAGTCAGTGACCCAGTCTTCAGGGGTTAAGACCCCAGGCAGAGGAGGACCAGGGTTCTCTTCTCAGAGTTCAGGCAAGAAGAGGTGGGATAACACCACCAGGAAGTCGAAGAAGAATAAGTTTTGGAACAAGTTGAAATCCGGTTTGGGATTCGGCGGTGGCTCGAGCTCAGGCTCAGATGGTACAGAATGTCAGAGATGTGGAAGACCGCACAGGGGAGTGTGTCGAGCTGGGACTAACACATGTTTCAGATGTGGACAGGAGGGACACATGGCTCGGGATTGTCCTAGAGCACCTTTTATGGGCCAGCCCCAGCAGACAGCTTCTGGTAGTGTGGCACAGCCAGCAGTTCCAGCCACAACTCAGGGCAGTGGCAGAGGTAGAGGGAGAGGGGCAGCCTCTTCTTCTGGTTCCCGAGGTGAAGGTCCATCAGCTCCAGCCAGGATCTTCACCATGACACAGCAGGAGGCTAACACATCCAACACCGTGGTGTCAGGTAATCTCGTCATTGGGTGTTCTGATGTGTATGCATTAATGGACCCGGGTGCATCTCATTCATTTATTGCTCCGAGAGCCGTTGAGAGGTTGGGTCTGATAGTCTCTGGGTTAGAGTGTCCCCTATGGGTCAGTGGACCCAAGTGTGACCCGTCAGTGGCAGTGTCAGTCTGCCAGTACAGTCCAGTTTTTGTTGAGGGAAGATGCCTCTCCGCCGACCTTGTGGTTCTAGATTTGACAGACTTTGACGTCATTCTAGGGATGGATTGGCTATCTACCCATGGTGCTACCTTGGACTGCAGGGACAAGGTAGTCAGGTTCAGAGATCAGAACGGGTCAGAGGTCGTCTTCAGAGGAGACAAGAGGGGCATGCCTAGAGGTCTGATATCAGCTCTTCAGGCTCGTAGGTTGCTTAGGAAGGGATGTCAGGGGTACTTAGCTCATGTGAGAGAGCTAGACAGTCAGGTCAGGGAGCCAGCCTCGGTGCCAGTTGTCAGAGAGTTTCAGGATGTCTTTCCTGATGAACTTCCAGGTTTACCACCTGCTAGGGAGATAGAGTTCGAGATAGAGTTGGTACCTGGAGCTAGACCGATCTCTATCCCTCCCTACAGGATGGCCCCAGCAGAGTTAAAGGAGTTAAAAGAGCAATTGCAAGAACTGGTAGAAAAGGGTTTCATCCGACAGAGTACCTCCCCTTGGGGTGCTCCGGTCTTGTTTGTGAGGAAGAAGGATGGATCCCTTAGACTTTGTATCGACTACAGGCAGTTGAACAAAGTCACTACCAAGAATAGGTACCCATTGCCAAGGATCGATGATCTATTCGACCAGCTAGCCGGAGCAGGTTGTTTCTCCAAAATAGATCTAAGATCGGGGTACCATCAGCTAAGGATAAGGGATGAGGATGTGCCGAAGACAGCCTTCAGGACCAGATATGGGCATTTTGAGTTCCTTGTAATGCCGTTCGGGTTAACCAACGCCCCTGCAGCATTCATGGATCTCATGAACAGAGTGTTTAATCAATACCTGGATCACTTTGTTATTGTCTTTATAGATGATATCTTAGTGTATTCCAGGAATGCAGAGGAGCATGCCCATCATCTGCGGTTGGTCTTGCAGACTTTGAGGGAACATGGCTTGTATGCCAAGTTCTCTAAATGTGAGTTCTGGCTGAGGAGCATTTCGTTCTTGGGGCATGTAGTGTCAGAGAATGGTATAGAAGTAGACCCCAAGAAGACAGAAACTGTGGCTAACTGGCCTAGACCCACTTCAGTGACAGAGATTAGAAGTTTCTTGGGTTTGGCAGGTTACTACAGGAGGTTCGTTCAGGACTTCTCAAAGATAGCAGCTCCTCTGACCAGACTAACCAGGAAGAATCAGAAGTTTCTGTGGACCGACCAGTGCGAGGAGAGTTTTGAAGAGCTTAAGAAGAGGTTGACTTCAACACCAGTTTTAGCTTTGCCATCTAGTGATGAGGACTTTACAGTCTTTTGTGATGCGTCCCGTGTGGGACTGGGTTGTGTACTAATGCAGAAGGAGAGGGTGATCGCTTATGCTTCTAGGCAGCTGAAGAAGCACGAGTTGAATTACCCCACACATGACCTTGAGATGGCAGCAGTAATCTTTGCACTCAAGATGTGGAGGCACTACCTCTATGGGGTAAAATGTGAGATCTTCACAGACCATAAGAGCCTGCAGTACATCCTGAGTCAAAGGGATTTGAATTTGAGACAGAGGAGATGGGTAGAGCTGCTGAGTGACTATGATTGCAAGATTCAGTATCATCCGGGTAAGGCGAATGTCGTGGCAGACGCCCTAAGCCGGAAGTCACTAGGCAGTTTATCCCACATATCGGCAGAGAGGAGGCCAGTGGTGAAGGAGCTCTACAAGCTTATTGAGGAAGGTCTACAGATGGAGTTGTCTGGTACAGGTGCCTTGGTGGCCCAGATGAGAGTGGCACCCGTGTTTCTGGAGCAGGTGGCTCAGAAACAGCATGAGGACTCGGAGTTAGTGAAGATTGCCAGGACTGTTCAGTCAGGCAATGATAGTGAGTTCAGATTCGACAGCAAGGGGATCCTCCGCTATGGGAGCAGACTATGTGTACCAGATGACATTGGGCTAAAAGGAGACATTATGAGAGAGGCTCATAATGCAAGATACAGCATTCACCCCGGAGCCACCAAGATGTATCAAGATCTAAAGAATGTTTATTGGTGGCCAGCTATGAAGAAAGAAGTGGCACAGTTCGTGTCAGCCTGCGAAGTGTGTCAGAGGGTGAAGCTGGAGCATCAGAAGCCGGCTGGAATGCTTAACCCTCTACCTATTCCAGAATGGAAATGGGAAAATATAGCTATGGACTTCGTAGTGGGGTTACCGGCGGCGTCCAATAGAGTGGACTCCATATGGGTGATTGTGGACAGACTCACCAAATCTGCTCACTTCATTCCTGTCAGGAGTGGCTACTCTGTGGACAAGTTGGCGCAGGTATATGTGGATGAGATCGTCAGGCTGCATGGGGTTCCTGTTTCGATAGTGTCAGATAGAGGGCCCCAGTTCACCTCCAGATTTTGGCGGAGTCTGCAGAATGCCATGGGTACTAGGTTGGATTTCAGTACTGCCTTCCACCCCCAGACCGACGGACAGTCAGAAAGGACCATCCAGACTATCGAGGATATGCTCAGAATGTGTGTGCTGGACTTTGGCGGTTCTTGGAGGCAGCATCTACCTTTGGTGGAGTTTGCCTACAACAACAGCCACATGCTAGCATCGGGATGGCTCCATATGAAGCTTTATATGGGAGGAAGTGCAGGTCACCTGTTTGCTGGGAGGAAGTTGGAGAAAAGGCCTTGGCAGGGCCTGAGCTAGTAGAGATTACCAGCAGGGTGGTACCCATAATTAGAGAAAGGATCAAGACTGCTGCAAGCAGACAGAAGAGCTATGCAGACGTCCGCAGAAGACAGTTAGAGTTTCAGGAGGGGGAGTTGGTATTGCTTAAGGTGTCTCCAATGAAGGGAGTGGTTCGCTTCGGGAAGAAAGGTAAACTAGCCCCACGATACATCGGACCCTTCGAAATCTTGCAAAAGATTGGGAATGTGTCGTACAAGCTGGATTTACCTGCTTCAATGGAAAGAATCCATCCGGTTTTCCATGTTTCAATGTTGAGGAAATTTGTGTCAGATCCGAGCAAGGTTCTTAGTGAGCCTGATGTAGAGGTCCAAGAGGATCTCACCTATGTTGAACAGCCAGTACGGATCATAGACACCCAGATCAGAAAGTTAAGAAACAAGGAAATCCCGATGGTGAAAGTCCTATGGAACCACCACAACTTGGAAGAATGCACTTGGGAGACACGGGAGTCTATGCTCCAGCAGTACCCTCATCTCTTTTAAGGTTAGACCCCTATGTGTTTATGTGCTTATATATGTTGTGTTGTTTGCTATGCATGTGCTAGTTGAGGAACATTCGGGGACGAATGTTCTTAAGGGGGGGAGAATGTAATACCCGGCTAGACTCCGGTATCGGAATTCCTACCGTCCGGTGGAATCTCGGATGTCGGAGACCTCTAGAAGGGTAGAATCATGTTTTATAAAAATGTTTTCATGTTTAATGTTTTAAAGTATGAAACTAAATGAGTTTTTGCATAAAAATAGCATTGGAGGAAAACCCAGGTTCGGCCGCCGAAAGTCAAGTTCGGCCGCCGAACATGCATGCGTTTTGGAGGCACGTTAGGCCCCCGAAAGCATGAGTTAGGGAAGTTCAGGTTCGGCCGCCGAAAGTCAAGTTCGGCCGCCGAACATTTGCATGGATGCGGAGGCACATTCGGCCCCCGAACGTGGCCTGGCCAGCCACTATATAAGGGGCACTTAGCCGAAATGGGCGAGCTTTCTCCCATTTTCGGCCACAGCAAGCTTCCGACTTTCCCTTTGCAAACCTAGTGTTCTTCCTCCAAATCCCCACCATTTTTCTTGAGTTTTAAGCTTACATTGAAGGTTTTGAACTTTTGAAACAAGTTTTGGAGCTTTGGGAACTCAGGAGCTCATCTTCTTGGATCTCCAAGTTTAGGTCGTCTCCCTCTCGATCTTCAAGAGGTAAGAGCCGATCTTAAGCTCCTTATGTGTTTTCAATAAGTTTTATGCTAGATCGATGGGTAGAAATGCATGTTAGGTTATATGTGGAGTTATGGGTTAATCTTAATGTCTTGGACAATGTATGTTGTTTTTGTGTGTTTGAAGTGTTGTAGTTGGGGTATTTGATGTTTTGAGGCCCCTAGGAACTTGTATGCATGTTTTAACTGAGGTATATGCATGATTGGTGAGTTTGGAGGCGAAAATGCATTTGGGAGCCAAGTTTCTGCCCTTCGGCAGAAACCAGGTTCGGCAGCCGAAGGCACTTTCGGCCGCCGAACATGGCTGGTGAGGCAGGCCTTTCGGCTGCCGAAGTTGCCCCCGAAGGGAGACTTTCGTCTCTGTCTGGGACTTTCGGCCGCCGAAGGTGCCGCCGAACATGCATGAGTTTCGTCTCTGTCTGGGAGTTTCGGCCGCCGAAGGTGCCGCCGAACCTGCCTGACTTTCGGCTCTGGAGGGACTTTCGGCCGCCAAACCTGCCGCCGAAAGTGCCCTGTCCAGCCATTTCTTGCATGTTGTTATGTGATTGTTTCTTGATGTTTTAGGGGGTTTTTGGGGAGTATATTAGAGTTATGTTCATGTATGTTTGGTCCCTCATTGGAGTCCACCCGTGTAGGTTCGGACCCGAGGAACCGAGGACCCCAGCAGTGAGCCAGCTGCTACAGAGTTTGTCAGAGCTAGCCAGAGGTGAGTGGAATAAACCTTAAGTTTTAAATAAATGAAATATGAATTTTGAGCATGATCCATGCATCATGAATGCCATGAGATATAATAGGTTGCTTGCATTAGTATTCACGAATATGTTAATGTTGATGTGGATTGGTTATTGGATGACCCTTTAGTCCTCATATGATATGATGATGTTATGGCATGATATGGTATGGAAGTCCAGGTTGTACCCATTCTACGTCCCTGGCACGATGTAAGAGAAAGTCCAGGTTGTACCCATTCTACGTCCCTGGCATAGTTGGTCCATATGATATGTTATGATAAGGGAAAGACCGGTTGACCCATTCTACGTCCCGGCACAGTTGGACCTATGTAGAGGACTATAGGTGACAATACCATCCGAGATGTGATTTGTTGTGATGTGTTGCATTCCATGAAAGCATGAAATTTTAATATATTGTTTTATACTATTCTGCTCACTGGGCTTTGTAGCTCACCCCTCTCCCCTAACCCCAGATGTGCAGGTACAGGGTAGATCAGAAGGTTAGCCAGAGTTTTGAAGTATGTCTTATGTTGTAATAGCTAGATTGTGGACATGACAATTGTACTATGATGTAATGTAAGAGATTACAGTATGTTATGTAATGAGGTATATTGAGGTTATAGATGTGCTTGACCCTATGAGTATTGTAATCCCTTTGATACATGATCTATAGAAATGTTTTATAATGTTTATGTTTAAGCCAACTCATCTTATGTGGTATCGCCCGTTGGGGCATTGATGAGATCCCACAGAGGGATCATGATTATGATCATGACTATGTACATGTATGTTCAGGTTGAGTTGGTGTATGAGAAATGAAAGAAAAGTTTAAATTTTTTTATGCATGTTGTTGATCATGTATGGGATTATACAGGTTTACAGGTTATATGACAGGCTTGCTACGGGTCCCGGCGGCCTTAAGTCGACCCGGATCCTAGCGCCGGTAGCGGTCCGATTTTCGGGTCGTTACAGAGTACGTGGCTAGGTTCAACTCTGAGGCTCTGCAGATACCAGATCTTGATGAAGGAAGAGCTGTAGAAGCTATACAGAAGGGCACTACCTCCCTGAAATTCTTGAGGTCATTATGCAGAAAGCCTCCTACCACCCTGACAGAGCTGATGAAAAGAGCAGAGAAGTATATAACCCAGGATGATGTCTTAACTACAAGCAGGTTTACTAAAGATGATAGAGAAAGAGGAAGGGCCAGAGAGGAGGCAAGATTGGTGACCGGAGACATTGAACAAACATCGGAGGGAGAGAAAGGAGCAAAGACTCTATCAGCCCTAGCTCCCCACCGAGATCGCTCCCCACCGATATCACTCCCCTGAACGTGTCTAGAGCCAAAATGCTCATGGCGGTCCATGATAAAGACTTCATACAATGGCCCAAGTCCATAAAAGCAGAAGCAAACAGAAGAGACTCGGACAAACACCACAGGACTCATGGTCATGACACAAATGACTGTTACCAGCTGATAAATAAAATAGAAAGACTCATCAAAAGAGGCCACTTCCAAAATTTTATGAAGAAGCCAGAGGGCCAAAGGCAACAACAGAATATAATTGGGGAGAGGCCTAGGAGACAGATCAGGACACAAGTTAATGAAGGCTCAAGTGGGACCATCAACATGATAGGAACTGAGGGTCGCATGAATAGGAGGAGGAAGAAGAGAAGCAGAAATGAAGACGGAAGTGGTGCCGAAGTGATGCAAGTTACCGATCACTCTCCAGTAACCATCTTTTTTTCCTCGAAGGATGCACAAGGAGTGGAGATGCCTCATGAAGACACCTTGGTCATCGAGGCCGTCATCCATAACTTCAGGGTTCAAAAAGTGTTAGTAGACGACGACAACAAAGTAAATCTACTACCTTACAGGATCTTCTAGCAGATGAAGATACCTAAAGAACAGCTAGTCAGGGATCAAGCTCTGGTCAAGGGAATATGGAGAACCCCGATATTAGTGGAAAGAAAAGTAAAGGTAGCCCTCACCCTAGGGGAGCTGCCCTTGTCATGGACTCACTACGCAATATTTCTGGTGGTAAAGTTACCCTTGAGTTACAACGCCATTCTGGGAAGGCTGATGCTATATAATTTTGAAGCAGTGACCAACATTCGGTATTTGCCATGAAGTTTCCAATGGAGGCAGGGGTCAGAGTCGTCCGAGAAAGATAGAAGAAGGCCAGAGCTGTATACCTGGCCACAGTAGAGGAACAATACGCCCAACCAGAAAAATAAATCCTGAAGTTATGGAGGTCCGAGATAAAAAGAAGGAGAACAGGACTGAGCCTGTGGACAAGCTGAAGACCTTCCAATTATCCAAAGAAGAAAGCGATAAGGCCTTTAGCATCAATTCAAGCCTAGAAGAAAGCCAGAAGGAAACTGCAATGACCCTAATCTGGGGGCACACCTCAAGTTTTGCTTGGAAGCCCTCAGATATGCTAGGGATTGATCCATAAGTAATGACCCACAAGCTGAACATCCTCCCCGAAGCTAAGCCAGTAAAATAGAAAAAGAGAGTCTTCGAGAAGGAGAAGCAGCAGGCTACGAGAGAAGAGATAGAGAAGTTAAAAGAGGCCGGATTTATTAGGGAAGTAATGTACCTACAGTAGTTAGCTAACCCTGTGTTAGTGAAAAAGGCCAATGGAAAGTATAGAATGTGTATAGACTTCACTAATTTAAATCAGGCCTATCTAAAAGATTGTTATCCCCTCCCCGATATTAATAAAATGGTCGACTCCACAGCCGATTTTAATTACTTATCGTCTTTAGATGCTATGTCAGGGTATTATCAAATCCCTATGGATAGGTCGGATGAAGAGAAGACCTCCTTCAAGACTATGCCTTTTGGGTTGAAAAATGCTGGGGCAACGTTCCAGTGGCTGATGAATAAAATCTTTAAAGATCGGATAGGGAGAAATATAGAGGTGTACATCAATGACATGGTAGTTAAAAGCCAGACCTTCCAACAACACTTGACTGACTTAGAAGAGGTCTTTCGAGTACTGCAGCGATGCAGAATGAGGTTGAATCCAATGAAATGCACGTTCTTCATTAGAAGAGGGAAATTCTTGGGCTATATGGCCAGTGGGAGAGGTATAGAGCCAAACCCAAAAAAGGTAGAAGCCATTCTGACTATGCCTAAGCCAACTTGTGTAAGGGATGTACAGAGACTCACGGGAAGAGTGCTAGCACTTAACAGGTTCATGTCCAAGTCAGTAGAGAGATGTTTACCCTTCTTCAAGAAGCTACAGAAAGTCCCAAACTTTGAATGGTTAGATGACTACCAAAAGCCTTCAAAAGCCTTAAGGAATATCTCAGCTCTCCACATGTGCTTAGCAATCCCTTGGCAAGAGAAGAGCTGTTGATCTACTTAGCTGCATTCGAATAGACAGTATGCACCATACTAGTGAGAGAAAAGGCAGGGACGCAGAAGCCCGTCTTCTATGTCAATAAGGTACTTAAGGATGCTGAGGTCAGATATATGAATATTGAGAAGCTAGCATTTGCTCTGTTATTGGCAGTGAGGAAATTTAGAATGTATCTAGAAGGCCACCAGGGAGTCGTGATGACTGATCAACCCTTGAAAAAGATCTTATATAGGCTTGAAACTTTAGAACATATGCTAGTATTATCAATAGAAATCAGCCCGTACTGCCTCATTTACCAACCCTGGACTATAATCAAAGCCCGAGCCTTAGCTAAGTTTATAGCTGAATGCTCCTTCAGCTCGGACAAGAAAGAGTAGAATAATATGTTGTTGAGGTTAATGGAAGAAGGGGAGGGGAGTCAGCACTAACATGAATTCATGTGGAATTTGTTTATAGATGGGGCATCAAGCTCCACAGATAGTGGGGCAGGAATTCTACTGAAAGGGCCTAATGAGTTTAAAGTATGTTATGTGTTGCGCTTTAGGTTCCCGAAGTCCAATAACATGGTAGAGTATGAAGCTCTTTTTGATGGAATGCAGATAGCTTCAGGAGTGGGGGCAACTGACCTCATAATAAACAATGATTCTCAACTTGTAATACCCGGCTAGATTCTGGCATCGGAATCCCTACCTTCTGGCGGAATCCCCGTTGGAATATGGAATTCTGAAGATGTCAGAGTCTTCTAGAGGGGTAAAATGTGTTTCTAAAATATTTTTACTGATTTCATGGTTTTAAATGAAAAAGAATTGAGTTTTGGAAAGAAAAGACCAAGGAGGCTTTTGCCGGGTTCGGCCGCCGAAAGTGAAGTTCGGCCGTTGAACATGGGAAGGTTTCGGGAGCGCTTTTGGCCTCCGAAAGCCTTGTTTGAGTGAACCAAGGTTTGGCCGCCGAACCTCAAGTTCGGCCGCCGAACATGCATGAGTTTAGGGGGCACGTTAGACTGCCGAAGGTGGTTCAGCAGGCCACCTATAAAGAGCCCTCAGATCGAAAATGGGCGAGTTTTCTCCCCATTCTCGAGCTCAAGTGAGTTTTGGTCCTCCTTTAGTCGTTTTCATGTTTTCTCTACCCATCCCTCAAGTTTTCATGAGATCTACCTTTGTTTTGAAGCCCAAATAGAAGTTTTGGAGCTTGGAGGCTTTTGGAGCTTGGATCCTCCACACCTCCGAGTTAGGGATCGCACCACCCCTCGATCTTCAAGAGGTAAGTGTAGATCCTTGCTTTCCTAGTGTTTTAATGAAGTTTTAAGTAAGTTTAAAGATGTTTTGATGGTTGAGTATGGGTAGATATGCATGTTAGGGTTTATGTGGGTTTTATGCCCAATGTATGTTTATGTGATGTTATGTTGAAGGTTTAAGCTAGTTTATGCATGTGGGAGAGTGTATGCATGATTGGGAAAGAGCAAGTGAGATTATGGGTTGTTTTGATAGTTTTGGCCCATGTGGGTCATAAGCTATCTATGTATGCTTTGGATATTGTTTTTGGAGTTTAATCTAGTTGTTAAGCTCCTTTATGCATGGTTAAGGGTTAATGCTGGGTTTTGAGAAGTTTATGCATGTTTTAAGAGGTTGGATGCTTATTTTGGGGGGTTGGGAGGCTTGTATGCACAAGGGCTGAGTTCTGGAAGAACTCAGGTTCGGCCGTCGAAGGTGGTTTCGGCCGCCGAACCTGCCTATGGATGCATGGTTTGGCCGCCTAACCTTGCCCCCGAAAGTTGTGTTTCGAAGATGGAGCAGACTTTCGGCCGCCGAAAGTGCCTGACTTTCGTCTCTGTAGAGAGGATTCGGCCGCCGAAGGTGCCCCCGAACCTGCATGACTTTCGTCTCTGGAAGGGACCTTCGGCCGCCGAAAGTGCCCTGTCCAGCCCTTTCATGAGTGTTCTGTATGCATTTTTTGAGGTTGTTTTAGGGGGTTTTTAGGGAGTTGTTTAGAGTCATGTTAGAGTATGTTTGGTCCCTCATCTGTGTCCACCTGTGTAGGATCGGACCCGAGGAACCGAGGTGTTTAGCAGAGTTAGCTGCTTTAGAGTTAGTCCAGAGCTAGCCAGAGGTGAGTAGAATAAACCTTTACGTTTGAAAGCGAATAAATGATAAAGTTTTGAGCATGTTCATGCATCATGAATGCCATGTGATATCCTAGGTTGTTTGCATTAGAATTCACGAATATGATGCATTCCATAATACGATGATGATGATGTGGATGAATATTGAATGATCCTCTAGCCCTCAGTACGATATGATATGACATGGTATGATATGAGATAGAGAAGACCAGGTGTGGCCTAATCGCCCCTGGCACAGTTGGACATGTTATGATAAGAGTTATGTAAGAGAAGACCAGGCATGGCCTTATTGCCCCTGGCACAGTTGGACATGTTACAGATATGTAGAGGGCTATTGGTGACAAGTTCATCCTTGATGTGATATGTTTGTGATGTGATGCATTCCATGATAGCATACTTTAAAATGAACTGTTTTTTCTTGTATGGTTTCTGCTCACTGGGCTTTATAGCTCACCCCTCTCCCCTAACCCCAGGTATGCAGGGTCAGAGGTAGTTCAGGAAGTCAACAGGATATGGCTATGGTTATGATGTGTAATAGAATAGTAGTGGACATGATGTAATGTAAGTTTTTGTAATGATGTAAAAGAGTTGTATTGCAAAATGATATTATGTAATATGTTCAGAGTTATAGTATTGTGCTTGGCCCGAGTTGGATAATCCCTTTGTGCATGAGTTTTATTTTATGTTGATAAATGTGTTGGACCGAGTTTGACATGGGGTATGCTGTCCCTAGGGGTTCTATGAGTGCAGTCATAGTGCATACACAGGTCAAGCTGGGTAAAGGTAAAGTTTTAAATGTTTTTATGGAAATGTTTGATCATGTTTGGGATTATACCGACTGTACAGGATGCATAGTAGGCTTACTATAGGTCCCGGCGGCCTTATGCCGATCTGGATCCTAGCGCCGGTAGTGGTCCGGTTTCTAGGCTGTTACAGATTGGTATCAGAGCCCTAGGTTCACATGGTCGGACCTATAGTGTGTCGGGCTCATAGAGGTTATAGAAGGGCAAGCACAATAGGAAGATCATGTCCACTAGGATAGGATGTGGAGTCCTGTCTTGTATGATGATGTGAAATGCCATGATGATATGCATGTGCATTAATGTTATGCTATGTATGTGATGTATGTGAGGTAGGTTCATGTGTTTCCACATGAACCGTGTGATGCTAATGTTTGTGTGATATTTTATGCTTTCAGAAGTCAAGATGAGGGAAACTCGTCGATCTGCTAGATTGACTGGAGCTCCGCCAGAGAATGAGGGCATGGATGCCCATTCCCCTACTCTGCAGAGGGCAAGATCTTGTAGGACAAGCAGAGAAGGTACATCAAGGGACCCTAGAAGGTTTTTTGATGCAAGTCGGAGGAGATTAGTTCATGATGGTATATCAGTGGATGTGATGGAAACAGAGGAGGATAACCAGAGAAGAGATAGTAGTTTGGGCATGAGTATGTCATTAGAGGATATGGGAGAGTCCCAAGGAGGCACTCAGGCCTCGGGCTTTGTTCCACCACAGTATCCACCCTACCCGCAAGGGCCAGAGTATCCGGTGGGAGGTACATCAGATTTCTTTCATCACAGCCCATATCCCACCTTTATGCCCTATCCTCCCTTTTACCCACCGTACCCACAGTACCCCATGTTTCCACCCTCATCCTTTTACCCAGGTCCAGCAAACCTTAACCCAGGGAATGCTGCACCTCCTCCACCGCCAACAGAACCAATAGGCCCTGATGTCCAGATACCTAAACCTGGTTCATCGGTTGGGGGTAAAGTAAAGATGACAGACTACCTAAAGTTGGATGCCCCCAAGTTTGAATCAGGTGATGACCCTTTTGAGTACCTCAGAACGGTGAAGATGATAACTGATGAGTTGGGAGCAAATGACAGTAGAGCCATTCAGATGGCAGGGTTCACATTGAAATGCAAGAAGGTAAGGGAATGGTTCAAAACCTATGTGGACCCAAGGTTGGAAAGCTTATCCTAGGAACAGTTTGCCAATGAGTTTACAGGGTGGGCTTTTCCAGATAGTTCCAGAGAACTGAAGATGATTGAGTTTGAACAACTAAGGCAGACAGAAGAGATGAGTGTAGATGAGTTTATAGACAGGTTCCTGGAGCTGTTGCCGTTTGCAGGACAAGGTCTTGACACAGACCTGAAGAAGTCTAGGAGATATGTTATGAAGCTTCACTCCAGGTATTCCTCGTTGATTCAATCAGCAGAAAGGGAGAGTTTCCATGACAGGAGTGGTTGTCGAAGCTGGTCAAAAATAACCTTCTTGGTTACCTACAAATACAACTGTAGACAGTGGTGAAGGATCGTATCCACAGAGAATTGATTACCTATTTATTTATCTTAATCAAGACCAATCAAACCAATTGAAAGCACAAGTGAAAGCAAGTGATTGCAAATAGAACAAAAGTAAAGTGCAAGGAAAGTAAAAAGGGGGGGGGTTTTGAGATGATTTGATTAACAACTAATGAAAGCAATTAAAACAGCAAGTAATTAAAATAAAAGAGAAAATCAATAAGAGAAAGGTCTAGTTGAAGATATGGATCCACTTTGGTTGTTTGGGTTGATCATTGAAACATGGTAATCTTGATTAACTCAATAGGTTGGTTATGGGGGTGGAAGACGCTTCTCACCACCATGTCTTTCTTTATGAACAAATTGATTAGGGAATGTCCTCTAACCAATTACTAATCAACATATTGCCAAGGAACGTCCTTGGGCCATAGGCATCAAAACAATTGCCAATTGCATGAAGAACAAGAAAGATCCAAACCCTAACTACTCAAACGCATGAGATGTTGCTAGATCATGCAATTTCTTGGTTTTTACACCAAGTGTTCTTAGATCAGAATATTTCCAGCAATTACGGACTAACAGATATCCTAATCAACAATCAATTAACTTTGCAATCAAGAATCAAGTGGCCAATTTGATCAAAACAACAAAGCAATCTTTAGAATTAAGCACAATTGCATGAATATTGAATAAATCAAAAGCAAACACTTTATGTTCAGATCTCACAACCTTTTAAACAACCTTAGTTTCAACCAAACTTCAACTAGAAAGAGGGTTTCAGCCACTCATGGCTGAACCAAAACAGAAAATAAAAGAAAAGAAGAAGAAAAGATGAAGAACTAAGGTGGAGGAGCCTTTGGAGAGCCTTTGATCAATCCCTTGATGGAAGATTATTCATTCTTGGTCTTCTTGAGGCCTTTAAATAGATCTTGAGAGGCTGCCTTTTTCCTTTTCAGTGTCCATGCATCTTTGAGTGATTGCCCCATAGTGCCCTTGAGTTTTCTTTGTGCATATGTGGAGTTGCAAGCCCTTTTTGGTCTTTTAATTGACATCCAAGGTGTGTCCAAGAAGATTCATGCACTAAAGAGGAAGGTGGAGCCTTGATTTGAATTTTGAATGAGCATAGCACTATGTAGGAAACATGTGATCTTCAAGATTTGGCTCATTAAATAGGGAAGAGCATGTTCGGGGGCAAGTTCGGCCGCCTAAGTTAAGTTTCGGGGGCAGGACTTTCGTCTCTGGAGCCAAGGTTCAGCGGCCGAAGGTGCCCCCGAAGGTGGGTGACTTTCGCCTCTGGGCTGGACTTTAGACCGCCGAAAGTGCCCCCGAAAGTGGGTGACTTTCGGCTTTCGAAAGTGCTTCCGAAGGTGCCCCCGAAAGTGGTTGACTTTTGGCTTCCGAAAGTGCTTCCGAAGGTGCTTCCGAAAGTGGCTGTTTTTGGGCATCCTTTGGCACTTTTAAGAGCATTTTCTTCAAATTGTTTCTTCACACCTAATATTTGCAAAACATGATTAAAACCACAAAATTAGGTAGAATAGGTGCAAATAAACATCAATAAGATCATGAAAATATGGACTAAAATATGCTCTATCAAATACCCCCACACTTAAGCTTTTGCTTGTCCTCAAGCAAACAAACATAGTCAAATAAGTTTTCTTTGCTCTAGATCCTTATTTCCACTTAAGCTCATACTCTAGACACTTATTTTGAAGCATTGCAGTGAAGAATATATGCATGAAGATTACTTACCTCTTTTCCTTGTTTCCCTTTGCTTACCATGGCTAGGATTTATTTTCCTCAAGAGAGACATGCACATTAATTTGTTAAGACTTTTTCTAGCTTTTGGATTGACTTGCCCTTACCTTGAAGTACTTTATTCAGGCTTTTTGCACTTTAGATTTTATTTGGAAAGGTCACCAACCTATTTTTGATTTGGAGGTTTATATTTTTCAGTTGGTCACCTATCCAAGTGGCTACTTGCCTTGTTCATAGTCTTTTGACCATTGAAACAATTTTTAATATGTGCTTTTGAGGTCTTTGCCTTTGCTGAATTTTCTTTCTCTCAATGATTTGGGCAAATCAACACCAATTGCTAAAGCAAGTCATGTTAAGTTCATTCACACAATTTTGATTTTTCTCAATCGATTGAGGGTCATCAATATATTTTTCACCATGGCAAACTCAAAGATTCAATTCAAAAGGCAATTCTCAAGCATGAATACAACTCACTGCAGGTGATTCAACATAAGTTTAAAGAGTTATCACATCAATGGGGTCATGGAAAGAAAAACTCATCTAACATAGTTCATCAGTTTGAGTAGAGCAAAACAAAAAGGAAGAAGAAGGTTGTGGTTGTGTGTGTTTTATTGAAAGCATAAAAATAACAAAAATGAAAAATTTTTGCCTAATGCAAGCAAACTAAAGATTAAAGCAAAAATAAACTTAAAAGTAAAAATTCAGATGTATGCACCCCCACACTTAAATCATACATTGTCCTCAATGTATAAGAAACATAAAAGAACAAAGGAAACTGAGTACTCCCCTGGGTGTGGTGTGCATGGTGCGATCCTCTTGATCAAGGCTCAAGTAATTGGAGAAGAGAAAAGAGTCCCAATTGCATTGAGCAAAAAGTGTAGCACTCCTTTCGATTTTGTCATAGCCCATCCTATTTTTTCCATGTACTCATGAAGTAACATGATTAGCTTCTCCTCTTTCAGATGAGGTGTGCCACTAGCCCTTATGTTTGCATTTTTGGGTACTTCCAACTTCAATTGATATTTCTCCATGGGTGGCTGCAATTTGGCATTAAGTTCAGGCAAAACAAATTCTACCTTATCTGGAGGTTTGGGCAGGCATTGATCTGCATGCTCCTTTGGTTTGGGCCATTGGACTACCATTTGTTCCTCCTGGGCATGGACTGTTTGCATTGGAAGGATGAAAGGAGTTTCAGATTGCTCCTTCCGCTCAAGATCTGACTGAATGGTGAGCTGAAAAGTAGTCGGATTCGGCGGCCGAAAGATGATTGCGTCTGGTGTTTGAAAGGTAGTCTGGTTCGGCGGCCGAAGAATATCTGTATTTGGCAGTCGAAAGTCTTCAGTTTACGGAGCGGATTGTGGCGAGGGATTCGGCTTCCGCAAGTCAGTAGGGTTCGACGGCCAAAAAGTGTTCGGCGGCCGAAGGACGTCTTGCGCAATGTGTTCCTGAAGTGGTGCAACAGAATCTGGTGTTTGAAGGGCAGTAGGGTTCGGCGGCCGAAAGTTGTCCATGTTCGGCGACCGAATGTCTTCTGTCTGCACAACCTCAATCTGCTGGATGCTGCATGAATTATTGGTTAGAATATCATCTTTTATATCAAAATTATCCTTGCTCAAACAATCAATGATATTTGAATTATCAACGAGTTCTGTTTGATCTGTTTGTTTGGACAAACAGTATTCTGGTTGTGTCTCTTCAGCAGCTTGTTCTTGAATTTGCCAACTTTCCTCTTCATCCTCCAGATCTTGAAGTTCTCGCTCTCTTCTTAACATGTTTGCTTTTAAGGATTTGTTCAATTGATCCTGTTGCTGTTGGATACTCTGCAGAGTCTTCATAATCTCATCAGGTTTGGAACTTTGAGGTTCTGGTTGGGCTTGATATCCTTGATAATCCTGGTAGTTGTTAGCTTTTGTATAACTGAAGTCTGGATAGTCTCTCCAACCTGGATTGTATGTGTTATAGTAGGGATCATGTCTTGGCTGTCCATAGGGTCCTTCAAATGCAAGTGCTTGTTGGGCCATTTGATCTACTTCGTGTTGGATACGTTGCAAAGCCTTTAATTTCTCATAAAGATCAGTATTGAAACCTTGAGGTTTTGGTTGGGCTTGTTCAGCTTGGCCTATAACAAGAATTCTCACAACAGAGATTAGTTTAGAAAGTTGAGAACAGCGAACAAATGTACTTACCTCAGCCATGATTCAGATCTGTGATGGTGATTGTGCCTTTGGTGAATTTCTCTCTCTTTTTTTTTTTTTTTTGTTCAGATATGGTCCTGAAAGAAAAACAAATGAGTTAAATCAATTTTCCGACAACGGCGCCAATTTTTTGACTCGCGGTTGTCGAAGCCGGTCAAAAATAACCTTTCTGGTTATCAACAATTTACAACTGCAGATAGTGGTGAAAGGATCAAATCCACAGGGAATTGAAGACTTACCTATTTTCCTTATCAAGACCAATAAAATAAACTAAAATAAAAATAAACTGCAAAAGAAGAAAACTGAAAACGAGATAAACTGAAACGAGAAAAAACTGAAAACGAGATAAACTGAAAGTGGAATAAAACTGAAAGAGAAATAAACGGAAAGCAAAATAAACTAAAAACAAGATAAACTGAAAGCGGAATAAAAATAAATTGCAGTAAAAGTAAAATGGAGGGTTTGAGATTGATTGTAGTAACTAATAATGAGAGTAATAATAGAAAGCAAGTAATTAAAATAAAAGAGAAAATCAATAAGAGAAAGGTCTAGTTGAAGATATGGATCCACTTTGGTTGTTTGGGTTGATCATTGAAACATGATAATCTTGATTAACTCAATAGGTTGGTTATGGGGGTGGAAGACGCTTCTCACCACCATGTCTTTCCTTATGAACAAATTGATTAGGGAATGTCCTCTAACCAATTACTAATCAACATATTGCCAAGAAACGTCCTTGGGCCATAGGCATCAAAACAATTGCCAATTGCATGAAGAACAAGAAAGATCCAAACCCTAACTACTCAAACGCATGAGATGTTGCTAGATCATGCAATTTCTTGGTTTTTACACCAAGTGTTCTTAGATCAGAATATTTCCAGCAATTACGGACTAACAGATATCCTAATCAACAATCAATTAACTTTGCAATCAAGAATCAAGTGGCCAATTTGATCAAAACAACAAAGCAATCTTTAGAATTAAGCACAATTGCATGAATATTGAATAAATCAAAAGCAAACACTTTATGTTCAGATCTCACAACCTTTTAAACAACCTTAGTTTCAACCAAACTTCAACTAGAAAGAGGGTTTCAGCCACTCATGGCTGAACCAAAACAAAAAATAAAAGAAAAGAAGAAGAAAAGATGAAGAACTAAGGTGGAGGAGCCTTTGGAGAGCCTTTGATCAATCCCTTGATGGAAGATTATTCATTCTTGGTCTTCTTGAGGCCTTTAAATAGATCTTGAGAGGCTGCCTTTTTCCTTTTCAGTGTCCATGCATCTTTGAGTGATTGCCCCATAGTGCCCTTGAGTTTTCTTTGTGCATATGTGGAGTTGCAAGCCCTTTTTGGTCTTTTAATTGACATCCAAGGTGTGTCCAAGAAGATTCATGCACTAAAGAGGAAGGTGGAGCCTTGATTTGAATTTTGAATGAGCATAGCACTATGTAGGAAACATGTGATCTTCAAGATTTGGCTCGTTAAATAGGGAAGAGCATGTTCGGGGGCAAGTTCGGCCGCCTAAGTTAAGTTTCGGGGGCAGGACTTTCGTCTCTGGAGCCAAGGTTCGGCGGCTGAAGGTGCCCCCGAAGGTGGGTGACTTTCGCCTCTGGGCTGGACTTTAGGCCGCCGAAAGTGCCCCCAAAAGTGGGTGACTTTCGGCTTCCGAAAGTGCTTCCGAAGGTGCCCCCGAAAGTGGTTGAGTTTTGGCTTCCGAAAGTGCTTCCGAAGGTGCTTCCGAAAGTGGCTGTTTTTGGGCATCCTTTGGCACTTTTAAGAGCATTTTCTTCAAATTGTTTCTTCACACCTAATATTTGCAAAACATGATTAAAACTACAAAATTAGGTAGAATAGGTGCAAATAAACATCAATAAGATCATGAAAATATGGACTAAAATATGCTCTATCAATTCAATCAGCATAAAGGGAGAGTTTCCATGCTATAGTGGATATGGCATGGAAAATGGAGACTAGTGCCATCATTCAAGGGAGAGTTAAACAGTACGTGGCACAGTCTTCGGGTTCCAAAGTCCCGGGGACAAGTGAGGTTAATCTCTCCCCTCTGAGCGAGGCTGTCACAAAGAGTAAGAAGGGAGGCAGAGGCCTCAGAAGATCGAAGAAGGGCAAGTTCTGGGATCAGATAAAGTCTGGTATGGGATTAGGTGATGGTTCGAGCTCTGGTTCGGGTAGCTCCAGATGTACGAGGTGCGGTAGGCCGCACAAGGGAATCTGTCTGGTGGGGACAACGGCATGTTTCAGGTGCGGACAGGAGGGGCACATGGCACGTAAGTGTCCCACCGTGACCTTGGTGACACAGTCCCAGCAGACAGCTTCAGGTAGAGTGGCTCAGCCAGGAGCTCTAGCCATGGCGTAGGGCAGAGGCAGAGGAAGAGGGATAGCTCCTTCTTCAGCATGTTTTCCAAGTGAAGGTCCATCAGCTCCAGCGCAGATCTTCACTATGACCCAGCAGGAGGCTAACACATCGAACCCGATGGGATCAGGTAATCTCACTCTAGTATGTTCTGATGTGTATGTTTTATGAACCCTGATGTTTCTCTTTCTTTGTTTGCTTTGTGAGCCATTGTGAGGTTGGGCTTGATAGCTTATGGGTTAGAGTATCCCCTTTGGGTCGGTGGATCCAAGTGTGATCCATCAGTGGCAGAGTCAGTCTGCCGGTATAGTTCAGAGTATGTGTGAGTAGATGCCTTTCAGCTGACCTAGCGGTTCTAGATTTGACTGTTTGACATCATTCTAGGGTTGGATTGGTTCTTCTACTAGTGATACTACCTAAGTCTGCAGAGACAAGGTAGTCAGGTTCAGAGGTCAGGATGGATCAGAAGTAGTCCTTAGAGGGGACAGAGTAGGGATACCTAGAGGTTTGTTATCAGCCCTATAGGCTCATAAGTTGCTCAGGAGAGGTTGTCAGGGGTTTCTAGTTTATGTGAGAGTGTATTGCAGTCAGGTCAGGGAGCCTGCCTCAGTGCCCATTGTCAGAGAGTTTTAGATGTTTCCCCAGACGAGTTCCCAAGACTGCCACCTGTCAGGGAGATAGAGTTCTAAATAGAAGTAATGCATAGAATTGGACCAATCTCTATCCCTCCCCACAGGATGGTATCAACAGAGTTAAAAGAGTTGTAAGGATCAGTTGCAATAGTTGGTAGACAAGGGTTCCCATCTAACTGAGCACTTCGCCTTGGGGTGTTCCAGAGTTGTTATGAGGATGAAGGATGGATCCCTAGGGCTTTGTATCGACTACAAGTCGTTGAACAAAGTCACTACCCAGAATAAGTATTTTTTACCTTGGATCGATGATCTATTTTAAACCCGCTAGCAGGAGCTGGTTACCTTTCCAAGATAGATCTGAAGTCCAGGTACCATCAGTTAAGATCAAGGAAGAAGATGTACAGAGAACAGTGTTTAGAACCGGATATGGGCACTATGAGTTTCTAGGAATGTCATTCGGGTTAATGAACGCCCCTACAACATTCATGGATCTCATAAGCAGAGTTTTAGTCGGTTTATGGGTCACTCCGTTATTGTCTTCATTGACGGTACCTCGGTGAGTTCCAGAAATGCAGAAGAGTATGCCCATTATCTGAAATCAGGATTGCAGATCCCGGGAGAACATGGCTTGAATGCCCAGTTCTCCAAATGAGAGTTACGGTCGAGGAGCATACCTTTCTTGGGTCATGGTATGTCGGGAAAAAGGGAAAAGTGAGGTAGACCCGAGAAAGTTGAAGTTGTAGCTGACTAGCCCAGGCCCATTGTAGTGACATAGATCAAGAGCTTTTCGGGTTGGGCAGGTTACCTACTGGAGGTTCATTTAGAACTTCTTTAGAGTTGCCGCTCCTATGACCAGATAGATCAAGAAGAACCAGAGAGTTGTGTGGTCTACTCAGCGTGAAGAAAGCATTGAAGAGTCGAAGGGAATGTTGATGTCAGCACCGGTGGTGGCTCTGTCCGCCAGTAATGAAGATGTCACAGTGTCCTGTGATGCGTCCCGGGTGGAACTAGATTGTGTGTTAATGTAAAGCGGTAGAATGATTGCTTATGCTTCTAGGTAACTGAAGAAGCATGAGTTGAATCATCTTACACACGATCTAGAAATGGCGATAGTAATCTTTGTACTCGAGATGTGGAGGCGGTACCTGTATAAGGTATGATGATAGATCCTTACAGATCGAAAGAGCTTGCAATACATCTTGAGTCAAGGGGGAAGAACCTGAGGCAGAGGAGATGGGTAAAAACTGCGTAGTGGTTATGACTTCAAGGTTCAATATACGGGTGAGGCAAATATTTTGATAGATGCCCTCAACCGGAAACCACTTGACAACTATCCCATCCCTTAGTACAGTAAGAAGAAGGTCAGTAGTCAAAGTACGAGAAGAATCAGAACTGTTGTGAGTCAGCAGGAGAGTTATGAAGTTGTCTGCAAGAGGCATGTAGAGTTTCAGAAGAGAGAAGAGTTTTGTCAGTGTGCGCAGCGGAAGCATGTTGAGGTTCTCGAGAAAGTCGAGGTTTGCTGGAGGTGTCCCCTAAAGAGAAAGTGATTCGTTATGGGCAGAAGGGTAAATTAGCTCTCAAATACATTGAACCCTTTGAAATCCTGCAAAGGATTGGGAATGTATCTCACGAGTTAGATTTACCTACTTCAATGGAAGAGATCCATCCGTTTTTCCATGTTTCCACGGTATATGAGTTCGTGTCGGATCCGAGTGAGGTTCTTAAAGGAACCAGAGGTCGAGATCGTAGAGGATCTCACCTATGTTGAACAGCTAGTGCGGACCGCCGACACACAAGTCAGAAAGTGTGGAAACAAGGAAATCCCAATGGAGAAAGCCCCTTAGAATCACCTTAAGATGAAAAGTGCACCTGGGAGACCGAGAGTTCCTACTCCAGTGATACCGTGCTTCTTTATAGACTAGAGTTTATGTGTTGTTATGATTGTGCTTATGTTATGTATATGCATGTGCCTATTTATTTGAACATTTGGGGATGAATATTCTTAAAGGGGGGAAGAATGTAATACCCGGCTAGATTCTGGCATCGGAATCCCTACCTTCCGGCGGAATCCCCGTTGGAATCTGGAATTCTGAAGATGTCAGAGTCTTCTAGAGGGGTAAAATGTGTTTCTAAAATGTTTTTACTGATTTCATGGTTTTAAATGAAAAAGAATTGAGTTTTGGAAAGAAAAGACCAAGGAGGCTTTTGCCAGGTTCGGCCGCCGAACATGGAAAGGTTTCGGGAGCGCTTTTGGCCTCCGAAATCCTTGTTTGAGTGAACCAAGGTTCGGCCGCCGAACTTTAAGTTCGGCCGCCGAACATGCATGAGTTTAGGGGGCACATTAGGCTGCCGAAGGTGGTTCAGCAGGCCACCTATAAAGAGCCCTCAGATCGGAAATGGGCGAGTTTTCTCCCCATTCTCGAGCTCAGGTGAGTTTTAGTCCTCCTTTGGTCGTTTTCATGTTTTCTCTACCCATCCCTCAAGTTTTCATGAGATCTACCTTTGTTTTGAAGCCCAAATAGAAATTTTGGAGCTTGGAGGCTTTTGGAGCTTGGATCCTCCACACCTCCGAGTTAGGGATCGCACCACCCCTCGATCTTCAAGAGGTAAGTGTAGATCCTTGCTTTCCTAGTGTTTTAATGAAGTTTTAAATAAGTTTAAAGATGTTTTGATGGTTGAGTATGGGTAGATATGCATGTTAGGGTTTATGTGGGTTTTATGCCCAATGTATGTTTATGTGATGTTATGTTGAAGGTTTAAGCTAGTTTATACATGTGGGAGAGTGTATGCATGATTGGGAAAGAGCAAGTGAGATTATGGGTTGTTTTGATAGTTTTGGCCTATGTGGGTCATAAGCTATCTATGTATGCTTTGGATGTTGTTTTTAGAGTTTAATCTAGTTGTTAAGCTCCTTTATGCATGGTTAAGGGTTAATGCTGGGTTTTGAGAAGTTTATGCATGTTTTAAGAGGTTGGATGCTTATTTTGGGGGGTTGGGAGGCTTGTATGCACAAGGGCTGAGTTCTGGAAGAACTCAGGTTCGGCCGCCGAAGGTGGTTTCGGCCGCCGAACCTGCCTATGGATGCATGGTTTGGCCGCCTAACCTTGCCCCCGAAAGTTGTGTTTCGAAGCTGGAGCAGACTTTCGGCCGCCGAAAGTGCCTGACTTTCGTCTCTGGAGAGAGGGTTCGGCCGCCGAAGGTGCCCCCGAACCTGCATGACTTTCGTCTCTGGAAGGGACCTTCGGCCACCGAAAGTTTCGCCGAAAGTGTCCTGTCCAGCCCTTTCATGAGTGTTCTGTATGCATATTTTGAGGATGTTTTTGGGAGTTTTTGGGGAGTTGTTTAGAGTCATTTTAGAGTATGTTTGGTCCCTCATCTGTGTCCACCTGTGTAGGATCGGACCCGAGGAACCGAGGTGTTTAGCAGAGTTAGCTGCTTCAGAGTTAGTCCAGAGCTAGCCAGAGGTGAGTAGAATAAACCTTTACGTTTGAAAGCGAATAAATGATAAAGTTTTGAGCATGTTCATGCATCATGAATGCCATGTGATATCCTAGGTTGTTTGCATTAGAATTCACGAATATGATGCATTGCATAATACGATGATGATGATGTGGATGAATATTGAATGATCCTCTAGCCCTCAGTACGATATGATATGACATGGTATGATATGAGATAGAGAAGACCAGGTGTGGCCTAATCGCCCCTGGCACAGTTGGACATGTTATGATAAGAGTTATGTAAAAGAAGACCAGGCGTGGCCTTATCGCCCTTGGCACAGTTGGACATGTTACAGATATGTAGAGGGCTATTGGTGACAAGTTCATCCTTGATGTGATATGTTTGTGATGTGATGCATTCCATGATAGCATACTTTAAAATGAACTGTTTTTCTTGTATGGTTTCTGCTCATTGGGCTTTATAGCTCACCCCTCTCCCCTAACCCCAGGTATGCAGGGTCAGAGGTAGTTCAGGAAGTCAACAGGATATGGCTATGGTTATGATGTGTAATAGAATAGTAGTGGACATGATGTAATGTAAGTTTTTATAATGATGTAAAAGAGTTGTATTGCAAAATGATATTATGTAATATGTTCAGAGTTATAGTATTATGCTTGGCCCGAGTTGGATAATCCCTTTGTGCATGAGTTTTATTTTATGTTGATATATGTGTTGGACCGAGTTTGACATGGGGTATGCTGACCCTAGGGATTCTATGAGTGCAGTCATATTGCATACACAGGTCAAGCTAGGTAAAGGTAAAGTTTTAAATGTTTTTATGGAAATGTTTGATCATGTTTGGGATTATACCGACTGTACAAGATGCATAGTTGGCTTGCTATGGGTCCCGGCGGCCTTATGCCGATCTGGATCCTAGCGCCGGTAGTGGTCCAGTTTCTGAGCTGTTACACAACTAGTAGTGAACCAAATGACAAGAGTGTACCAGGTATAGGATCCTGTCATACAGAGATATTTAGCCGAAGTACAAGCTTTGGAAGCCGAGCTCGGTGAGCAAGAGTCATTATCAAATACCATAGAATACCTTATGAAGAGAATGAAAAGGCATACTTGCTTAGCAAATTGTCTATAGAAGAGTTAGAACAACTCCCGGATGAAGTGTATGTGCAGTAAATTGATACCCCCCACCTTCAAAAAGTCAGCCTCCATCATCCAAATTGATGAAGAATGAAGCTGGATGATCCCATACCTAAAGTATCTCGAAATCAAAAAATTGCCTGAAAATAAAGCAGAAACTCAGAAAATTGCAGTTAAAGTTGCCACTTATCCAGTGGTGAGAGGAACCCTAATGTAATACCCGGCTAGACCCCGGCACCGGAATTTCTACCTTCCGGCGGAATCTCCATTGGAATCCGAAATTTCTAGGATGTCGGAATCTTCTAGAAGGGTAAAATAAAAGTTTTCTAAAATATTTTTACGTGTTTTTATGGTTTGATTAAGAAAGAAAATTGAGTTTTGAAAGAAAAGAAAGTCTTGAAGGGAAATGCCAGGTTCGGCCGCCGAACCTCTTGTTCGGCCGCCGAAGGTGTAACAACCCGGATACCGATACTCCTCTGTAACGACTCCAAACTGCTCGGCGCTAGGATCCAGATCGGCTTAAGGCCGCCGGGACCCGTAGCAAGCCTAACTAAACTCTCTAAACATCTGGTAGAATCCCATACATGATCACCCTGTTACTGTTCAGGCTTAACCTGAACAAGATCTGACTGAAAACTTTTCTTTTCTCTTAACCAAGCTTACCTCATGCATGCACTTACTCGTAACTTAACCCCACTCTGGAGTCCACAAGGGCTGCTCCAATGGAGTAACATCTCATTCATTAAGCTTGGGACCCATGAAAACATCTTGAAAACATTTCATACAAAATGAAATCATTTAGCTTAAAAACTTGTGATCATGTGCAACAACAAGGGACTAACCAACACTAGGCAAAGCACAACTCTAACGTTACCTCATAACCTTTTACGTGACATACTCTTGCCATTCATAACCTTTATATACCTCATGGCCTTATATCATGTCCACAACTATACTATACAAGCATACAATCAGAGCATAACAGAACATAACAGCACTGAAACTGTACTCCAATCTTACATAACATATACATGCCACTCAATCAACACTAAGCTATACTATTACATACAAAACACTAGCCACAACATGACTCTTGACTCTGCCATCTCTGACTTCTCATAGCTCACTCTGAAGACTTCTGGTCTCCCACAACTAAGACTGGCCCTGCAAAACTGGGGAAGGGAAAGGGATGAGCTACGAGAGCCCAGTGAGTAGAAACCATATAAACAGTTCATTCACGCATTACATGTTCTCATGAAATGTGTCACAGCACAAACATATCACATCTCGGATTAGACATGATCCCAGAACTCCCTCTGTCGGTGCCCGGCCCCTAAGGAGCTCCCAGGTCACTACATGTACTAGAGCCCGGCCCCTAACTACGGAGCACCCAAAGGTCTTATCTAGACATAACAGGTAACGGGCTACTGAGATCGCCTTGGTCCATCCCATTAACAATAAATAATGCAATGCAATGCAGCACATTCGTGATCTCTAATGCGATACAACCTAGTACCACATGGCATTCATGATGCGTGTCTCATGCTCATACTGTCAGTATCTTTAAACATTAGCTTTAAAAAATGCATAGTTAGGTCTACTCACCTGAAGCCTTTGCTCAGCTATCTCTGGGCCAACTCTCACACTGGAACTAAACACCTCGTCTCAGGTCCGATCCTACACAGGTGGACTTACATGAGGTGCCAAACAACTCTAACATTGTAACGACCCGAAAATCGGACCGTTACCGGCGCTAGGATCCAGATCGGCTTAAGGCCGCCGTGACCCGTAGCAAGCCTGACATAAACCTGCAAACCTGTATAATCCCATACATGATCAACAACATACATTGAAATTTAAACTTTTCTTTCATTCATTCCTCATACACCAAACTCAACCTGTGCATGCACTAAAACATAATCATAACTTGACCCCTCTGTGGGATCTCATCAATGCCCCAATGGGCGATACAACATGAGATGAGTTGGCTTTCATCTGTATCAACAATATCTAAGATCATGCATCAACAAGGGATTACAATACTCATAGGGTCAAGCACATCTATAACCTCAATATACCTCATTACATAACATACTGAATCTCTTACATTACATCATAGTACAATTGTCATGTCCACAATCTAACTATTTCATACACATACTTCAAAACTCTGGCTAACCTCCTGGTCTACCCTGTACCTGCACACCTGGGGTTAGGGGAGAGGGGTGAGCTACAAAGCCCAGTGAGCAGAATAGTAGAAAACAATATTTAAAGTCTCATGCCATTATGTAATGCAACACATCACAACTAATCACATCTCGGATGGTATTGTCACCAATAGTCCTCTACATAGTCCAACTGTGCCGGGACGTAGAATGGGTACAACCGGTCTTTCTCTTAACATAACATATCATACAGTCCAACTGTGCCAGGGACGTAGAATGGGTACAACCTGGACTTCCTCTTACATCGTGCCAGGGACGTAGAATGGGTACAACCTGGACTTCCATACCATATCATGCCATAACATCATCATATCATATGAGGACTAAAGGATCATCCAATAACCAATCCACATCAACATCATAAATGCAATGCAACATATTCATGGATACTAATGCAAACAACCTACTATATCTCATGGCATTCATGATGCATGGATCATGCTCAAAATTCATATTTCATTTATTTTAAAAACTTAAGGTTTATTCCACTCACCTCTGGCAAGCTCTGACAAACTCTGTAGCAGCTGGCTCACTGCTGGGGTCCTCGGTTCCTCGGGTCCGAACCTACACAGGTGGACTCCAATGAGGGACCAAACATACATAACATAACTCTAATATTCTCCCCAAAAACCCCCTAAAACATCATAAAACAACTACATAAAAACATGCAAGAAATGGCTGGACAGGGCACTTTCGGCGGCAGGTTCGGCGGCCGAAAGTCCCTCTAGAGCCGAAAGTCAGGCAGGTTCGGCGGCACCTTCGGCGGCCGAAAGTCCCAGACAGAGACGAAAGTCTCTTTTCGGGGGCAACTTCGGCAGCCGAAAGGCCTGCCTCCCCAGCCATGTTCGGCGGCAGAAAGTGCCTTCGGCTGCCGAACCTGGTTTCTGCCAAAGGGCAGAAACTCGGCTCCTTTATGCACATTCGCCTCCCAACTCTCAAATCATGCATAAACTTGTCCTAAAACATGCATACATATCATACATCACACCTAGGGGTCTCAAACTATCAAATATCCCAACTACAACACTTCAAACACACAAAAATCAACATACATTGTTCATCAAAACATCAAAACCCATAAACTCATCAACAAGCCTAAACATGCATCTCTACCCATAAAATCACTTAAAACTTACTTAAAACACATAAGGAGCTTAAGATCGGCTCTTACCTCTTGAAGATCGAGAGGGAGACGACCTAAACTTGGAGATCCACGAAAATGAGCTCCTGAGTTCCCAAAGCTCCAAAACTTGTTTCAAAAGTTCAAAACCTTCAATGCAAGCTTAAAACTCAAGAAAAATGGTGGGGATTTGAAGGAAGAACACTAAATTTGGAAGAGGGAGGTCGGAAGCTAGCTGTGGCCGAAAATGGGAGAAAGCTCGCCCATTTCGGCTAAGTGACCCTTTTATAGGTGGCTGGCCAGGCCACGTTCGGGGGCCGAAAGTGCTTCCGCATGCATGCCATGTTCGGCGGCCGAACTTGACCTTCGGCGGCCGAACCTGGACTTCCCTCACTCATGCTTTCGGGGGCCTAACGTGCCTCCAAAACGCATGCATGTTCGGCGGCCGAACTTGACTTTCGGCGGCCGAACCTGGGTTTTCCTCCAAAGACTTTTCATGCAAAAACTCGTTAAATCTTCATACTTAAAACCATGAAATACATTAAAACATTTTATGAAAACATGTTTCTACCCTACTAGAGGCTTCCGACATCCGAGATTCCACCGGACGGTAGGAATTCCGATACCGGAGTCTAGCCGGGTATTACATTCTCCCCCCCTTAAGAACATTCGTCCCCCAATGTACCTCAACTAGCACACATAACATGACATAAAACATAACATACATGCAAAATACATAAAACTCACAGGGAACTAACCTCAGAAAAGATGAGGGTATTGCTGGAGCATGGACTCCCGTGTCTCCCAAGTGCATTCCTCCAAATTGTGGTGGTTCCACAAAACTTTCACCATCGGGATTTCCTTGTTCCTTAACTTTCTGATCTGGGTGTCTATGATCCGCACTGGATGCTCAACATAGGTGAGATCTTCTTGGATCTCCACATTAGGCTCACTAAGAACCTTGCTCGGATCTGACACAAGCTTCCTCAACATTGAAACATGGAAAACCGGATGGATTCTTTCCATTGAAGCAGGTAAATCCAGCTTGTACGACACATTCCCAATCTTTTGCAAGATTTCAAAGGGTCCGATGTATCGTGGGGCTAGTTTACCTTTCTTCCCAAAGCGAACCACTCCCTTCATTGGAGACACCTTGAGCAATACCAGATCCCCCTCCTGAAACTCTAACTATCTTCTGCGGACGTCTGCATAGCTCTTCTGCCTGCTAGCAGCAGTCTTGATCCTTTCTCTGATTATGGGTACGACCCTGCTGGTAATCTCTACTAGCTCAGGCCCTGCCAAGGCCTTTTCTCCAACTTCTTCCCAGCAAACAGGTGATCTGCACTTCATTCCGTACAAAGCTTCATATGGAGCCATCCCGATGCTAGCATGATGGCTGTTGTTGTAGGCAAACTCCACCAAAGGTAGATGCTGCCTCCAAGAACCGCCAAAGTCCAGCACACACATTCTGAGCATATCCTCGATAGTCTGGATGGTCCTTTCTGACTGTCCATCAGTCTGGGGGTGGAAGGCAGTACTGAAATCCAACCTAGTACCCATGGCATTCTGCAGACTCCGCCAAAACCTGGAGGTGAACTGGGGCCCTCTATCTGACACTATTGAAACAGGAACCCCATGCAGCCTGACGATCTCATCCACATACACCTGCGCCAACTTGTCCACAGAGTAGCCACTCCTGACAGGAATGAAGTGAGCAGATTTGGTGAGTCTGTCTACAATCACCCATATGGAGTCCACTCTGTTGGACGCCGCTGGTAACCCCACTACGAAGTCCATAGCTATATTTTCTCATTTCCATTCTGAAATAGGTAGCGGGTTAAGCATTCGAGCCGGCTTCTGATGTTCTAGCTTCACCCTCTGACACACTTCGCAGGCTGACACGAACTGTGCCACTTCTTTCTTCATAGTTGGCCACCAATAAACCTTCTTTAGATCTTGATACATCTTGGTGGCTCCGGGGTGAATGCTGTATCTTGCATTATGAGCCTCTCTCATAATGTCTCCTTTTAGCCCAATGTCATCTGGTACACATAGTCTGCTCCCATAGCGGAGGATCCCCTTGCTGTCGAATCTGAACTCACCATCATTGCCTGACTGAACAGTCCTGGCAATCTTCACTAACTCCGGGTCCTCATGCTGTTTCTGAGCCACCTGCTCCAGAAACACGGGTGCCACTCTCATCTGGGCCACCAAGGCACCTGTACCAGACAACTCCATCTGTAGACCTTCCTCAATGAGCTTGTAGAATTCCTTCACCACTGGCCTCCTCTCTGCCGATATATGGGATAAACTACCGAGTGATTTCCGGCTTAAGGTGTCCGCCACAACATTCGCCTTACCCGGATGGTACTGAATCTTGCAATCATAGTCACTCAGCAGCTCCACCCATCTCCTCTGCCTCAGATTCAGATCCCTCTGACTCAAGATGTACTGCAGGCTTTTATGATCTGTGAAGATCTCACATTTCACCCCATAGAGGTAATGTCTCCACATCTTGAGTGCAAAGATTACTGCTGCCATCTCAAGGTCATGTGTGGGGTAATTCAACTCATGCTTCTTCAGCTGCCTAGAAGCATAAGCAATCACCTTCTCATTCTGCATCAGTACACAACCCAGTCCCACACGGGACGCATCACAAAAGACTGTAAAGTCCTCATCACTAGATGGCAGAGCTAAAACTGGTGCTGAAGTCAACCTCTTCTTAAGCTCTTCAAAACTCTCTTCGCACTGGTCGGTCCACAGAAACTTCTGATTCTTCCTGGTTAGTCTGGTCAGAGGAGCTGCTATCTTAGAGAAGTCCTGAACGAACCTCCTGTAGTAACCTGCCAAACCCAAGAAACTTCTAATCTCTGTCACTGAAGTGGGTCTAGGCCAGTTAGCCACAGTTTCTGTCTTCTTGGGGTCTACTTCTATACCATTCTCTGACACTACATGCCCCAAGAACGAAATGCTCCTCAGCCAGAACTCACATTTAGAGAACTTGGCATACAAGCCATGTTCCCTCAAAGTCTGCAAGACCAACCGCAGATGATGGGCATGCTCCTCTGCATTCCTAGAATACACCAAGATATCATCTATGAAGACAATAACGAAGTGATCCAGGTACTGGCTAAACACTCTGTTCATGAGATCCATGAATGCTGCAGGGGCGTTGGTTAACCCGAACGGCATTACAAGGAACTCAAAATGCCCATATCTGGTCCTGAAGGCTGTCTTCGGCACATCCTCCTCCCTTATCCTTAACTGATGGTACCCCGATCTCAGATCTATTTTGGAGAAACAACCTGCTCCGGCTAGCTGGTCGAATAGATCATCGATCCTTGGCAATGGGTACCTATTCTTGGTAGTGACTTTGTTCAACTGTCTATAGTCGATACAAAGTCTAAAAGATCCATCCTTCTTTCTCACGAATAGAACTGGTGCACCCCAAGGTGAAGTGCTCAGTCGGATGAAGCCCTTTTCTACCAACTCTTGCAACTGTTCTTTCAATTCTTTCAACTCAGCTGGGGCCATCCTGTAGGGAGGGATAGAGATCGGTCTAGCCCCAAACACCAACTCTATCTCGAACTCTATCTCCCTAGCAGGTGGTAAACCTGGAAGCTCATCCGGAAAAACATCCTGAAACTCTCTGACAACTGGCACCGAGGCCGGCTCCCTGACTTGACTGTCTAGCTCTCTCACATGAGCTAAGTACCCCTGACATCCCTTCCTAAGCAACCTACGAGCCTGAAGAGCTGATATCAGACCTCTAGGCATGCCCCTCTTGTCTCCTCTGAAGACGACCTCTGACCCGTTCTGATCTCTGAACCTGACTACCTTGTCCCTGCAGTCCAAGGTAGCACCATGGGTAGATAGCCAATCCATCCCTAGAATGACGTCAAAGTCTGTCAAATCTAGAACCACAAGGTCGGCGGAGAGGCATCTTCCCTCAACAAAAACTGGACTGTACTGGCAGACTGACACTGCCACTGACGGGTCACACTTGGGTCCACTGACCCATAGGGGACACTCTAACCCAGAGACTATCAGACCCAACCTCTCAACGGCTCTCGGAGCAATAAATGAATGAGATGCACTCGGGTCCATTAATGCATACACATCAGAACACCCAATGACGAGATTACCTGACACCACGGTGTTGGATGTGTTAGCCTCCTGCTGAGTCATGGTGAAGATCCTGGCTGGAGCTGATGGACCTTCACCTCGGGAACCAGAAGAAGAGGCTGCCCCTCTCCCTCTACCTCTGCCACTGCCCTGAGTCGTGGCTGGAACTGCTGGTTGTGCCACACTACCAGAAGCTGTCTGCTGGGGCTGGCCCATAAAAGGCGCTCTAGGACACTCCCGAGCTATGTGTCCCTCCTGTCCACATCTGAAACATGTGTTAGTCCCAGCTCGACACACTCCCCTGTGCGGTCTTCCACATCTCTGGCATTCTGTACCATATGAGCCTGAGCTCGAGCCACCGCCAAATCCCAGACCGGATTTTAACTTGTTCCAAAACTTATTCTTCTTCGGCTTCCTGGTGGTGTTATCCCACCTCTTCTTACCTGAGCTCTGAGAAGAGAAACCTGGTCCTCCTCTGCCTGGGGTCTTAACCCCTGAAGACTGGGTCACTGACTGCTTCACTGACCCCTCAACTATAGCACTTGCCTCCATTCTTCGAGCCATATTCACCACAGTGTGGAAACTTTCTCTCTCAGCTGACTGAATCAACGAGGAGTACCGGGAATGCAGCTTCATAACATACCTCTTAGCTTTCTTCATATCTGTATCTAGAGCTTGCCCTGAAAAAGGCAATAGCTCCAAGAATTTATCTGTGAACTCCTCTACACCCATGTGCTCTAACTGCCTTAGTTGCTCAAACTCAATCATCTTCAGTTCTCTAGAACTGTCTGGAAAAGCACATCTAGCGAACTCATTCGCAAATTCCTCCCATGTCATACCGTCTAGTCTCGGGTCCACATAACACTTGAACCATTCCCGTGCCTTCTTGCACTTTAAAGTGAACCCTGCCATCTGAATGGCCCTGCTGTCACTTGCCCCTAGCTCATCAGTTATTGTCTTCACTACTCTCAGATACTCAAAGGGGTCATCCCCTGACTTGTATTTGGGAGCATCCAGCTTGAGGTAATATGTCATCTTTACCTTGCTCCCATCCGTTGAGCTAGGTCTAGGAGGTTGAGTAACTGGGGCTGCTGGTTCTGTAGGTGGTGGAGGTGGAGGTGCAGCATTCCCCGAGGTGGGGTTTGCCGGGTTTGGATAGAAGGGTGAGGGTGGATAAGCTGGGTACTGTGTGTAAGGTGGATAGAAAGGTGGATAAGGCATGTAGGTAGGGTAGGGGTTAAAGCTGGAGTAATCCGATATACTTCCCATCGGACACCCTGAACCCTGTGGGAAGGGTGGATAATGGGGTGGAAAACCATACCCCGAGGCCTGAACGCCTCCCTGAGACTCCCCTGTCCCTTCTTCCTCCATGCTCACATCCAGGTTCCCATCCCTCCTCTGATCCTCTTCCATAACCTCCCTCACTCCTGAAGAACTTCCTCCTCTATCTGTCCCCCTTCTGCTAGCATCAAAAGACCTTCTAGGGTCCCTTGACACTCTTTCTCTGTTGGCTCTACAAGACATTGCCCTAGGCAATGTAGGAGGACGGGAGCTCGTGCCCTCATCCTCAGGTGGCACTCCAGTCAATCTTGCAGATCGACGAGTTCCTCTCATCCTGTTTTCTGAAAATAGTACACATCATACAAACATTAGCATCATATGGTTCATGTGGGCACACATGAACCCTCATCACATATACATCATTCATATCATAGCATATCATTAATGCACATGCATAAAGTCATGGAATTTCACATCATCATACATGACAGGACTCCACATCCTATCCTAGTGGACATGACCTTTCCTATTGTGCTTGACCTTCTATAACATCTATTAGCCCGACACTCTAGGTCCGACCATATGAACCTAGGGCTCTGATACCATTTCTGTAACGATCCGAAAATCGGACCGTTACCGGCGCTAGGATCCAGATCGGCTTAAGGCCGCCGGGACCCGTAGCAAGCCTGACATAAACCTGCAAACCTGTATAATCCCATACATGATCAACAACATACATTGAAATTTAAACTTTTCTTTCATTCATTCCTCATACACCAAACTCAACCTGTGCATGCACTAAAACATAATCATAACTTGACCCCTCTGTGGGATCTCATCAATGCCCCAATGGGCGATACAACATGAGATGAGTTGGCTTTCATCTGTATCAACAATATCTAAGATCATGCATCAACAAGGGATTACAATACTCATAGGGTCAAGCACATCTATAACCTCAATATACCTCATTACATAACATACTGAATCTCTTACATTACATCATAGTACAATTGTCATGTCCACAATCTAACTATTTCATACACATACTTCAAAACTCTGGCTAACCTCCTGGTCTACCCTGTACCTGCACACCTGGGGTTAGGGGAGAGGGGTGAGCTACAAAGCCCAGTGAGCAGAATAGTAGAAAACAATATTTAAAGTCTCATGCCATTATGTAATGCAACACATCACAACTAATCACATCTCGGATGGTATTGTCACCAATAGTCCTCTACATAGTCCAACTGTGCCGGGACGTAGAATGGGTACAACCGGTCTTTCTCTTAACATAATATATCATACAGTCCAACTGTGCCAGGGACGTAGAATGGGTACAACCTGGACTTCCTCTTACATCGTGCCAGGGACGTAGAATGGGTACAACCTGGACTTCCATACCATATCATGCCATAACATCATCATATCATATGAGGACTAAAGGATCATCCAATAACCAATCCACATCAACATCATAAATGCAATGCAACATATTCGTGGATACTAATGCAAACAACCTACTATATCTCATGGCATTCATGATGCATGGATCATGCTCAAAATTCATATTTCATTTATTTTAAAAACTTAAGGTTTATTCCACTCACCTCTGGCAAGCTCTGACAAACTCTGTAGCAGCTGGCTCACTGCTGGGGTCCTCGGTTCCTCGGGTCCGAACCTACACAGGTGGACTCCAATGAGGGACCAAACATACATAACATAACTCTAATATTCTCCCCAAAAACCCCCTAAAACATCATAAAACAACTACATAAAAACATGCAAGAAATGGCTGGACAGGGCACTTTCGGCGGCAGGTTCGGCGGCCGAAAGTCCCTCTAGAGCCGAAAGTCAGGCAGGTTCGGCAGCACCTTCGGCGGCCGAAAGTCCCAGACAGAGACGAAACTCATGCATGTTCGGCGGCACCTTCGGCGGCCGAAAGTCCCAGACAGAGACGAAAGTCTCTTTTCGGGGGCAACTTCGGCAGCCGAAAGGCCTGCCTCCCCAGCCATGTTCGGCGGCAGAAAGTGCCTTCGGCTGCCGAACCTGGTTTCTGCCAAAGGGCAGAAACTCGGCTCCTTTATGCACATTCGCCTCCCAACTCTCAAATCATGCATAAACTTGTCCTAAAACATGCATACATATCATACATCACACCTAGAGGTCTCAAACTATCAAATATCCCAACTACAACACTTCAAACACACAAAAATCAACATACATTGTTCATCAAAACATCAAAACCCATAAACTCATCAACAAGCCTAAACATGCATCTCTACCCATAAAATCACTTAAAACTTACTTAAAACACATAAGGAGCTTAAGACCGGCTCTTACCTCTTGAAGATCGAGAGGGAGACGACCTAAACTTGGAGATCCACGAAAATGAGCTCCTGAGTTCCCAAAGCTCCAAAACTTGTTTCAAAAGTTCAAAACCTTCAATGCAAGCTTAAAACTCAAGAAAAATGGTGGGGATTTGAAGGAAGAACACTAAATTTGGAAGAGGGAGGTCGGAAGCTAGCTGTGGCCGAAAATGGGAGAAAGCTCGCCCATTTCGGCTAAGTGACCCTTTTATAGGTGGCTGGCCAGGCCACGTTCGGGGGCCGAAAGTGCTTCCGCATGCATGTCATGTTCGGCGGCCGAACTTGACTTTCGGCGGCCGAACCTGGACTTCCCTCACTCATGCTTTCGGGGGCCTAACGTGCCTCCAAAACGCATGCATGTTCGGCGGCCGAACTTGACTTTCGGCGGCCGAACCTGGGTTTTCCTCCAAAGACTTTTCATGCAAAAACTCGTTAAATCTTCATACTTAAAACCATGAAATACATTAAAACATTTTATGAAAACATGTTTCTACCCTACTAGAGGCTTCCGACATCCGAGATTCCACCGGACGGTAGGAATTCCGATACCGGAGTCTAGCCGGGTATTACAAACATAACTCTAAAACATCTCCCTAAAGACCCTCTAAAACATCATAAATATGCATGGAAAAACATGCAAAGGAAGGCAAAACAGGGCACCTTCGGCGGCACTTTCGGCGGCCGAAAGTCTCCTCCAGAGACGAAAGTCAGGCATGTTCGGCGGCAGGTTCGGCGGCCGAATCTCCACTCCAGAGCCGAAAGTCCAAACCTTCGGGGGCGAGTTTAGGCGGCCTATCCCACCTCCTCAAGGGTTCGGCGGCCGAACCTGAGTTCCTCCAGAACCTAGATCCATGCACCAACAAGCCTCCCTAAACCTTCCTATCCCTCTTAACATGCAGATAACCTCTTAAAACCATGCACAAACCCTTAGACACACATATAGGAGCTTCAAACAACCTTAAACTCCCACACACAACATCAAATGACCACATATAGCAAACAAAGGCATAAAGGATGCATAAACCCCTTCATGCACAACTCATGCAAACCATGCAAACCTACCCTCTATCCCTCCATAAAACTTGCTTAAAACACCATAAAACATAAGGATCAACACTTACCTCTTCATGCACTAGAGTTGGTGTGATCCTAACTTCAAAACATGGAGAAACTAAGCTGTAAAAGCTCCAAGCTCCAAAACTTGCTCTTTTTGCTCAAAACCTTCAAAACCAAGGTAAAAGCTTATTCAAACTTGGAAAGAACTTGACCAAACCATGAAATCATGCCAAGGAGAACATGAGCTCACCTTGGGTGGGAAGAGGAAGAAAACTCAGCTCCTCAACCGACCTAAGGGGCTTTTATAGGTGGCTTGGTCAACCATTTTCGGCAGCCAAACATGCACCCACAACTCAGCCAAGTTCGGCGGCCGAACCTAGCTTTCGGGGGCACAAACTCTACCACCTTCGGCGGCCGAACATTCCTTCGGCGGCCGAACCTCTGTTTTTCCCTCCTTGACCCTTTTCTCTTCAAAACACATTTCCTTTCCTTTTAAAACCATAAAACACATAAAAACCTTTTGGAAAACCTTTACTTAGCCCTTGCAATAACCCGCAAAAAGAAACCAACATCCGAATTTCCACCGGACGGTAGAAATTCCGATGCCTGAACGAGCCGGGTATTACAATCTACCCCCCTTATAAAACATTCATCCCCAAATGTTCAACACCAAACAAGCAAACAAGCAAACATGCAAACAAGCAAGCGAAGCCTAACTCCGCACCAAAGAGAGACATCGATACTCTGGAGGAAGAACGCCCGGGTTCCTGAACTCCACAGACTTCTGCTGCGCTACTCTGATCCTTCTCTTCTTCCTCCTTCTCTGCTTTTACTCTTCTCTTCTACACTCTTCCTCTGTCCTAATCTCCGATCTATTCTAGGAAAGAACCAGCTTTCACTAGCCAATCCAGTAGATCTTCCCTTCAAGGTAAAGGTTCCTTATTCCTGGTAGTGACCTTGTACAACAACAGCATATTCACAGATTCATCCTTCGTTTTCCACAACCAAACTGGAACATTCCAGGGTGAGGTACTCGGTCGGATGAACCTCCTGTCTACCAAGCTCCGCACTCCTATTCTGCCAACTCTTCCTACTCTTCCTCTAACTCTCACAACTCCACATATACCATCTTGAACGGAACGATAGAAATGGTTCTGGTATCATGTACGTTTCAACCAAACTCTACCTCCCTGATCGATGGTAAACCTGACACTAGGCTGCGAACACCTCTAACCACTCTCATTATCTAGGGTCCTAAGGTTGATTCCCAGACCTGCCTGCTAACCTCCTCACACTAGAACAACTACACCCTACGAGCCTGACAGCTGACATCAAACTTCTAGGCCTCCTACCCTGTCCTCTCTGACGCCTACCTCGGATCCATCCTGAACTCCGCTCCTGACTACCTTGCGCTGCAGATGCAGGTAACCACCAGCATCATAAGGAGAAAACCAATCCATTCCCCCGAATGACATCCAGACACTTCAGTCTAGGACCTCAAGATCGAGTGGACGGCTCTGCTCAAGGACACTGGACTGAACCTTTGCCAGAGATGAATCCTACCCGGGTCTACACACCCAAAGAGAACATTCTACGCCCAGAAGCTATCAACTCAACCACTCAAAGCTCCTAGAGCAACTAAAGAAAAGAAACACTAGAGCTCACAAAACAACAGAACATGAACAAGTGTGCATACCTGGCATCACTGTGTCCGATGTGTCTGCCTCTCTTCCTTGCCTATTGGTTGGAGCCACATGCCTGGCGACCCGCTGCTGAGACCGTACCATCCTCGGCGCAGTAGGACACTCACGTGCGAAGTGCCCTTCCTGTCCGCACCTGAAGCATGCCGTGGTCCCAAACCGACAAACTCCTTTGTGTGATCTTTCACACCTTCTGCACCTTATAGGGTCTGCGCCAGAGCTCGCACCAACAACAGCTAAACTAGCCTTCAGCCGCTGCCAAAACTTACCCTTCTTCGACCCTTTGAGACCTCTCACCTTCTTCTTACCTCTTTTGGCCGCTGTACTCAGAATGGAGGGATCAACGTCTCCTGAACTAGAGATCTTGGATGCTTCTGACTTGCCCATACTTTCTTCATCCATATTCACTTGCACACCTATATCCCTCCTCGACACCATGTCTTCTCTGCTGACCTCAATAGACCTTCCAAGGTCTCTTGCTATTTCCTCACTGCCAACTCTGCCTGACTGCACCCCTGGCAAAACAGGGGAAAAGGTGGCCATACCTTCCCTCTCAGATGGATCTGACTCCACAGATCGACTAGCATCCTACATCTTCACTCTTCTGAAAACACAACAGGCACACATGCAAACAAGCATTAGCATCACATCACATCATGTGGTCCATGGAGAACTACACATGAACTCACAACGCATGGCATTAGCATACGGTCCATGTAGTTGCTACATGAAGTGTTTTGTATGTAATAGTATAGCTTAGTGTTGATTGAGTGGCATGTATATGTTATGTAAGATTGGAGTACAGTTTCAGTGCTGTTATGTTCTGTTATGCTCTGATTGTATGCTTGTATAGTATAGTTGTGGACATGATATAAGGCCATGAGGTATATAAAGGTTATGAATGGAAAGAGTATGTCACGTAAAAGGTTATGAGGTAACGTTAGAGTTGTGCTTTGCCTAGTGTTGGTTAGTCCCTTGTTGTTGCACATGATCACAAGTTTTTAAGCTAAATGATTTCATTTTGTATGAAATGTTTTCAAGATGTTTTCATGGGTCCCAAGCTTAATGAATGAGATGTTACTCCATTGGAGCAGCCCTTGTGGACTCCAGAGTGGGGTTAAGTTACGAGTAAGTGCATGCATGAGGTAAGCTTGGTTAAGAGAAAAGAAAAGTTTTCAGTCAGATCTTGTTCAGGTTAAGCCTGAACAGTAACAGGGTGATCATGTATGGGATTCTACCAGATGTTTAGAGAGTTCAGTTAGGCTTGCTACGGGTCCCAGCAGCCTTAAGCCGATCTGGATCCTAGCGCCGAGCAGTTTGGAGCCGTTACAGAGGAGTATCGGTATCCGGGCTGTTACAGATGGTATCAGAGCATAGGGCCTCAACAGTACGGTGTGTTGAGCAAGGTTTCTCACATCGGAAAGAGGTTTTGTTAGGAGGGCAAGCACAATAAGAAAGATCAAGAGTAAGATCATGTCCACTAGGATAGGATGAAGAGTCCTGTCTTGCATGATGATGTGTAATGCCATGTTTGATGCATGTGCATTTTTACTGTATTATGGATGTTGACTGATCTCTGATTCCTCGATATGCGATGTTATGATATGAGATGAGCTGAGAGACCAGGTATGGTTTTGAGCACAGTTGATCATGGCATGTTATGCTAGGTTGAGGGCTCTTGGTGACAGGTTCATCCATGATATATATCTCTGACTTCTCATAGCTCACTCTGAAGACTTCTGGTCTCCCACAACTAAGACTGGCCCTACAAAACTGGGGAAGGGAAAGGGATGAGCTACGAGAGCCCAGTGAGTAGAAACCATATAAACAGTTCATTCACGCATTACATGTTCTCGTGAAATGTGTCACAGCACAAACATATCACATCTCGGATTAGACATGATCCCAGAACTCCCTCTGTCGGTGCCCGGCCCCTAAGGAGCTCCCAGGTCACTACATGTACTAGAGCCCGGCCCCTAACTACGGAGCACCCAAAGGTCTTATCTAGACATAACAGGTAACGGGCTACTGAGATCGCCTTGGTCCATCCCATTAACAATAAATAATGCAATGCAATGCAGCACATTCGTGATCTCTAATGCGATACAACCTAGTACCACATGGCATTAATGATGCGTGTCTCATGCTCATACTGTCAGTATCTTTAAACATTAGCTTTAAAAAATGCATAGTTAGATCTACTCACCTGAAGCCTTTGCTCAGCTATCTCTGGGCCAACTCTCACACTAGAACTAAACACCTCGTCTCAGGTCCGATCCTACACAGGTGGACTTACATGAGGTGCCAAACAACTCTAACATAACTCTAAAACATCTTCCCAAAGACCCTCTAAAACATCATAAACATGCATGGAAAAAAATGCAAAGGAAGGCAAAACAGGGCACCTTCGGCGGCACTTTCGGCGGCCGAAAGTCTCCTCCAGAGACGAAAGTCAGGCATGTTCGGCGGCAGGTTCGGCGGCCGAATCTCCACTCCAGAGCCAAAAGTCCAAACCTTCGGGGGCGAGTTTAGGCGGCCTATCCCACCTCCTCAAGGGTTCGGCGGCCGAAACTCCTTTCGGCGGCCGAAACTCCTTTCGGCGGCCGAACCTGAGTTCCTCCAGAACCCAGATCCATGCACCAACAAGCCTCCCTAAACCTTCCTATCCCTCTTAACATGCAGATAACCTCTTAAAACCATGCACAAACCCTTAGACACACATATAGGAGCTTCAAACAACCTTAAACTCCCACACACAACATCAAATGACCACATATAGCAAACAAAGGCATAAAGGATGCATAAACCCCTTCATGCACAACTCATGCAAACCATGCAAACCTACCCTCTATCCCTCCATAAAACTTGCTTAAAACACCATAAAACATAAGGATCAACACTTACCTCTTCATGCACTAGAGTTGGTATGATCCTAACTTCAAAACATGGAGAAACCAAGCTGTAAAAGCTCCAAGCTCCAAAACTTGCTCTTTTTGCTCAAAACCTTCAAAACCAAGGTAAAAGCTTATTCAAACTTGGAAAGAACTTGACCAAACCATGAAATCATGCCAAGGAGAACATGAGCTCACCTTGGGTGGGAAGAGGAAGAAAACTCAGCTCCTCAACTGACCTAAGGGGCTTTTATAGGTGGCTTGGTCAACCATTTTCGGCAGCCAAACATGCACCCGCAACTCAGCCAAGTTCGGCGGCCGAACCTAGCTTTCGGGGGCACAAACTCTACCATTTTCGGCGGCCGAACATTCCTTCGGCGGCCGAACCTCTGTTTTTCCCTCCTTGACCCTTTTCTCTTCAAAACACATTTCCTTTCCTTTTAAAACCATAAAACACATAAAAACCTTTTGGAAAACCTTTACTTAGCCCTTGCAATAACCCACAAAAAGAAACCAACATCTGAATTTCCATCGGACGGTAGAAATTCCGATGCCTGAACGAGCCGGGTATTACAGAAGGTGGCTCCCTTTTGCTGCCGCCGAATGTCAAGTTCGGCCACCGAACGTGGTAGAGTTGTGGAAGCACCTTTGGCCTCCGAAGATGATCTGGCCAGCCACCTATAAAAGGCCCCATGTCCGAAAATTGGCGAGTTTCCTTCTCCATTTTCGGGCAAAGGTGAGTCCATGCCCTTCCATGGTTAGTTTTGATGTTTCCTTCAAATCATTTATGTTTTTGATGAGTTTTAACTTGGTTTTGAAGATTTTTGAGCAAAGATCGAAGTTTGGAAACTTGGAGACCCCGGAGCCCATTTCCTCCACATCTCCAAGTTTGGATCGCCTCTCCTCTCGATCTTCAAGAGGTAAGAGTAGATCCTCACCTTCTCTTATGTTTTAAGTAAGTTTTGAGGGGTTTTAAGGGTATATGATGCATGTTTAGGATAGATCTAAAATGTTAGGGTTTATGTACCCTTTTTGGTAAATGCATGCTTAATGGGATGATTGTTGGGGTATAGGCTAGTTTTAAGTCCCTAAATGCTTGAATATGTGTTTATGCATGTTTTAGTATAGTTTTGCTGCTTGTTGGGTTGTTGAGAGTGGCTGGATTGGCAAGGCAGAACAGGGTTCTGCCCTTTGGAAGAGCCCAGGTTCGGCCGCCGAAGCCACTCTCGGCCGCCAAACCTGCTTGTCGAGGCAGTTTGGCTGCCGAACCCTGCCCCTGAAAGTTTGGACTTTCGGCTCTGGAGGGGAGTTTCGACCGCCGAACCTGCCGCCGAAAGTGCCCTGTCCAGCCTTCCTTTGCATGTCTTTCATGGATGTTTTGTGATGTTTTAGGGGGTTTTTGGAGAGATGTTTAGAGTCATATTAGTGTATGTTTGGTCCCTCATTTGAGTCCACCTGTGTAGGTTCGGACCCGAGGAACCGAGGAGGCCAGCAGTGAGATAGCTGCTTCAGAGTTTGTTTAGAGTCAGCCAGAGGTGAGTAGAACACGACTTGTTTATTTTAAAGAAATGAAATCTTTTTAGCATGACTCATGCATCATGAATGCCATGATATGTATTAGGTTGTTTTGCATTAGAATTCACGAATATGATGAATTGCATTATTTATTGTTGATGTGGATGGATATTGGATGACCCATTAGCCCTTGATGTGATATGATATGATATGAGATGGAAAGACCAGGTGTGGCCTAATCGCCCCTAGTACAGTTGGACATGTTATGTTATGTTAAGAGGAAGTCCTGAGGAGCTCCGTCGAGGGCCGGGCATTTATTGGATATGTAGAGGGCTATTGGCAACAATACCATCGTAAGGTGATGTACTTGTGTTGTGTTGCATTTCATGATGGAATATTTTTATAAATTATTTTACTGTTCTGCTCACTGGGCTTTAGAAGCTCACCCCTTCCCCTAACCCCCAGGTTTGCAGGTTCAGGATAGACCGGGAAGTCGTCAAGAGTAAAAGAGGTGTCTTTGTAATAGAGTAGTAGTGGACATGATGAAAAGGCATGTAATATAATGAAATGTAAAATGATATAATGTAAAGTAATGTAATGATGATTAGTGTTGTGCTTGGCCCTAATGTTTATGGTTAATCCCTGTTGTACATGATCTAGATGTAAATGTTTTAATGTTATGGTATGTTGAATCAAGCTTGATGTATGAGATGTTGACCCAACTGGAGCATTTCATGAGGGCTCCAGTAAGGGGTTTTATGTTTACAGTATAGTGCATGCACAGGTCAAGCTTGGTATATGTGAAAGTTTAAAGTTTTTATGTAAATGTATGATCATGTATGGGATTTTATCATATGTACAGGATGTATAGTAGGCTTGCTACGAGTCCCGGTGACCTTAAGTCGATCTGGATCCTAGCGCCTGTAGCGGTCCGGTTTCTGGGTCGTTACACCTAATCAGAGGGGGAAGTCCAGCCCGTGGTTGAGATGTGTAGGCCCGGAAGAAGGAGCCAGGGTAATCCAGGAAATACACCAGGGGGTTTATGGAGTTCACGAGGGAGCAACCTCAAAATCAGAAAATTGCCTGAAAATAAAGCAAAAATTCGAAAAATTGCAGTTAAAGTTGCCAATTATCAAGTGGTGAGAGGAACCCTATATCGGAGGGGGAAGTCCAGCCCATGGTTGAGATGTATAGGCCCGGAAGAAGGAGCTAGGGTAATCTAGGAAATACACCAGGGAGTTTATGGAGTTCACAAGGTAGCAACCACATTGGCAAACAAGATTTTCTGGCAGGGGTACTACTAGCCTACAACAAAGAAATAAGCCGGAGAGTTTTTAAAGAGATGTGATGTTTGCTAAAGGTTCGCCAATGCTATCAACAACCTGGCTACGCTACTGTCAAGTATATCAAGCCCATGGCCATTCTCGTAGTGGGGAATAGATATCCTGGTGCCATTCCCTAAGACTGTAAGGAAGAAGAGATGTGTGATTGTAGCCGTAGAGTACTACTTTAAGTGGCATGAGGTAGAGGTAGTACCCACCATCACAGCCCGAAAAGTAATAGACTCTGTGTGGGGAAACATCATATGTCAGTTCGGGATACTCAGGACTCTCATATCATACAACAGAAAGCAATTCGACTGCACTTCTTTTCGAGATTTCATAAGGAACATGGGCATATAGCACAAATTTTCTTCAGCAGCTCATCCACAGACAAACAGTCAAATCGAGGTGACAAACAAGTTATCCTCCAAGGGTTGAAGAAACGGTTGGATGGTGCTAAAAAGAACTGGGCAGTTGAGCTGCATAGCATCTTGTGGGTATTTCGAACTTCACCTCGGACACCAACAGAAGAGAGACCGTTTCCACTAGCATTTGGGACAGAAGCTGTAGTCCCTATAGAACTACAAATCTCTACTCACCGGGTCCAATTTAATGATGAAAGCATCAATGGTGAGAAATTAAAAAGCAACCTGGATGCCTTAGAAGAGACAAGGATGAAACACAAGTACGAACAACTGCTTATCAGTAGAAGACAGCTCGGTATTACAACCAGAAAAACTGATAAAGGAACTTGAAGGTTGGGGACCTAGCCCTGAGAAGATTAGAAACCATAGGAAAGAGAGCTGCTATTGGAAAATTAATGCCAACCTGAAAGGGACCATTCAGAATCTCCAAAGTCATCAGACTCGAAGTATACAGAATCGAAGATCTGCAGAGAAATTCAAAACCTCACGCCTAGAACATTCAACACCTAAAGAGGTATTTTCCATAAAGATGTATAATGTAACACTATTATATAACAAATATAAATAAAATTATCTTTTCTACTTTCAAAGAACTTCTGAGCAGATGTCAAAGATCTCAATGAGGTAGGTGACTGGTCTTAGAAATAGACTACTAGCACCATAAAGCCGATTGAGAAGACGAAAACCCCAATGAGGTGGGTGATTGGTCTAGGAAATAGACCGCCGACACCACAAAACTAGTTAAAGAGATGAAGACCCTAATGAGGTGGGTGACCCTCGAAAATAGACTATCAACACTACAAAACCAGTTGGAGAGATGAAGACCTCAATAAGGTAGGTGACCGGTCTCAGAAATAGACCACCGGCACCATAAAACCGATTGAGGAGATGAAGACCTCAATGAGGTGGGTGACCGGTTTCAAAAATAGACCGCCGACACTATAAAACTGGTTTGGGAGATGAAGACCTCAATGAGGCAAGTGACTGGTCTCGAAAATAGACCATCGGCACCACAAAATCGGTTGAGGAGATGCAGACCTCAATGAGGTGGGTGATCGATCTCAGAAATAAACTGCCAGCACCACAAAACCAGTTGGAGAGACGAAGGCCTCAATGAGGTGGGTGACCGGTATTGAAAGTAAGACCACCAGCATTACAAAACCGGTTGAGGAGACGAAGACCATGCTGAAGGTCACACTAGTAAGGCTATGTGCCAAAAGAAATAAAATAGAGGCATAATGCCGACCTTAAGAAAGGACCTCGGTATCTGCAAGATCCAAATAAAAATAAAGCTAAGGCATGGTGCCGACTTCAGAAAAGAGCTCAGCACCCCAAAGTCCTAAAAGGAAATAAAGTTAAAGTCTGATGTAATACTAGGCTAGACTCCGGTGTCGGAATTCCAACCTTCCGACGGAATCCCATTGGAATCCGGAATCTCGGATACCAGAACCTCTTAGAAGGGTAAAATATGTTTTTACAAAATGTTTTTCATGATTTTATTATTTGGTTTTGAGTTAAAGTTTTAAAATGAAAGAAAAATATTTTTGAGGGACAAGCTCAAGTTCGGCCGCCGAACATGGTGCTGTCGCGGGAGCTCTCCTTTTGGCCCCCGAAGGTGGTCTGGCCAGCCACCTATAAGAGGCCTCCAGTCCGAAAATGGGGGAGTTTCTCTCTCCATTTTCTGGCAAAGGTGAGTTCTTGCCCTTCCTTTGATGATTTTATGTTTTTCCTTCAAATTTTCATGAGTTTTCGCTTGTTTTGAAGTTTTAAGCTTGGATCCAAGATTTTAAAGTTTGGGAGACCGTTTCTCCTCAACTCCAAGCTTGGGTTGCATCTACCTTAGATCTTCAAGAGGTAAGTGTAGATCCTTGCCTTTTTATATGTTTTAAGTAAGTTTTAAAAAGGGTTAAGGGTTAAAAATGCATGATATGGCTAGATCTAAGGTTATAGGCTTTGAGTTGGGTCTTGGTGAATGTATGCTCTCTCTTGTGTTTTGTTGTTGTTTGTTGGGGTTTAGGCTAGTTTTTATACCCCTTATGCATGTTGGAGTGAATATGCATATTTTAAGAAGTTGGGTATGAGTTTGGTGAGTTTTGGTGGCTGAGTGTTGAGACAGAATTGGGTTCTGCCATTCTAGAGAACCCAGGTTCGGCCGCCGAACCTGCGTGGGAGGCAGCCTTTTGGCCGCCTAACCTGCCCCCGAAAGCATGCACTTCCAAATCTGTAAGGGAGTTTCGGCCGCAGAACCCACCCCTTAAAGTCCCTGACTTTCGGATCTGTGGATGACATTTGGCCGCCGAACCTGCCCCCGAAGGACCCCGACTTTCGGATCTGTAGAGGACCTTCGGTCGCCGAAGGTGCCGCCGAAAGTCCTCTGCCCAGCCTTTCTTTGCTTGTTTTACATGCATATTTTGTAATGTTATAGGGGGTTTTTGGGGAGTTGTATGGAGTCATGTTTTAGCTATGTTTGGTCCCTCATGGGAGTCCATCTGTGTAGGATCGGACCTGGGAGACCGTAGAGGCCAGCAGTGAGTCCACTGCTTCAGTTTTAGTCAGGCGTCAGCCAGAGGTGAGTAGAACTAAACTAATCTATTGTTTTTAAGTAATCAAACTTTTGAACATGTTCATGCATCACGAATGCCATGTTTATAGGATGTCTGCATTAGAATTCACGAATATGATGCATTGCATATTTACTGTTGTTGTGGATGGATGTTGGATGACCCACTAGCCCTCGAGCAGGTTATGATATGATACGGATACGAAAGACCAGGGCTGCCCATTCTACGCGCCCTAGCACTATGTAAGGGAAAGGCCAGGGCTGCCCATTCTACGCCCCTGACACAGTTGGATATGTTATGTTATGTTTAAGAGGAAGTCCTGAGGAGTTCCGTCGAGGGCCGAGCATTATTTGGATATGTAGGGGGTTACTGGTGACAAGTCCATCCTTGATGTGTATTGTTTGTGTTGTGATGCATTTCATAAGAGCATATGTTTATTAAATTATTTTTATGTTCTGCTCACTAAGCTCTTGTAGCTTATCCCTTTCCCCTAACCTCAGGTTTGCAGGGTCAAGAATAGCTCGGGAAGTCGGCTAGAGGCTGGTATAAGCTCATGTAATAGAATAGTGGTGGACATGTACTATGTAATGGATTAGATTTGTGTTTTGCCCTAGTTTATGTTTTGTATATCTCTGTTTATCATGATCTTTATGTAAAAGTTTTAATGATAAGTTATGTTGAACCAAGCTTGAGGCATGTGATGTTTACCATACTAGAGTATTTGATGAGAGCTCTAGTGTGGGTTTTATGTATACAGTTTATGGTGCATGCACAGGTTAAGCTTGGTATATGAAAAGTTTAAATTTTTGTATGAAAATGTATGATCATATATGGGATTTTATCAAGTACACAGGATGCATAATAGGCTTGCTACAGGTTTCAGCGATCTTAAATCGATCTGAATTCTAGTGCCGGTAGCGGTCCGGTTTTCGAGACATTACATCTAATTTCGACCTCACAAAAGAGCTCGCCACACAGGCAAACAAAGCTAAAAGCATGGTTCTAACCTCACAAAAGAGCTCGATCCATAAGGGAATAAATTTGAAGCCTGGTTTCAATCTCAAAGAAGAGCTCGACTCGCAGGCAAACAAGGCTAAAAGCCTAGTTCTGACCTTACAAAAGAGCTTGGCTCACAAGAAAACAAGTCTAAGGTTGGATGTTAGTCTCAAGAAAGAGCTCGATCCGCAGAAAAATAAGACTAAGGCATAGCGACAACCTCAAGCACCCTTCAGGCTCAAAGGGAAGTAAAGCCAAAGCAAAATAAATGTAACGACCCGAAAATCGGACCGCTACCGGCGCTAGGATCCAGATCGGCTTAAGGCCGCCGGGACCCGTAGCAAGCCTGACATGCAACCTGTCATCCTGTTTAATCCCATACATGATCAACAATCATACATAAAAATTAAAACTTTTCTTTCATTCATTCTCTCATACACCAACTCAACCTGTGCATGCACTGAACATAAACATAACTATATACATCAACCCCTCTGTGGGATCTCAACAATGCCCCAATGGGCGATACATCATAAGTTGAGTTGGTTAAACATAATCATCAATAGACATTAAGATCATGTATCAACAAGAGATTACAATAAACTATGGTCAAGCACACTTCTAAACCTCAATATCATTATACATAACATAACTATTCAATTTTACATCATCTTACAAATTTATCATGTCCACTTTCTATCTATTACAAACATATGACTTTACTCTTCTTGACTTCTCTGTCTAGCCCGTACCTGCAATCCTGGGGGATTAGGGAAAGGGGTGAGCTACTAGAGCCCAGTGAGCAGAATAATAGAAAACCACATTTAAAATCCCATGTCATCATGTAATGCAACACATCACAACAAATCACATCTCGGATGGTATTGTCACCAATAGTCCTCTACATTCCAAAGTGCCGGGACGTAGAATGGGTACAACCGGTCTTTCTCTTAACATAACATATCATAACATACCAATGTGCCAGGGACGTAGAATGGGTACAACCTGGACTTTCTCTTACATATTGCCAGGGACGTAGAATGGGTACAACCTGGACTTCCATACTATATCATGTCGTAACATCATCATATCATATGAGGACTAAAGGGTCATCCAATAACCAATCCACATCAACATCATAAATGCAATGCAACCTATTCGTGGATTCTAATGCAACAACCTATTTCATCACATGGCATTCATGATGCATGAACATGCTCAAAACTTTTATAATTTATTTGCTTTAAATCGTAAAGGTTTATTCTACTCACCTCTTGGCTAGCTTTGACAATGACTGAAGCAGCTGACTCACTGCTGGGGTCCTCGGTTCCTCGGGTCCGAACCTACACAGGTGGACTCAAATGAGGGACCAAACAACTAGAACATAACTCTAAAAATATCCCCCAAAAACCCCGTAAAACACCTTAAACAATCATGCAAAAACATGCAAAGGAAGGCTGAACAGGGCGGGTTCGGCGGCACCTTCGGCGGCCGAAAGTCCCAGACAGAGACGAAAGTCTCTTTTCGGGGGCAACTTCGGCAGCCGAAAGGCCTGCCTCCCCAGCCATGTTCGGCGGCCGAAAGTCCTTCGGCTGCCGAACCTGGTTTCTGCCAAAAGGCAGAAACTTGGTTCCCTTTGCGCAAAAACTTCTCCTTCCCATTCCAACATGCATATAACTCATTCAAATCATGCAAATATGCATACATTGGCTCCTAGGGGCTTCAAACTACCTAAAACCCCAACTACAACACACAACAACAACACATTACTTAAAAACACAACATAAGCTCATAAACCTAACCTTAAGCTAAACATGCATTCTACCCCAAAGAACTTACATAAAACTTACTTAAAACATGAAATGAGCTTAAGATCGGCTCTTACCTCTTGAAGATCGAGAGAGAGACGACCTAAACTCGGAGATGCGAGAGATTTGAGTTCTTGAACCTCAAAGCTCCAAAACTTGCTCAAAACTTGAAAATCTTCAAAACAAGATGAAAACTTGTGAAAATCGTGAAAGATTTGAAGGAAAAGTTCAAAGATTGGTGAGGAACGGCGGAGAGCTCACCTTGGCCGACAATGGGGAGAAAAACTCGCCCGTTTTCGGCTAAGGGACCCTTTTATAGTGGCTGGCCATGCCACGTTCGGGGGCCGAACGTGCCTCCGCATGCATGCCATGTTCGGCGGCTGAACCTGGACTTCCCTCACCTATGCCTTCGGGGGCCTAAGGCTCACCCAAAATGCATGCATGTTCGGCGGCCAAACTTTGAGTTTCGGCGGCCGAACCTGAGTTTTCCTCCAAGGGTGTTTTTATTCAAAAACTCATTTCCTCTTTACTTAAAATCATCAAAAACATTAAAACATTTCATGAAAACATGATTTTACCCTTCTAGAGGTCTCCGACATCCGAGATTCCACCGGACGGTAAGAATTCCGATACCGGAGTCTAGCCAGGTATTACATTCTCCCCCCATTAAGAACATTCATCCCCGAATGTTCCTCAACTAGCACATAGCATGGCATACACATATCATACATACAAAGCACATAAAACTCACAAATAACTAACCTTAGAAAAGATAAGGATATTGCCGGAGCATCGACTCCCGTGTCTCCCAAGTGCACTCTTCCATATTGTGGTGGTTCCACAGGACTTTCACCATCGGGATTTCCTTGTTTCTCAGCTTTCTGATCTGGGTGTCTATGATCCGTACTGGCTGCTCAACATAGGTGAGATCCTCTTGGATCTCCACATCAGGCTCACTAAGAACCTTGCCCGGATCTGACACAAATTTCCTCAACATTGAAACATGGAAAACCGGATGGATTCTTTCCATTGAAGCAGGCAAATCTAGCTTGTATGACACATTCCCAATCTTCTGCAAGACTTCAAAGGGTCCGATGTATCGTGGGGCTAGTTTACCCTTCTTCCCAAAGCGAACCACTCCTTTCATTGGAGACACCTTGAGCAATACCAGATCCCCCTCCTGAAACTCTACCTGTCTTCTACGGACGTCTGCATAACTCTTCTGTCTGCTTGCAGCAGTCTTGATTCTCTCTCTGATTATGGGTACCACCCTGCTGGTAATCTCTACTAGCTCAGGCCCTGCCAAGGCCTTCTCTCCAACTTCCTCCCAGCAAACAGGTGACCTGCACTTCCTTTCGTATAAAGCTTCATATGGAGCCATCCCGATGCTAGCATGATGGCTGTTATTATAGGCAAACTCCACCAAAGGTAGATGCTGCCTCCAAGAACCGCCAAAGTCCAGCACACACATTCTAAGCATATCCTCGATAGTCTGGATGGTCCTTTCGGACTGTCCGTCCGTCTGGGGGTGGAAGGCAGTACTGAAATCTAACCTAGTACCCATGGCATTCTGCAGACTCCGCCAAAACCTGGAGGTGAACTGGGGCCCTCTATCCGACACTATTGAAACAGGAACCCCATGCAGCCTGACGATCTCTTCTACATACACCTGCGCCAACTTGTCCACAGAGTAGCCACTCCTAACAGGGATGAAGTGAGCAGATTTGGTGAGTCTGTCCACAATCACCCATATGGAGTCCAATCTGTTGGACGTCGCCGGTAACCCCACTACGAAGTCCATAGCTATATTCTCCCATTTCCACTCTGGAATAGGTAGCGGGTTAAGCATTCCAGCCGGCTTCTGATATTCCAGCTTCACCCTCTGACACACTTCGCAGGCTGACACAAACTGTGCCACTTCTTTCTTCATCGCTGGCCACCAATAAACTTTCTTCAAATCTTGATACATCTTGGTGGCTCCGGGGCGAACGTTGTACCTTGCATTATGAGCCTCCCTCATAATGTCTCCTTTTAGCCCTATGTCATCTGGTACACAAAGTCTGCTCCCATAGCGGAGGATCCCCTTACTGTCAATGTAACAGCCCGGCCCTTTTCGCACGGCACTGTTACCGTTCACGCCCAGGGCTCGCCCCGGCCCGTGAACAGCTCTTAACATCCCTTCACCCTCACGGGTTCCAGGCAGGATTTGTCCCTTTGGGTTCTCGTCAAACGCATCCTTCCCCAAGTGGATTTGGCCCAAATTTCCCTTAGGAAATTAGGTCGCCTCCCCCACTGCTCGAACCCTTGACCTCCCACTTTAAGGGAATAGTCTGGTGAGAGTGAGTACCAATTGTTCGCCTTTTTATGTAACAGCCCGGCCTTCCTCCGAGACCGGCACTGCTACCACCCACAGCCCGTGACCTCCTTCGGGCCCCGCCACTGTGAGCAGCTCTTAACATCCCCTCACCCTCACGGGATCCGGGCAGGATTTGTCCCTCGGAAGAGCACCTACGACCCATCTTACCCCAAGTGGATTTGGCCCAAATTTCCCTTTGGAAATTAGGTCGCCTCCCCCACTGCTCGAACCCTTGACCTCCCACTTTAAGGGAATAGTCTGGCGAGAGTGAGTACCAATTGTAGTGGAACAATTGGTACTCACTCTCGCCAGACTATTCCCTTAAAGTGGGAGGTCAAGGGTTCGAGCAGTGGGGGAGGCGACCTAATTTCCAAAGGGAAATTTGGGCCAAATCCACTTGGGGTAAGATGGGCCGTAGGTGCTCTCCCGAGGGACAAATCCTGCCCGGATCCCGTGAGGGTGAGGGGATGTTAAGAGCTGCTCACAGTGGCGGGGCCCGAAGGAGGTCACGGGCTGTGGGTGGTAGCAGTGCCGGTCTCGGAGGAAGGCCGGGCTGTTACAGTCAAATCTGAACTCACTGTCCTTGCCTGACTGAACAGTCCTGGCAATCTTCACTAACTCTGGGTCCTCATGCTGTTTCTGAGCCACCTGCTCCAGAAACACAGGTGTCACTCTCATCTGGGCCACTAAAGCACCTGTACCAGACAACTCCAACTGTAGACCTTCATCAATGAGCTTGTAAAACTCCTTCACCACTGGTCTCCTCTCTACCGTAATGTGGGATAGACTGCCTAGTGACTTTCGGCTTAGGGCGTCTTCCACGACATTCGCCTTACCCGGATGGTACTGAATCTTGCAATCATAGTCACTCAGCAGCTCTACCCACCTTCTCTGTCTCAAGTTCAAATCTCTTTGACTCAGGATGTACTGCAGGCTTTTATGATCTATGAAGATCTCACATTTTACCCCATAGAGGTAGTGCCTCCACATCTTGAGTGCAAAGATTACTGCTGCCATCTCAAGGTCATGTGTGGGGTAATTCAACTCATGCTTCTTCAGCTGCCTAGAAGCATAAGCAATCACCCTCTCATTCTGCATTAGTACACAACCCAGTCCCACACGGGACGTATCACAAAAGACTGTAAAGTCCTCATCACTAGATGGCAGAGCTAAAACTGGTGCTGAAGTCAACCTCTTCTTAAGCTCTTCAAAACTCTCTTCGCACTGGTCGGTCCACACAAACTTCTGATTCTTCCTGGTCAACCTGGTCAGAGGAGCTGCAACTTTTGAGAAGTCCTGGACGAACCTCCTGTAGTAACCTGCCAAACCCAAGAAACTCCTAATTTCTGTCACTGAAGTGGGTCTAGGCCAGTTAGCCACAGTTTCTGTCTTCTTGGGGTCCACTTCTATCCCATTTTCTGACACCACATGCCCCAAGAATGAAATGCTCTTCAACCAGAACTTACACTTAGAGAACTTGGCATACAAGCCCTGTTCCCTCAAGGTCTGCAAAACCAACCGCAGATGATGGGCATGCTCCTCTGCATTCCTGGAATACACCAAGATATCATCTATAAAGACAATAACAAAGTGATCCAGGTATTGACTAAACACTATGTTCATGAGATCCATGAATGCTGCAGGGGCGTTGGTTAACCCGAACGGCATTACAAGGAACTCAAAATGCCCATATCTGGTCCTGAAGGTTGTCTTTGGCACATCTTCTTCCCTTATCCTTAGCTGATGGTACCCCGATCTCAGATCTATTTAGGAGAAACAACCTGCTCCGGCTAGCTGGTCAAATAGATCGTCGATCCTAGGCAACGGGTACTTATTCTTGGTAGTGACTTTGTTCAACTGCCTGTAGTCGATACAAAGCCTAAGGGATCCACCCTTCTTTCTCACAAACAAAACTGGTGCACCCCAAGGTGAGGTGCTCGGTCGGATGAAGCCCTTTTCTACCAGCTCTTGCAACTGTTCTTTCAATTCTTTCAACTCAGCTAGAGCCATCCTGTAGGGAGGGATAGAGATCGGTCGGGTTCCAGGCATCAGTTCTATCTCGAACTCTATCTCCCTAGCAGGTGGTAAACCTGACAGCTCGTCTGGGAAGACGTCTAGAAACTCTCTAACCACTGGCACCGAGGCGGGCTCTCTAACCTGACTGCTAAGCTCTCTCACATGAGCCAAATACCCCTGACATCCCTTCCTAAGCAACCTACGAGCCTGAAGAGCTGATATCAGACAGAGTGTACCCCTCCTGTCTCCCCTGAAGACAACCTCTGATCCATCCTGACCTCTGAACCTGACTACCTTGTCCCTGCAGTCCAAGGTAGCACCATGGGTAGATAACCAGTCCATCCCTAGAATGACGTCAAAATCTGTCAAGTCTAGAACCACAAGGTCGGCGGAAAGGCATCTTCCCTCAACAAAGACTGGACTGCACTGGCAGACTGACTCTGCCACTGATGGATCACACTTGGGTCCACTGACCCAGAGAGGACACTCTAACTCAGAGATCATCAACCCCAACCTCTGGATGGCTCTCGGAGCAATAAAAGAATGAGATGCACCAGGGTCCATCAAGGCATACACATCTGAACAACCAATGACTAAATTACCTACCACCACGGTGTTAGATGCATCTGCCTCCTGCTGAGTCATTGTGAAGATCCGTGCTGGAGCTGATGGACCTTCACCTCTGAAACCCGTTGAAGAAGAGGCTGCCCCTCTCCTTCTGCCTCTGCCACTGGCCTGAGTCGTGGCTGGAGCTGCTGGCTGCGCTACACTACCTGAAGCCGTCTGCTGAGACTGTGCTCCAAAAGCTGCCCTAGGACACTCCCGAGCCATGTGTCCCTCTTGCCCGCATCTGAAACAGGCTGCTGTCCCAGCCCGGCAAACTCCCCTGTGTGGCCTACCACACTTTGCACAAACTGCATTATCCGCACCAGAGCTCGAGCCACTCCCTAGTCCCAGACTGGACTTGACCTTGTTCCAAAACTTGTTCTTCTTAGGCTTCCTAGTGGTGTTACTCCACTTTTTGCTACCTGAAGCTGCTGCACTCAGAGAAGAAGAGCCTGGGGTCTTGGAACCAGAAGGCTGTGCCACTGACTGCTTAACTGTCCCCTGAACGATGGCACTGGCCTCCATTTTCCGGGCCATATCCACTATGGCATGGAAGCTCTCCCTATCTGCTGACTGGATCAAGGAGGAATATCTGGAGTGGAGTTTCATGATATACCTCCTTGACCTTTTCTGGTCCGTGTCAAGGTTTTGCCCTGCAAATGGCAACAGCTCTAAGAATCTGTCTGTGAACTCCTCTACACTCATATCATCGGTCTGCCTCAACTGCTCAAACTCTATCATCTTCAGCTCCCTTGAACTATCTGGGAAAGCCCATCCTGCAAACTCGTTTGCAAACTCCTCCCAAGACATGCTGTCTACTCTGGGGTTCACATAATTCTTGAACTACTCTCGTGCCTTCTTGCACTTAAGAGTGAACCCAGCCATCTGAATGGCTCTACTGTCATCAGCCCCAATCTCATCTGTGATCACCTTAACCCTTTCAAGATACACAAATGGGTCATCCCCTTTTTCATACTGAGGAGCACCCAATTTCATGTAGTCGGTCATCTTGACCTTACTCCCACTGGCTGAGCTAGTTCTAGAAGGTCAGGTAGCTGGGGCTGCTGGTTCTGTAGGTGGTGGAGGTGGTGTAACATTTTCTGATGTAGGGTTTGCTGGATTTGGATAGTAAGGTGGGGGTGGATACATTGGGTATTGTGGATATGGTGGGTAGTAGGGTGGGTATGGCATCTGTGTGGGATAAGGGGTGAAGCTAAGGTAATTCGATGTACCTCCCATCGAATACCCGGGATTTTGTGAGAAGTGTGGGTAGTGGGGTGGCTGAACAAATCCCGAGGCCTGAGTGCCTCCTTGGGACTCTCCCATTCCCTCTTCTGACATGCTAACTCCCAAACTGCCATCCCTCCTCTGCTCTATATCCATATCATCCCCCATGTCTTCTGACATTCCTCCCTGAACTGTTTCCCTCCTGATCTGCTCCTACCCAGATCCAGAGACCTTCTAGGGTCTCTTACTGCTCTTTCTCTGTTAGACCTACTAGACATTGCCCTAGGCAATGTAGGAGGACGGGCGCTCGTGCCCTCATCCTCAGGTGGTACTCCAGTCAATCTTGCTGATCGATGAGTTCCCCTCATCCTGTTTTCTGAAAGGCAGCACATAACAAGCAAACATTAGCATCATATGGTTCATGTGGACACACATGAACCCTCATCACATACATATCATATCATTAATGCACATGCATATAATCATGGCATTTCACATCATCATGCAAGACAGGACTCCACATCCTATCCTAGTGGACATGACCTTCCTATTGTGCTTGACCTTCTATAACATCTATGAGCCCGACACTCTAAGTCTGATCATATGAACCTAGGGCTCTGATACCATTCTGTAACGACCCGAAAACCGGACCGCTACCGGCGCTAGGATCCAGATCGGCTTAAGGCCGCCGGGACCCGTAGCAAGCCTGACATGCAACCTGTCATCCTGTTTAATCCCATACATGATCAACAATCATACATAAAAATTAAAACTTTTCTTTCATTCATTCTCTCATACACCAACTCAACCTGTGCATGCACTGAACATAAACATAACTATATACATCGACCCCTCTGTGGGATCTTAACAATGCCCCAATGGGCGATACATCATAAGTTGAGTTGGTTAAACATAATCATCAATAGACATTAAGATCATGTATCAACAAGGGATTACAATAAACTATGGTCAAGCACACTTCTAAACCTCAATATCATTATACATAACATAACTATTCAATTTTACATCATCTTACAAATTTATCATGTCCACTTTCTATCTATTACAAACATATGACTTTACTCTTCTTGACTTCTCTGTCTAGCCCGTACCTGCAATCCTGGGGGATTAGGGAAAGGGGTGAGCTACTAGAGCCCAGTGAGCAGAATAATAGAAAACCACATTTAAAATCCCATGTCATCATGTAATGCAACACATCACAACAAATCACATCTCGGATGGTATTGTCACCAATAGTCCTCTACATTCCAAAGTGTCGGGACGTAGAATGGGTACAACCGGTCTTTCTCTTAACATAACATATCATAACATACCAATGTGCCAGGGACGTAGAATGGGTACAACCTGGACTTCCATACTATATCATGCCGTAACATCATCATATCATATGAGGACTAAAGGGTCATCCAATAACCAATCCACATCAACATCATAAATGCAATGCAACATATTCGTGGATTCTAATGCAACAACCTATTTCATCACATGGCATTCATGATGCATGAACATGCTCAAAACTTTTATAATTTATTTGCTTTAAATCGTAAAGGTTTATTCTACTCACCTCTTGGCTAGCTCTGACAATGACTGAAGCAGCTGACTCACTGCTGGGGTGCTCGGTTCCTCGGGTCCGAACCTACACAGGTGGACTCAAATGAGGGACCAAACAACTAGAACATAACTCTAAAAACATCCCCCAAAAACCCCCTAAAACACCTTAAACAATCATGCAAAAAAATGCAAAGGAAGGCTGAACAGGGCGGGTTCGGCGGCACCTTCGGCGGCCGAAAGTCCCTCCAGAGCCGAAACCCAGGCAGGTTCGGCGGCACCTTCGGCAACCGAAAGTCCCAGACAGAGACGAAAGTCTCTTTTCGAGGGCAACTTCGGCAGCCGAAAGGCCTGCCTCCCCAGCCATGTTCGGCGGCCGAAAGTCCTTCGGCTGCCGAACCTGGTTTCTGCCAAAGGGCAGAAACTTGGTTCCCTTTGCGCAAAAACTTCTCCTTCCCATTCCAACATGCATATAACTCATTCAAATCATGCAAATATGCATACATTGGCTCCTAGGGGCTTCAAACTACCTAAAACCCCAACTACAACACACAACAACAACACATTGCTAAAAAACACAACATAAGCTCATAAACCTAACCTTAAGCTAAACATGCATTCTACCCCAAAGATCTTACATAAAACTTACTTAAAACATGAAATGAGCTTAAGATCGGCTCTTACCTCTTGAAGATCGAGAGAGAGACGACCTAAACTCGGAGATGGGAGAGATTTGAGTTCTTGAACCTCAAAGCTCCAAAACTTGCTCAAAACTTGAAAATCTTAAAAACAAGATGAAAACTTGTGAAAATCGTGAAAGATTTGAAGGAAAAGTTCAAAGATTGGTGAGGAACGGCGGAGAGCTCACCTTGGCCAACAATGGGGAGAAAAACTCGCCCGTTTTCGGCTAAGGGACCCTTTTATAGTGGCTGGCCAGGCCACGTTCGGGGGCCGAACGTGCCTCCGCATGCATGCCATGTTCGGCGGCCGAACCTGGACTTCCCTCACCTATGCCTTCGGGGGCCTAAGGCTCACCCGAAATACATGCATGTTCGGCGGCCGAACTTTGAGTTTCGGCGGCCGAACTTTGAGTTTCGGCGGCCGAACCTGAGTTTTCCTCCAAGGGTGTTTTTATTCAAAAACTCATTTCCTCTTTACTTAAAATCATCAAAAACATTAAAACATTTCATGAAAACATGATTTTACCCTTCTAGAGGTCTCCGACATCCGAGATTCCACCGGACGGTAGGAATTCCGATACCGGAGTCTAGCCGGGTATTACAATAAAAGTCAAATTAAGGCCTATTACTAACTCTAAAATAAATTCACGAATGCCAAAATACAAGTAAAAAGTACAATTTGGGGGAAAAACTAGAGATAATAACAAACAAAAGTCCAACCAACTAAAGGCTCCAAGGGAACAGAAGGAGTGAGACATTAAGACATTCAATAAACAAAGTACAAAACATAATAAGTTAGATACTTTACAAGCAAAATGTCAGATGAGTAACTAGCTCGGCACAACTCGTTGACAATACATATAAAAATAATCTAAGTATAGGAATATAAATAAAATTTAAATAGACAGAGAAAAGAAAAATAAACAAATGAAGAATAACAGAAAAACTTAAAATTTTATTAATTCAACTAGACATTAGAGTGGGTTACAGAAGCAACAGAGGAAGGGGCAACAGAACTAGCTAGGTCGTTTACAGGGTTATTATTTATAGAATCTTCCCTCTGCAATCCAGAGTGCAAAGGAGGAGGGTTCTTAGGCAAGGGGTTATCATCCTCTCCGTAGCGGACCGTCTCACCATCAGAGTTGAGTTTAGGGGCTCGTAGGTCAACCAATAGAGCGGAGGGAGCATCCCGAGCTGCTTTAAGGCCCTGTTTGAAGCCTAAAGCGAACATGTAAAAGGCCTCTTTGTATACCCTCTCCTTTAGCTCTATTGAGGACTTATACTCCTCTAGTCACGCTTCACAGGCCTGCTGGATTTTCTCCTTCAACAATGAAGAGTCCCGGTACTCCTGCAACTGCTCCGCACAGGCTTGTCGGACCTTGTCCTCTATAGCTCGGCATCCTTCAACAATGAAGTGCACCTCTCCTCTAGGGCAGAAACCTCTTAGCAGAGTTATTGTTACTAAAGTTGGGACTCCTCCGTTGGCGAAGTCATGCCCTTCAGCTCTTCAATATATTTATTGAACTCTTGCTGGAGGACAGTGGCACGAGACAAAGTCTCGTCGGCCTGGGCCCCAGCCTCATCGCATTGATGGCGGATCTCCTCCAAGGCAGACAGTTATGCAACGGCTTCATCTCACTGAGACTCCACTGCAAAAGCTCGTTGGAAAGCCCTAGTGACCTCCTCCCTCATCTCCCCCAACTACTTGGTGAGGTCCTCGATTTGCCCTTGGAACTCGATAATGTGCTTACGGGCCTCACCAGTGGCAATTATATTCTCGTCTCAATGTTCCTCAGCGATACGTTGTTCCATCGAACTCTGGAAGGATCGATTTTAGGCATCGATTTCCATGAACATGCCAAATGCCTGCCACAAAAAAACAAAAGCGAGGTTAAGAAAGCTAAAAGATTAAAAATACTCTCAAGAGGCCAGATAGCTTACCCTGAGAAACATCTCCCTCAAACTATTCCTAAGGTGCACCAGGGAGCACGAGCTAAAGACCGCCTATTGCTTGATGGAGCACGCCAGATGGTTGACAAGGGCCAAGAAGCAGGGATCAGAAGCATCCAGGATCCCCCCCTCCAAATATTCTCTTGCATAGCATCCTGGCTGCAGAGGCCGGCATGGACTCAACAGTCATCTTGGCAACATTCAATAACTCGTTGTCTAGGGCAGATGACAGGTGCTCCACTGCCTTTTTGCCTTTATCGATAGGGAGAGAAGGGATTGCCTCGATAGGTCCTAAGGTCCGAGCGCACTTAGTAGCCCTGCCTCGATCGTAGGTTCGAAAGTTCGAGCTCATTTGGCAGCCTCGCCTCCGATCATGACAACTCCCATGGCCTATATAGGTGGGACATCCAGGGGAGCAGTCCTGGTGCCCTATTCCAAGCTACTCCTAGCTGACTCGCTGAGCGTGATGGGCTCTTTAGGAGTTTCCTTGGGAGCATGACGGGTCTTGGTAGAAGCCAGTGCTTTACAATAGACCAACGTTCTTGAGGCAGTGGAGCAAGAGCCCTCCACCGCGGGCACCAAAACCAGAGAAGGCGCAAGGATAGGGGTAGAGCAACGAGCTACATAAGCGGGGTTCGAGGCCTGGAAGACCTCCCGAGACACATCGGCTACAATCTTATTAGCCTTAAAAGCGGCCAGAGTCACCTTCATGCTCTCCCGGGACAAGATGAAATTCTTGGGGAGCTTGATGGTGTCCGTTGATATCGTAGAAGCTAGAAAGAAAATAACAATTCAGTTAGAGCTTGGAACAACAAAAAGAAAAACATAAAAAGAAAGAAAACCAGAAAAGAATACTAGCTTCTCGGCAGTCCCGTAGTTTGGACATAAACATGCATTTCTCGATGTCATACTTCTTTTTTATAGAGGTCAATCGGAGAAGGCAAACTTGGTCCACTAGGCTTAACCTAGAAAAGTCATTACAGCCCTAGGGGACCTCCTCCCAGGTGAGGTCGACATACCATTTGATCACCGAGCTCTCTTTTAGCTCAACAACGACGAAATCCTCAACCCAGCCTTTTATTGAGTCCTTATATCCAACAAATATAGACAATCCAGCTTCGGGACTAAAATAATAGAACTCATGGGTAGACCTAACGAGTCGAAAAAAGGTGCAGAATAGCTCAATAAAGACAAAATCCCAATACAGGCAAATAGACTCGAAACAGCACATGAACAAGATGGAATTAGGGGATAACATCCAACGAGTCACCTTAAAGTGATGAAAGACCTCAATGAAAAAAGGGGTAATAGGGAAGGTCAGCCCGAAATTGCGCTGTTTAACAAAAAAGACTAGGTTGCACTCTTGTTGGGCGTCTATCAGACTCGTGGGCGGTGGATAGGGGAGAACAATCCTCTTATTAGGTATGGGTGCCCTAATCCTATAGATGATGGTGTTAGAATAGTCATCGAAAAAATAATGAGAAAAAAAAAGGGGTGATAGATGATACCAGACCCACTACATCAGAAATTCTAGCAGAATCCATGAGAAGAGTAGGACATACCTGAGATAAAAAAGGCAGGAATTACAAGAGAGAGAAATGGCAAGATAGCAGAAGTATCACAAAAGGCAGAGAAGCAAGTAAAATCGAAAGCGTAAGTTTGAAATGGGTAAATGGAAAGTTTTTACAAGAACTCTCCTAAAGTCGCGCAGTAATAATTGAGACTTCGAGATTTAGCCACTCATTAATTATGAAATAATAAATGAGCACTTTATGATAACTGGGCCCTGGACACCGCGACTCAAGTCGAGCCTATACTGGAAAGGCCAAGCCTTAACTCTATTAAGACCCAATAGTTAGACTTGTCTCACGTGTAAGGCCGGAACTCGCTTTGACGAGCCAAACTAGACTCAAACCTATACACGGGAGGCCTAACCCTATTTATCCCTCTGGCCCTGTAAGACAACAAATTTCATAACGTCCGAGATCGTGTCCACATAGCACCGGTTGGAATTAAATGGCCGCCTGATGATGGAAAAGGATACAATATGTCCATACATACAGCTAGCGTGACTATAGCAGGAGGGTACAAACGCAGGACAGTGGTTACATATTACTAGAAGACAAAAGAAAAAAGGGATAAAGGAAGCAAGGGAGAAACAAATCAAACTAAACTTATCAAAATACACCTTGAGCCTACCCTTCACTGGATCTAAGAACATCAAGTCTGAATAAAATATTATAGACTCTCAATAGATCTATGAGCGCAGCCGCACACCCTCCTGCCTCATTCAGAAGAAGTTGGCATCAAAACATATAGCTTAAAGACAAAAATAGATTGCCTTAGCTTGATAAGTTCATTTTATATTATCCTAACTGATTCCAAATATGAGCAAAGGTTTGGTATTCAAGTAGTTATCTGAAATTATTTCTTACTTGTATGCAAGTATATATGCTGTGATTGGAGAAACAGCAGTTAAAAAGTTGTGAGGTGCTAAGATTGTGGATTTAAGATGAACGATGTTCGTGTGAATAAATGAGATCAGTGCAAGATTTTACCATTGATTCTTTGAGGATTTAGGACGTTGCAATATTGGTTGTCTTCATGTCAGTCAAGTCTGTTGAAATTGTGATTCTTCATCAATGCTCTTAATTTATTGTCACCAGTCATTGCTTTAGAAGACAGAAGAGACACCAACACTCAAGTGGATTGACCAAACATGGGCTTTTCATTAAGCCAGTGCATATAAAATGCTAAGTTTACAAGAGATTTCATCGATTTTTCTGGAGGCTAACTAAAGAAAATTATACTAATTGATCACTTCTTGTTTCACGACTTTATATTTTACATAACATTTTGAAAACTTGGAAAAATCAAATTAACTTAGAAATAAGTGCAGTTTCCATGTCCAAGTAGTCTTCTATTGTCTTCATCTAAAGGTCTATGAAAATTCTTGGGGTTTCATTTTTGGCTGCATCATTCTGAAAGTCTGACGTACTTTTGACCCTCTAATCCCCTCCAGGTATAATTAGTATAGCACAATGCATCTACAGTTTTGACATCTGTTATAATGCAAACCACCCCTACCCTTCTTCCACCATATTTCTCTGTTTGATTTCTGTTAATATGTTAATGTTTTCTATATTATCCACTTTTTTTTCCTGAACTTATAATCCCCAGATTCTGCAGATCCTGCAACTACTTAGGCTGCTGGCCGCCAACTCGACCAAAATGATATTTTGGCTTATAACAAGTTTATAGCATATTATTCATTTTTCTTTGCTTCTTTACGGATATCTGTGTGTTATCTGGGCCAGAAATGGTGTTGCTTCCAAGGAAAAGAAAAAGAAAGTAAGAAAGAGAAAAGAAATTGAATATAAGCCCTTGAGCGCTAAATCACTTGGTGATGATACTAATTTATAAATTATAGACGACCTCAGGTGGCTAGCTGATGATGGATTTGAGATGGGACATGACAAAGCTGAGCTGATGAGGACGACGAAGCTGCCATGAATATTATTTATTTTAATTGATGGGTGGTTTGTGATTGAAAATGTTAATCCTGCTTTACCTTGGCAAAATGGGAGCAATTGCTGCTATACCAAGAAACTCAAACGGATTATCATTGGGGTGGAGTTACAGACTATATATATGCTGGATTAGCAGAATCACCGGCTCACGAAGGGCTAGCCTGCAGGGAGGCAGCTTTATTATAAGCAAAAGCAAGAATTTTGGCAAGAATACTCCAAAAACAGTCATATCAGGTGTCAAAGGGAACTCTTTTCTGCTGGCTATTCAAGACCTTCCTGGATGTTTCTTTAACCAAGGATTACAGGCGACAGTTTTCTGCTTTGTGCGTCTTCAGTATAATGCTGCTTCTCTTAGTTTTGCAGCCAACTCCATAACTCTGTTGTTTAGAGAAGAAGAAAGAAAAATATTAGACTATGTTTGTTTACCGAAAACGACTTGCAAAAAATATTTTTTATCAAAATAATATATTTTCTAGTATTTAATTTTAATTTTAAAAATAAAATATATTAATATATTTATATATGAAAATCTTAATAAGATCCTCAATATATGAAATATGAGTTTTTTTATAAAAAAATAAGTTATTTTTTTAAAATAGTTTAATACTTTTTATAAAAAAATATCTTTTATTAATTAAATTTTTTAAATACCTAAATATCAGAAAATACTTAGTCTAAAATATAAATATGCAAAGATGCCATTTTAATTTTGACCTATTAACTTAAATAATCTAAATATTATACTCAATTCGCGTTTATATTTTAAATTTTAAATTTTAAATAATTAAACCAAATCTTATTTTATCCATAAGAATAAATCAATTTTTATCATGATCTAAAAATGTCACATATCATCCCATGTGACTTTTTTATTATTTTTAATTAATTATATTTTGTATTTTTTAGATAAAATAATTAAAATTTTTTTATAACTTCATATTTATATTCCAATCTTTTTATCTATCGAACAAAAGAAATTAAACCTTTTCATAAATTTATATTTATATTTTAATATTCAAATTTTGAAGATCAAAACACATAAATAATCAACCACTAAAATCAAATTAGTCAGCAGCTTTCTTCATGGCTTTAGTTACAACAGAAATGATAGAATATAAATAAATAGAACAATAATAAAAAAAAGTAATAAGTATATGAGATTAGTTTGGAAAAGAAAATAATTATATATCTCTTTCTAACCGTTTAATTCTCTGAACTAACATCTCTTTTATTTATTATTTTTATTTTTATTTTTATTAATTTAGGTTCTATTCTTTTATTACCGTAAAAAAGACCATTGATTAATTTAATTTTTTTTTATCTATCGATGTCTTAATTAAGAATGCAATTATTGATTTTTTGGGTTTGCAACTATTTAATATTAAAAATTAGAATATAAATGTGAATTTTTTAAATTATTTTATTTCCAACGAACTAAAAAAATTGAAAAACTAAACATTTAAATTATTTGAACTAATAAGTAAAAAATATAAATTAAAAATAATAAAAGTGCCAAGTAGAATAACAAGGTGGCAATTCTATATTTTAGTCAAAATTAATTTGAATTGATAGAAAAAATAATGATAAATTTAAAATTTAAAATGTAAACATGAATTTATTAAAATATTTAGATTATTTAGGTTAATTGGACTTTAATTTTTAAACATCTAACCTTTTTAGTGAAAACACGCTTTTTAATAAATCAATTGATTTTTAAATTTTTATAATAGATGAAATAAATAATTTACATTTTAAAAATAAATAATTTTTATATAGAAATGAAAAAGTAGTGTAGTTGGAAACTTTTTTCAAAGAAAAAAAAAAGAAAAGAAAAGAGGAAAGGAGTTTGAGGAGGGTAAATAAACATGGAGAAGAAGGAGAAGCAGAGGGCAGATGCAGAGTTGATATATATATATATATGTGCAGAGGAAAAAGCACAAGTACCCGTATTTGTGGTGTTTGAGGATTTTCAATAACGACAAAGAAAAATATTAGTAAAATTCCAAGGTCCATTATGAGAGTGATAGGGGCGTATCACATGTGATTACAGTGACATGATTGAAGAGAGATACGAGGACGACTTCAAAACCACCAGACACTCTCTCCTCTTCTTTCTTTCTCACACTTCTGCTTCCATTGTAGCAACCCATTTGCCGTGATAAGCTGGCTTTGCTGCTATGCCCTAATTCCACCTCTTGCAAGAAATCCCAATTCCAAATTTCAAATATTTTTCATCATGCTTTTATGAGTGAATGAAAGCAACAATCCAAAATATTCACAGCTGTGTTCAAATGTCCCTTTCTCTCATATCTGTTATGGAATTTTGTGGTGTTTTTTCCACTGTTTTTGGTCTTTATTGTCTTTGATCTTGATGTTTCTTCTTTTTTTAACTTGGGTTTTGGGGCTCAACAACCAAGGTTGAGCTTCTTGCCTTGTTGGGCTTTCGTTTTCTTTAATCTTTCTTTGTCCTCCCCCGTTCCATCACCTCAAGAATCAGAGAGAGTTAGACACAAAGCCTCTTGCAATAATGTGTCATTCAATTTCTGATTTTTCTTCTTCTATTACGGCACACTATATCTTCATCATCTTCTTATATATAATTTGACTTCCCATGTTTTCTCCACCTTTTCTTCTTCTCTACAAGAATTTTGCTCCCATTTTACTATTTTGAGAATGGGCTGCAGCCACAATCTGTTTTTGTGTCAAAGACTTGGTTATGTTACCATTTCCTTACTCTTCCTCTTGATTTCAAGCTCAACCCATGGGAGATTCAAGGCAGAAGGTAAATGGGTTGGTGATAAATTTTTATTTTGAAAGGACAATTTGTGCAGTTTTTGAAGTTAAACTAATTTACTTGCCTTTCCGTGTTGCAGGCAGAGCTAATCCAAAATCTGCTACAGTTTCACAGGTGAGCACTGGGTTTTCTTCCTTTTTATCTGAGAAAATTAAAGCTTAAATGTTATCTCTTTTGAAAAATTGATAAGGGATTGTGTTGCTTTGGTTAGACAGAAAATGAAGAGAAGATGATTATGAGATCTCAGATTGGTTCAAGGCCTCCAAGATGCGAGCGAAGATGCAGTTCTTGTGGACATTGTGAAGCTATTCAGGTGCCTACAAATCCCCAAGTAAATCATGGCAATGGAAACTACCCAAAAGTCTCCAACGTTGCTTATGCAAGAGGGGATGACTTGTCCAATTACAAGCCAATGAGTTGGAAGTGCAAGTGTGGAAATTTAATCTTCAACCCTTGATTATCTGCTAAAGTTGACATTTTTTTTTCCTTTGAAGAATGTACATTATTGATATTGAATGAAGATTTTTCTTCTGTTTCTTCCATTTCTCTTGTGCAATACTGGAAAATTGGCAGAATCTTGTTCCTTCTACCACATACCCAGAAATCTTAGATGGAAAAGCAAGTAATTACTAATTTTATCCAAAATTTAAGATCAGACAGTAAGCCCTTCATTGACAAGGATGTTCCTACTCTTGTCAAATTCCCAGGTTTTGAGTTTAGTTCTCAGAATTCTTGAAATAACAAAATTATCAGTTTCTCAAACTTCCCACAAATGGTGATGATTGATTCAAACAGAACTGTAGATTTAACTCCATCAAAGATTTAGATCAGCAGAAGATGCTGATTCAAAAGGTGCTGTAAGCCTGTCTACAGTGGATCAATACCCTTGATTATAATAAACATGCAAGCTTTGAGGTTCTTACAGGGCCTGTCAGTTGGTTAATTCAGGAACCTGCTGGTACTGTGTGGATATGTCTAGAGAAACAATCCTTCCATTTTGAGTTAATAAACTGTAAACACTCAAGAAAGGGCCCACAGAATCCTCCTTTGATGGAGAAACAGGAAATAGAAGTGATAGACGAGAGAAAAGGATGAGTGTGATTAGGAGTTGAATTTGTCAATTAAGGAATTGTAACCATCAAAAAGTGAGGAGATGTTACATGGGTTTTTCCTCTTTTGTGTTATTACCACAAAATTCATGCAACCTTTCTTTGTAGACAAGACTTCTCATAGTGATTAGAAAAAACCCAAATCAATTCGTAATTTAAAAAATGATAAATTAATTTTACATTATATCTGAGTAAATAGATTTCAGATTCTATTCTCTCAATTCTTAATTTTCAGTTAAAAATCACTTTTAATTGTGTTATAAAAAATTTTCTAAATTATTCTGTTAAAAAGTCAGTAATTTTATTTTGGCTTTCAATGTTTATATTTGTAAGAAAGATGAGGGAATTTAATTTTATAAAATATAGTAATTTACTTTTAAAATATAATCCTAGTAGATGAGTAGTCTTCATAGGAAACCACAATACGGTAATCTGGGTAAGGCCCAGAATCAAACACAAGGTCTTCTGTTTTGGGTAACTTATGGTGAAGCATGTTTAAGAGGTGCAGTAACTTCCCAGCAGAGTTGGATAAGCCTGCTTGGATACTCTAACAAGGGACGTCACAGATAAAAATAAGGATAATTATTACTTAATTTTTTATAATATGAAAAAAATTTTAATTAATTTTTTAATTTTAAAAAATATATTAAAATATTTTTAATATTTATAAAATCTATTAATTAATTTTTTAATATTAACAGTTAAATATTATAAAAAATTTAAAATTTGAGTAATTAAATAATAAATTTTTAAAATTATAAAAATTAAATAGTAAAATAATTAATAAAAAAGTTAAATAATAATTTTTTTAAAACGTCAAAATACTTCTTTACTGTTTTTTTTAAAATCAAAAATTTCTTCGTTCATAAAAACTAAATAATCATTTATTTAAAAATAAATATATTTTTTACTTTTATATTAATTACTCCTATAATTTTTTTATATTAACTTTTTAATTATACTCATTTTAAAAATAAAATAAAAAGCAATAAATTTTATTAAATATTAAAATAATTAAAATTTTCATTTACAAAAATAAATTAATATTGAAAAATTGTATGAAAAATAAAATAAATAAAATTATAATAATTAATATTTATGTTAATAAAGTGAACAATATTTTAAAATAATTAAAAATAAAAAGATAAAAAAAATTATGAAATAAATAAAATATAATATGTATATTTTTTATTTTAATAATTTTTTAACTCATAAGAATTAAATTCAATGCTTAATTGCAAATATAAAATTAGAAAAAATTAATTGATTTTAATTGTTTTACAAAGTTGTTATTTTGAAAATCTAATGAAATTTATTTATTTTATAATTTTAATGAAATTTAACCTTGTTTAACAAGTAAATATTATTTAAAAAATATTTTTCGTAATTTTTAACATTTAAAACACTTAAAAATTTTAATTTATGAAAAAAAAAATTCATAATAAAAAAAACTAATTTATTTAAAGAAAAATGCCTTTCTCATTTTGGTATGAGATTCTTATCAAAATCTCAATTTATAAATTTATTAATAAATTTTATTTTTTAAATTAAAATTAAATAATAAAAAAATATTTTTTACCGTAAATATAAATTATTTTCTGGAGATATTTTGAAATCATTGGTAGATGCCAAAAGATAAAATCGCCATTATCAATCATATATAGAATGTTTATGCAATTGTTGGGATGTTTCATATCTTAAGCTGAAGAATGAAAACAGAGATAAGATCAGAATCTCTCACCAATAATTGAAAGCTCATTCAGAGGCCAGCATTCCTTTCTGCTCTAAACTTGAAAACAAACTGATGGGTATCTTAAAAAAAGCTCATCTTTTTAACAACCTGAATCAAGGGAGATTAAAGTTTTTAATTGTCCAGTGGTAAAACCAGGTAGAACAGTCACGTGTGGCTGTAGAAAAATCTTTCTCAAGCCTAAAAGAGAATGTTGGTGCAAAGATCAAAGACGTGCACAGGCTGAAAAAGAAAAGCTCTGCCCAGTGACAGCGGATTCTGATTCCCATTGCCTTTTCACACTGTTTCTTGTGCTGCATTCCAACAAAACCCAGTTGGAAAAAATAAATAAAGTGTTCCTTTCTCTCTGTCTCTCTTTTAAATTATGAAGAAATTATGCTATCAGCACACGATTCCCAGCTTCAGATGCATGTGTAGTGACCATCTGATGGGGCATTTTCGTGGGTCCAGTTGCCTTTTGTTAAGAAGATTATCAGATTCTCCAAATAACTAGGCTTGATGTGGAACAACAGGAGCCCAGCTAGAAACTACTTGAATCAGTTGATTTGCTTGGAACCTCAAAAAGCTTTCTAAGCCGGGAAGAAATGAAAAGCAACTTGATTTCAGATATGCAATTCAGGAGATCTATTCCTTGTAATCGATCTTTCCCATCAATTCAGAAAATAAGGATACTGATATTGACCCATCCAAAAGAACCAAATCAAAAAGCAATAGCGTATGAGAACCGAAAACAAACTGTTACAGAATCAAACTCAAGAGCAATTTTTCATAGTCTCAGTTAAATTCACGATAATTTCGACCATAATAACTTGTGTGTTCTAAAAATCCCCTCTCTGTTTTTATAGAAATAAAAATCAACCTTTTGAGTATATACAGGAGATATTTGCAGGATCCATTGCTTGGTCCCGATTTCAGTTCGATCATAATTTCAATTGTGGTTTAACTTTAACTTAAAACTATACGAGAATCATAATCAAAACTAAACATAACTACCATGAATCATGAACATGGAAAATTAGTAAATTTGGATATAGAAAACCGTGAAATTATGTTAAAACCAAATTAAATTGATCATGTCCATATAATTGAAAACTTTCACCACTTTAGGTTTGATGACCACTAGACTTCACTCATTTTGGACCAGACCTGAACCCTAAAACCAGAGCCGGCGCAGTCCTTTAGGCCGAACAATCCGGCTCCTCAGTCTCGACTCAAAAACACGAGGCAGACCGAGTCCCATGTGAGTCCGAATTCAGTGGGGAGAAACTCAATCCAGTAACGTCCCAATAATTTTGCAATCCTATCCGCATCTGCGCCGGGAGAATTAATTGGTTGCGTGGTGTGAAGAGAGACCTGACGCTTTCGTACGTATAAGGAATTAATGGCCTCAACTGAATTGCATATCTAAATTGCATAATTTATATTGAACATAATTTCTTAGAAATACAATTAATACTCACTTCCTAAACTGCCCTTAAAAATAAAAATGAAAAATTAAGGTTTCCTATATAAAAAAATAATACCTAAAATAAATTTATGAACATGTGAACCAAATAATAATACATTAATAAATATGAAATAAATTGACATGACGAAGTCCATAATGTGGCTTTGCACAGTTCACAGAGATTTCATTGTCTATGTGTGGCTTTCTATTCCTTTCTTATCATATAGTGGCTATGCGTCTTTGACATGTCTCTCCTTGTAAATAAGCACTCTACAGGCCTTCCACATTCAGGATTCCAAGATTCACGAGTCATTCTTTCACATTAGCATAAAAAACAATTTGAAACCATTCCAGGAAATTTCAAATTATGCTAAATTATCGTGAACAAAAGGTAATCCCTCAAATCGGCTCTCACTTATTTTAAAAAGAGAAAAACCTCTCTTTTCATTTTTTTGAAAAAAAATTTCGTTTTGGCTCGATATAACTCACAATCGGGATAGATATATATATGATTTTTTATTTTAGTTGCTTCCTGCAATTAGTTTTGACTCAAATAGAGGAAGCCTCCTTACTCTGCCCGATTGTGAGTTACTCTCTTACAATCGGGATAGATATATATATATATATGATTTTTTACTTGAGTAGAGGAAGCCTCCTTCCTTTGTTCGATTGTGAGTTACTCTCTTACAATCGGGATAGATATATATATATATGATTTTTGATTTTGGTTGCTTGCAACAGTGCTTTTTAGCGAGAGTTTTTCTATGGCTGCATGTTGTTTTTTTCTGTACGCGTTTCTTTTTGTTATGGTTTCAGGTTGAAGCCCTCCAGATCTGCTTTTCTCTTGGTTTTCTTTCTGGCGAAAGGAAAGATAGTTCATGAAGCGGGCAAATTTGAAAGCTTTTGTGTTGCCGAGATTTAACAGAAAGGTGAAAATATAGTTTATGGTCCGACATATTTTCTGCCAAAGACCACAACCGGTGTCAGCTGTGATAGAGAAGCCATGATTTAACAGAAAGTCGGAATCTGTGGATTACTTGTCATATTGCTGTTGATAGCACCTTAACAAAGGAGGTAGTAGTAGTATAGTATCCATAACGAAGTGATCTTAAAGGCATTAAGAGGCAGTAAAGTAGCAGAATATAGCTAGGACTAATAAATACCCAGTCAATCCCTAAAGAAATTGTGATGGGGAGAGAGATGAAACAATAAACTATGATATTCACCAACTTCATTTGTCCTAAAATACCAGAGTTTGATAATAATACTTGGACATTGTACGACACTTCAAGACTTCAAGTAGCGAAAGCCGGCCCCTGCAGACATGCCCATATATATGATAACTGGGTCTGGTTAGCAAATGATTGCCCTAAATCCTAAGTAGGACATTATTATTTACAAAACAAAGGTACTTCAAAAATCTTAATTCCAGTAATTCTCAAGGGTGAAAAACAAGAGAAGGGTGAAAAACAAGAGATGGAGGGATATATTCTCACACACTATAGGAACAAAAAATATTTGGCATGCATAAGAACTCAAACAAAGATATCATGAATATAGCTTTTTATATTAACTCTATACGAGGTGGAAACCTTCACCGCTTCCTTCTTTTCATGTGACTAAAAAGTACCATAACTCGTGCTGTGCGTCAACTCACTCGTGTAGATGAACAAAATAAGAGGAGCAGCTACATAAGAAAGATCAAAGGAACGTGTCTAAATCCTACCAAGGAAGTCCAGGACAGATCCTTGGTTCTCTACTGCAATTGTTGATCAATGCCAACCTGCAGCTATAACAGTTGGACACAAGTGCGGATGCATTTTCTGTCTGTTCACTGGGCTATCAAAAGAATAACATAACTGTCTCAACACCTCTTTACAAGGCTTTGTGGTTTGTGCAGCTTCTTTCCACCAACGCATACACCAATAATGAGCATAAGTACTAAAAGAAGTTTGCTAATAACGCAATCTAACACCATAGGAAAGAAAGGTGAAAATAAGAAAGATCAAAGGAACGTGTCTAAATCCTACCAAGGAAGTCCAGGACAGATCCTTGGTTCTCTACTGCAATTGTTGATCAATGCCAACCTGCAGCTATAACAGTTGGACACAAGTGCGGATGCATTTTCTGTCTGTTCACTGGGCTATCAAAAGAATAACATAACTGTCTCAACACCTCTTTACAAGGCTTTGTGGTTTGTGCAGCTTCTTTCCACCAACGCATACACCAATAATGAGCATAAGTACTAAAAGAAGTTTGCTAATAACGCAATCTAACACCATAGGAAAGAAAGGTGAGAATAAGTGGCACAGAACAGCTCGCAGGGCTTATTGCTTAGGCCAGAATTTGGGTTTATTAGAAATCTAGAATGGGTAGAAGTTTAGATTAACAATTAGGCTTCATGAAAGGGTGGGACTGAGAAGTATAAATAAACAAGAAGATAATAGTTTGGGGCCGCTCAAAATGCACATTAGACACTGTGAAGTGTGAACAGTTGAATAAAAGATTTTAAGCTTCACATGTAAACTTCCTTAGGCATCAAGGACAAGGTCCCAAAGCACGTGCGCAATGGGACACAAATATCACACTACCATTGTTAATCTGGAGTTCCGCATCACATAGACATCACAACCGAGGCAGAATTGCATCCCCCAGTCTACAGTAAATCTCACTCGGTCTAATACCATAACTTCACTAAGATTCAATTCATTACTTAAATTCCCTAAACCTTGATTTTGGCAACAATAAACCCATTAAAATCAAAATCCAGCTACATTAAAATTGGAAGCATGAAGTAACGATCATGTTAATTATTTTTCTCCATTCTCTGTCATTTTCTCCTTATTCTAAGGGTAAAAGACATCAAAATAAAGCCTTGTATGGATACTTTTTTAGAAGGAAAGAAAATAAAGTGTGAAAAATAAGAAAGGAAATTAAAGTAATGAGAAAGTTAGTTTCTTTCCTTCGTTTGGATATTGGGGAGGAAAATAAGAGAGTTAATGTTTACTTTACCCTTTTTATTTGTAACTAAAATACAGAATAACAGGAATAAAAAGTAATTTCATTTGTTCCTACTCATTTCCTCTCCAATCCCTTCCTTCTCTCTCCTCCAATCCAAATAAAATAGGAGAAAAATATATTTTTTGTTCTCCTAAATTTTCCTTATTTTCATCCCATCCAAACATAGCATACAGGCAAAATAGGTGATATTCTTCTTACTTTCCATTCTTTTGCTTTCCATTCTTTTGCTTTTGGCACAATTGGCTTCAACTGGGAGTCAATCTCAAGATCTCACATTCCTGAATATGCCTCCAATTTCACTAAAATAAAACTCACTGGTTACTTTCTGACCCTTCTAAGCACTCAGCATAATTTAAAACGTTAAAACAACTGCCATGACAAATTTTTGGATTGAAATTGATTGGGGATAGGTTTTACCGACGGTTTACTGTTACACTAGTAAAAACTTAGTGATTTTCAGGAGAAAAAAATTAAAATTTATTGAATTCTATAGGACTAATGATCAGTCCAGTAGTCGTAGATGAAATTAACCCCAAAATAAAAGAAGCCTAACGGTTGGCATTTTATCCACTAATAAATGTGACTAATAAGCACCACAACCACAGGTATCCATAGACTTAAACTATTCCTAAAGGCCTCACATAACTAGTATTAAACGTGGACACTTTGTTAATGTATGAATTTACCAAACATTTGGCAAGCTGTCTCTCATGTGTCATAACTGTCACTAATGTTACTATTTTACAGCTATTCATTCATGAGTAAAATATCACAATAAGCATCGAAATCACTTAATTGGAAACACCAGAAAAGAAATCAACAACTTACAGATACAACAGAAGATAACTTTTACATCTGCAGCAGAAGCAAACCTTATTATTCCTGTTGTCAAATTATGATATGCTTATACCTAGAAGAACCTTCATATAGTTTAAGAAGACATATAATGTCAAAATGCTACCCTAGTTAAACTAGGAAATTTCGGGAGGGCATATACTAGTACAGAAGAAAGTAAGAACCTGTATGACAACCGTTGGCAGCTCCAAGCTCAATGGGGGTGTACTCATTCAGCATGCAATCCATATCCCAAAAATGTTCTCAGTAGAGGTTTATCCAATAGTTACCTGTCAGTGTTGTGCCCACTGAATCTGCTTAATATCAATTCCTTCCTTCACCATCTCATACAGTGGGCTCATTTCCCTCAACTTCTCGACCTGCTGTACTGTAAGTTCAATGGCCCTATCGATCTCTGCCTCTGCAGTAAACCTCCCGATTCCAAACCTGATTGAGGTATGTGCCATGTCCTCATCCACCCCCAATGCCCTTAATACATATGAAGGTTCCAAACTCGCGCTAGTGCAGGCACTCCCACTTGACACTGCCACATCCTTCAACCCCATCAATAAGCTCTCCCCTTCTACATACGCAAAGGAAAGATTTAAATTCCCTGCATATCGCCTTTCCACGCTCCCATTCACCACCACTCCATCGAGTTTAGCTTTAATTCCATCCAACAACCTCTCCTGCAAAGCTTTAATTCTCTTATCATCGTACTCCATCTCCTTCTTCGCCAATTCACAAGCAGCACCCATTCCCACAACCAAAGGAGTGGGCACCGTCCCACTTCTTATCCCTCTCTCTTGTCCACCTCCGTTCATTTGGGGCTCCACTCGGATTCTTGGTCGCCTGCGCATATACAAAGCCCCAACGCCTTTCGGACCATATATTTTGTGTCCACTTAATGACATCAAGCTAACATTCCAGTTCTCCACATTAATTGGGATCTTCCCCAGCGCTTGTGCGGCATCAGTGTGAAACGGTACATTGAATTCCTTGCAGATTTTGCCAATTTCCTCCATCGGCTGAATCACACCAATCTCGTTGTTCACCGCCATAACCGACACAAGCCCGGTATCAGGCCTGATGGCTGATCGTAAGTTCTCCAAATCGACAATCCCATCGTTTCCCACAGGAAGGTAAGTAACCTCGAAACCCTCCTGTTGGAGATGGCGACAAGAGTCCAGCACACACTTATGCTCAGTTTGAGTAGTAACAACATGACGTTTCTTTTCTTTGTAGAATTTCATGACTCCTTTAATCGAAATATTATTCGACTCCGTGGCCCCTGACGTGAAGACTATTTCTTTAGGAGACGCGCCGATTAAATCGGCAACCTGAGAGCGGGCAGTCTCGACGGCGGAATCGGACTCCCAGCCGTAGAGGTGAGTACGAGAGTGAGGGTTGCCAAAACGAGCGAGATAATAAGGAAGCATAGCATCAAGTACTCTAGGGTCCACTGGAGAGGTTGCCTGCATATCTAGGTAAAGAGGCCGAGCAGATATTTTCACGCCCTTTACTGTGACAACTCCTTGATTCTCAAACGGCTCCGTAGACGGAGCAACGGCGGCTGCCGCAGCGGTGGAGATGCCGCGGGGACCGCAGGTGTTGGTGGTCCTTGCTAAGGATCGGCGGATTGCGGAAGCTAGAAGCTTCGAAGCCATGGCTGGGCTGCTAGGTAATTTTCGAATGATATCTTTAATTCTAATAGAGTATTTATGGGGAGAGATCACACTGTATGACACGTGGCAAGTTTCTAGCCCTACAGGTTAATTCTTTGTGTCGCCGTGGGTAACTTAAAGATGATGATAATAATTATCATGAAATGAACTTTGAGAAATCATGACGTCGTAAAGAACAATGAGCATTGCAACGGTGTCGTTTTAGTGCGGGGGCGTAACTATCACGCGCTTTAAATGATGACAGGTAGAAATGAGTATATATTATTTTTATTAGCATTATTACTCCTTTGAGTGTGTGTTTCTTTCCGAGTGGTTCTATAAAGAAAAGGCATTTGTGGCTTTGAAGTACTCTGTTTTTTTTTTTTTTCCATTTTTAGTTTCCTAACCAGATCCAATCTGAGTATAAAGGATTCCCACCTAAAAAGATCAACGTTGTAGCATTTCTAGTCCAAAATATACAGTTCCAGTCCCAAATCTTTGTTTATTTTTGGCTGCATTTTTCTCCAAATAAAGGGATCCTTTCTTTTGTTTTCCATTATTGCAGAAACTAGGGCCTCTGTTTTCTGGGTAAGTTTCTGATTTGTTTCTTGACATTTCTAATTTTCTTGAAAATGGGATTGGCTAGATCTCTTATATTATGTGCTAGATCTGAATTTGGTCTCCAAAACTGCTCCCTGCTTTTGCAACTTATTTTTCGTTTATGACTATAATTTGTTTTGTCAAATTTGAATAAGTGGGTATCAAAAACTGGTATGATTATAATGCAACAATATTTCTTCTTTATGCTTTCCAATCTGGAATGAAATGGTTTAGATCTTCTCTTGCTTTTGATTATTGATTTGACTCTGTTTTTGGACCTGTTCTATCTTTTGTTAGATGCAACTTGCAAGAAATTTTTGTTTCCAGCAACTCTGTTCTGTTCTTTCTTTCTTTTGTTAATCTTTAATCTTCCTCTTCAGATTAGATTTTCTTTTTGGTTTGTTAATGCTCAATATATGTGCAGGCCATTACCTCTATATAATTAGTAATTTTGCTTTGTTAGGTGTCTGTGGTGATCTATTTGACAAGGATATTGAAATAATCTTCTGTTAAATTTGCATATACTGGCTCTTAATGAAGTTGTTACTGCTTTAGCATACGCCACTAATTGATATAAACTTGTGGGCCGGTTGTTGGAGGAGAGAAGCATTTGCAAGGGGCTAAATCATGTTTAGGTCATCACCACGTAGGAGCCAGAGATCCAAAGGTTTTAAGGTAAAGCATGCTTTACAAATTTGTCTTTTGGTTGGTGTTGGAATCTGGCTGCTTTACCAAGTCAGGCATTCTCATGACAAGAAAGCAGCAGCATTTGAGGACAGTGTGAACACTGGGAATGAGCTTATAAAACTAGGAAGAAAAGATCTTCCTGAATTTCAGGAAACTATCATTAGAGATAAGAGACACAAGGAGGAAGAAGACGAAGAAAAGAAGAATGAGGAAGAATCTAAGCCTCGCAATAACATGGGAACTGGGGGTGAAGATGGTGATATCCAGGATCATTTTCATGATCAAACTGAAGAGGGATCTGATCGGAGGGAGGATTCCGCAGATGGAGAAAAATCGGGTGAAGAAAACAAGGAGAATGTTGGTGAAGAAAGAGAGCGGGAGGATAGCAATGATGATCACCAGACAGAGAAGGAAGAGATCAAGGACAATGTTAGTGAAGATAATGGGGGTGAAGAAAACAAAGTGAATGATGTTGAAGATAAGGAAAATGTAGAGAACAAAGAGACTGATAATGGAGAGAGCAAAGAGACTGATAATGGAGAGAGCAAAGAGACTGATAATGGAGAGAGCAAGGAGACTGATAATGGAGAGAGCAAAGAAACTAATAATGAGGAGAGCAAAGAGACTGATAATGGAGAAAGCAAAGAGGTAGAAAATGAAGACAAGGAGAATCCTGATGAGAATAAGGAGAATGAAGAGAGCAAAGAGACAGAAAATCATGACATGGCAAATGAAGCAAGCCATGAAAACACAAGTGAAGCTAAGGAAAATGCAGAGGAGAGTCAAGGAACGGAAATTAAACAGGTTGTGGAAGAAAGCAAAGGGGCAGAAACTAAAGAGGCAGAAGATAAGGAAGAGAACATTGAAAATTCAGGTTCAGTAGAAGATCAGGTTCCAGATGGAAATTCTGAACATAGTACGGAGACCAGAGAAGAGCATTACAAGGGAGATGATGCTTCCAGTGCAGTTGTCCACGACACTCAAAATGTAACATCTGGAGAAGAGCAAGGTGATCCAGAGAAAACTAGTGAGGCAGAACATGTGGAGAGCAAAGAGAAGAATGAGTCTGACTTTGACAGTAAAACAAAGATCAGCAAGGTAGTTGATTCCAGTCAAAATGAGGTTCCAAATACTGAACCAGCAGAAAATAACAATGCCACAAATACGGCCAATGAAGATAGTGGCAACGAAAATAGTAAGCAAGGTTCAGCTGAGGTTTCCCATGATACGTCCACAATAGCAACAGAATCAAACAATCAGCAGCCGGTGGATTCTAACTCCATTCCAGTTGCTTCAGAAAGTCATGATCCAACTCCACAAAATCAAAATGAAGCAACAGATAACACGACATCAAAGGGAGAGGATGGGACTGAAAATGATGTTGTACATGTGCAAACTGAGAAATTGGACCCAGATGCCAGTGGCCAGCAATCAGATTCGAATGCAGAACCTTCCACTACAACTGAGAATGTAGATTCAACTAATCAAGAATCAACAGCTTCTAGCAATTCTGAGTCTGTTTCGTCCGATGGCCAAACTGTTGACTCCAATAGACCTTCATCAGCAAGCCAAAATTATAATGAAGTTCAGGGTGAAAAGTCTGATAGTATTTCTGGAGAAGGAAATCAAGAAACTGTTTTATCCTCAAACACAAATGAAAATGCTGATCCAGGGCAAGACAAAGACACAACATCAAATACAAATAACAATGTGGATGCTGGTCAAAAGGAACAAGTTAATTCTTCAGAGTCCCGTAAGGATGATTTGTCCTCAAACAGAAACAATAATGAAGATTCTGGCCAAAACCAGGATGAGTCCTCAAACACAAACAGTAATGGAGATTCTGGCCAAAACCAGGATGAGTCCTCAAACACAAACAGTAATGGAGATTCTGGCCAAAACCAGGATGAGAATCACTTGTCCTCAAACACAAACAATAATGGAGATTCTGGCCAAAACCAGGATGAGAATCGCTTGTCCTCAAACACAAACAATAATGGAGATTCTAGGCAAAAGCAGGATGAGAATTCTGTTCACAACAACACGAATGACAATAAAGAGGCAAGCCAAAAAGAACAGATTGATTCTAACAGTGGCAATAATGGTCAGGATGAGAACAACAATGCTGTCGAAAGGAACACAAATGATGATACCAGTACGAAAGGCAAAACAGAAGCAAGCCAAGGACAAGTTGTTTCCTCTGAATCTTCAACATCCCAAGAAGAGAAAGATGCACCCTCAAACACAGATAGCAAAACTGATGTCAGCCAGAATGACTCAAATACTTCACCTCAAAATGATTCAGTCGATTCTTCAAATTCTTCAGTTTCACAAGAAGAAAAAGAAGCTCGGACAGATTTGGGAACCTTGCCAGATACAGGAAGCCAGGGAATTACTAGAGGAGATACAGCAGCCGCGTGAAGTTTCTACTTCATGCTAGGATATAGTGTACCTAAAACAAATTGCACGTTACTAAGATTTTGTTTCCTTGTCCCTGACATAGTCAGCAGAATTTCAAGGTTTTATGTTTATTATTATGCTTTGTTGCAATAATAGTCTCCAAGGAATATTACTGTTTTTCTGTTGTTTAAGACAGGTTGTAAGTTAGAACATTATGGTTTCGACATAAAGTAATCAGAGATTCCACATATTTCCTTCTACTCCTCTTTCTATTTTTGAGTTATATTTTGAATTTGCAATGTATGCCAGATGGATTTGCTTCTAGTAGTTGCAAGACATGGAAGAAGAATTTACATAGCTATCAGTCACTATCCTTTCAACCTTGAGAGTGAAATGGCAACTTGTCTTTTACCATAATCTTCATTTTTGGCTTGCAAGCATTTGTGAAAGCTGAAAGGCTCCCAAAACCTGAAATGGACTTTGAAGAGTCCATTGAAACTCCTACCTAAGCATGAATTTGACAGCCTAACTTTTTTGTTTTTTTTCTGTTCTTGTATTTCCCAATAGTATCGGATATTAACTTTGGGAGCATGTAATGCTGCATTAGGAAGAACTTGAAAAGAGTAACAACCAATGATCAAAGCTTTACTGATTTGACATCTCAGCTTTAGTCAATACGAAAAAGGATGCTTTAATACAACTGAATTTTTAATACTTCTGTTCTTTAATTGTTATTTATTTGGTCCTGAAATACAAAACCAGTCGTTAGCTATCATTTAGTTTTTTTAAACTTTTTGAGAAACCTTAATCTCTTTCAACGTTAATACTTCGCATAAATCTAGAGTGGGTTCTTGTCTATAATTTGAAACAAAATCCTGAACTTTGTATGGTTTTTATTTTTTATTGTAATTATTAGTATGTGAACTTGAGATTGAAGTGTATTAAATAAATGATAATCATAGGGCAGAAGTATTAAAAGTTTGTTGAATGTGAATATTTTGAATTGTAAATTTATATTCAATTTTAAGGTCTCATAATTATATGGGATAAAATAAATATTTTTATTTTATATGAATGTAACTTTTTAAAAAAATTGGTAGAAGGAAGGATGGCTTATTGGATAGAATATAGAAATAAAAGTATTTGATTTTAAAAATAAAAAAATTAATTTATTAATTATACTAAACATTAGAAATTAAAGTGTAATTTATCTTAATACTGAAATACAAATTAATAATAATTTATTAAAAAGTAAAAAATATACACTCTTATGCTGATTTTACTCTAAATGTTACTGACTATATTTTAAATTTTTATAAAATAATAAAATTAATTTCATCTAACTTTATTAATTTATAAAAATTATAGCACGATTTATGAATTCGAAGTGTAACTAGTAATACTAATTATTAATTTTTTTATACAAAGCAACTATTAGACTTGCAATACAATTGAAATCGAGAAGGAATGCGAGAGACCAATGGAGTGGGTTTGTTGGTTTTGTATTATTTACCATATTTTTGTTGAGATTGTCAAGTTTGTTCGACTTTCTTTGTAGTTTGATTTGCTTTTTTTCGCAAAAAATATATATATTTTGTGTTTTTTTATTTTTTTATTATTATTTTTTGATTTTTCCTCGTCATCGATGATAATTGTGGTAATTTTTTAATGATCGATGGTGTTTTTCTTTATTGTTTATAGGTTTCTAATGATTTGTTGAGAGGTTTTCTTCTTGAACCTAAGCAGGGTCAATATTCGGTCGGTTTTGTTTAAAATCAAACCGAATTAAATAAATTGAAAATCAAAATTTTAGTATTTATGAAAATTGACTCAAACTGATTTTTGTTAAAAATCGAATTGAACTGAACCGGTCTGATTCGGTTTGATTCAATTCAGTTTGATCGGTTTTGATTTTTAATAAATTTTTTATTTTTACACTTTATTTTTAGTATTTTAAAATTTAATTAAAATATTTTAATTTTAATATGATTTAATTTCTCCATATTATTTAAAAAAATATATTATTATGACTAATCGGTTCGGTTTGATTTTTTCGATTTTTTTTATTAAAACCAAATCAAACCGAAATAACTGAAATTTCTGAAATTAAAAACTGAATCGAATCAAAATAAATAAAAAACCAAATTAAATTTTCAAATTAATTCAATTCGGTCGATTTTTTCAATTTAAACCGACCCTAAACCTAAGTATAGAGGATTTCTTCCTTCCGGAAAGAACTTTTATATGTTCAGGACCATACCGCTATACTGTGATTACCACTGTTGTGAGAGTACTACTACATCTTTTTTTTTGTGTTTGTGTCATACAGTTTTGGTTTGTTTACTTTGGGCCTTTTCTGTTTAGCCTTTCTATATGTGTTTACACTAGATTGCTTGTTTGCATGTCGTTGGCATTCTTCTCTCAGCAATTTCAGCAGTAGGTTGGTTTGGTATGGATCGGAGCTTTAGAATGGTGGTTGGATTGTTTTGGGCTTGGTTTGTGCTATTTGATTTAGTGGTTTTTGGTTTGCTTTCTTTTTATTTGGGCCTTTGGCAAACTCTTATAAAAGCTCTCTTATTTGTTTTTATCATATGGGCCTTGGAAATGCAATTAAGTTATAATATAAAAAAAAATCAAAAATTTTGTAATCTGTTCATAAGATCATAAAAATAAATACATCCAAAATTACTAAAAAAACCTTTCTAAATTCTTTTATGTATACCTATTTAATTAGTGATTTAATATAATAATTTTATATTTAATATAATTCTTATTTCTTTTATTTATATATATGCATGTTTATTATTTTCTTAATAATAATTATTCCTCCGTTTCATAATTTTTATTCATATTTTTTTATTATTCAAAATTATTATTATTTTTTTAAATATAATAATATATAAATTTACTATTATAACTTATTTTATTTTATTTTATTTTTAAAATCTCTTCAAATATCTTTTAATATTTAATAAAGTTTAATATATTTAAAATAGATATAATTGAAAAATTAATAAAAAAATATTTTTTTAATATAAAAAAAAATAAAATAAATAAAAATTATAATACAGAAATAGTGATTTTCACTTAGATAATATAAAAAAATCCTCTGGATTATAATTGAATTATTAAATAATTAAAAATACATTTTAATCAATTTTAGTTACCATATAATTCAGTCAAATTTTACATCACATAATACAAATAAAAAAATAATAATTTCAGTTATATTTTAGGCAAGTAGTTTCAACTGATAAACCTACTTTAAATGGACTTTTTTTTTTAATTTCTGATAAATACTTTAAATGGAAATTGTTGGTTATACAATTCATTTACTTCTTAAATTTTATTTTCTACCAATAAATTATAATTATATTTTTATTATAAATTAATTAACATTATTTTACATAAATGGAATGTAAATCTAAATATTATTTTATGAATTAAATTTATTATTTAAAAACTTATAAAAATAAATTACCATTAAATTTTTTTTTAAATGGAATTAAGAGATTAGAATTGAGACGTCTTAAATTTATTCAGATATACTTTCTATCGGATATTTTTTACAGATTAAGCGAGTACAGTTTTTGTTAAATCTTACGCTGTAAAATATATAAAATAATAATAATAGTATAAATATTATTAGTTAATATTATAATTTTATTTAATTACCGGTTTCACTCAAATAATATAAAAAAATGTTGTGAATTATAATTGAATTATAAAATAATTAGAAATTAAAAATGATAATTTCAGTTATTTTTTAGGCAGGTAGTTTCAATAATATGCATGCTGATAAAACTACTTTAAATGGACTTTTTTTTTATTTTTTTGAGAAATACCTTAAATGGAAATATATTTTAAATACCAACATCATTCACTTACTAAATTTTAAAGTCTACCTATAAATTATAATTATTTTTACTATAAATGGAATGTAAGTCTAAATATTATTTTATGAATTAAATTTATTATTTAAAAATTTTCAAAACAGCTTCAATTTTTTAAATTTCTTTTAATAAATTTTTCATAATCCAACTAAAACAGACGTTTAACTATTTTCTTTGAATATTATTATCTGAAATTTTAAATTATTTTTAAAAAAATATTTTAAATCTCAAAATTTAAATAAATATATTTTAATAATTATTTATAAAATATACAAAAGGATAATTATAATAAAAATATTATTATTATTATTAATTTTAACTATTTATATTTTCTGATTTTATTGACTAGATTAAACCTGCCAGTAACAGTGAGCATTCGATCAGTTCGATTCAAAATCAAATCGAACTGAATAAATTAAAAATTAAAATTTTAGTATTTATAAAAATTAAATTGAATCGATTTTGATGAGAAACTGAATCAAATTGAACCGATTTAATTCGATTCGATTCAATTAAGTTTGATCGGTTTTAATTTTTAATAATTTTTTTTATTTTTTACATTTTAATTTTAGTAGTTTAAAATTTAATTAAAATATTTTAATTTTAATATAATATATTATTATCACTAATCGATTTGATTTAATTTTTTTAATTTTTTTTATTAAAATCGAACCAAATTGAAATAATTAAAATTTTTAAAATTAAAAATTAAATTAAATTAAAATAAATAAAAAATTAAACTAAAATTTTAAATTAATTTAATTAAATTAAAATTTTTAATTTAAATCAAATACAGCTCCTTACCACTAAATCGTAAATCGTGAACCAACTGTATAATCTGTTTCTAGTATTTATAAAAATAAAGAAAGACTCAAAATTACTAAAAAAACCTTTCTAAATTCTTTTATATGCATATTTAATTTACTCATATAAGTACAAGAATTGCACGTGCGTCCTTGTTATTTTTAATTAGTGATTCAATATAATAATTTTATATTTAATATAATCCTCATTTCTTTTATTTATATATTTTCACTTATTATTTTTTTAATAATTAATTTTCACTTAGATAATATAAAAAAATCCTTTGATTTATATTTGAATTATTAAATAAATACAATATGTATGCTGATAAACCTACTTTATATGGAATTTTTTATTTTTTGAGAAATACTTTAAATGGAAACTTTTAGTTGTACAATTAAATTTTATTATCTATCTATAAATTATAATTATTTTATTATAAATTAATTAACATTATTTTATTTTTTTTTATATATAAAGTCATTTATTTTTTTAAGTAATAATTAATTTTCCCTTAGATAATATAAAAAAGTCCTTTGAATTATTAAATAATTACAAATACATTTTAATAAAAAATTACCATATAATTCAGTCAAATTTAAATCACATGATACAAATAAAAAATGATAATTTCAGTTATATTTTAGGCAGGTAGTTTCAACAATATGTATGCTGATAAACTTACTTTAAATGGAATTTTTTTTAATTTTTTGGAAAATACTTTAAATGGAAAGTTTTGGTTATACAATACCAACATCATTCACTTCCTAAATTTTTATTGTCTACCCATAAATTAATTAACAATATTTTTACATAAATGGAATGTAAATCTAGATATTATTTTATGAATTAAATTTATAATTTAAAAAATTGTCAAAATAGCTTCAATGTTTTTAAATTATTTTTCAATAATTTTTTTATAATCTATCTAAAAAAGGGATTGTAAGGTATAAAAAAAACATATAATTTTGTTTTATTCTAATTTTATAAAATTAATACATTTTATTTTATTAAATAAATTAATTTTTAATAATATATTAAATTTAATCATTTTATTATCCTTGTTATATAATATCATAATTGTAGATTTTGTATCATTATATAAGCTAATTTATAATTATTATATTAGTTATTTTTAGAATAATATAATATATATAAAATTATTTTCATAAGTTGTCAAGTTAATTAGCTAATATATAAAATTACCCAAAAAAACTATTCAGAAACACCCATGTGTGTTTTTATTTAATTTCAATTAATTAATTCAAATATTTAAAATTTAAAAATGTAACTTAAAGAAATTAGGAAAGTGAACTCAGTGAAGACAAAGTTTTAGAAAGCATACATATGATAACAATTTAATTTGATTTTGTAAAATGATAAATTCCTTTTTACCAATTTAAGAATGATTGCTAAAATTGATAACATTAAAATATTTTACTAAACTGGAAAATCACAGGAAAGTTCCTTTCCATTTTTTTTCGTAGCATTAATTTAAATTTCTTAATGTCCAATCATGACGTATATTAATTTAGAGGATTATACACAAAAGACATTGTTAAGATAATCGTAATAGAAGCTCTAAATTTTATTTTAAAACAAAGCGAAAGAAACCTAGAAATTTAGTTTACATTGCCAAAATATTGTTGAAATTACTGTACACAAGAAATTTGACAGCATTAAACTCGGAACAATTTTTTTTAGGAGACTATTTTTACACTCTCGGTTTGATTTTTCTTCCAGAATATCAATCTTCTGCCGCATTATTTAATGACTTCTACACAAATTCTTAATGAATGCCTTTAAAAAATGCAAAAACAAATACAAAACTTCCATTTCGGCCTCTAGGAATCTAGACCTTCACTCGCACACAAAACCAATGATCGTTGAAGAACAGCTCATGTTAATTCATTGCAAATGCCTACATTCTTCATATACTATGTTTACAAGTTTTCTAGTTAATCTCTGTCAAACTTTGCTCAAAATATTATTAGCATTTACTTCAAACTTTGTTCAAAATATTATTAGCATCTATAAATTCATTCCTCACTTGGATAGATGTATCATCAATCACAAATCAATTATATCATCAGTGACACAACGAGAAATCTGAAATCTTTCCTCATTTATTCAGCAGCAACCAGCGCACAGGTAGAAGAAAATAGAACACAAACTAAAGAACTAGCCGTTTGCAAAGTCACCGAATTAAACATCAATTCGATAAACATCCCAAGTTATCCAATTACTGGCAACAAGAGAAGAACGTGCTAAAAACAGGGTACTTCAGAGGTCTCCTTGCAGTTGAACCTTGTCGCTTAATGGGGCTTCTTCTCAAAAAGACCATATGGTCCTGCACAACGCGGGGGAAAAGCATATCACATAAACATAGCCTGCCCAGATTTAACACTCAGAGCAATAAACATCTTTAATGGCAATCCTAATATAACAGTAAAAGATCATCATTATTCGTATCATTTGATTAAAGAGGTTTTCCAACATACTACGGAGCCTGAGAATGCTGCTCTTCACTTAATATATAAATTAGTTGGTGAAAATATCATATAAAATGCAAAATTATGAAAATAGCAGCACCATGTTATTCAAGTAGCAAATAGTGACAGAATAGGTGCAGACTGCAGAGTGTGCACAACTAACAACAAGATGGCAGATTTGCTAAACTTAAGAATAATAACAAGCCTTATCAAATGATAAAAAGCCAGAAACAAAATAAGAATTTTCCGAAAGCATTCTTTATTTCTTTTTTGGCAGGGTGGGGGGTTGGGGTGGGTTGGCACGGAGGAAGGAGAGAGAACGAAATCAAAAAATTAACAGTTCATTGATACATACCCCATGGGAACTCCTTGTTGCGAATGTGCAAATATGGGTATGGCTGCATGAAAATAGACAATATTACGCAGACGAGTCAGATTCCTAAGGCAAATCATTCACATCGACATGTGACAGAATTTACAGGAAACAACTAGAAGCTATGCATTGCAATCCACCCAGTCATGCAATTAATGGGTTGTATATGCAAAAAGATGAAAAGGAACCTCTAGATTAATAATACACTAAAACCAACAGTTTCGGAGGGATTGCAAAGAAAAATTACAGGAGGCTCCTCATAGTGGGGATGGCCCTTTGATAGATTATAGAAAGCTAAGATAGTGCATGTAGCAATGCCCAAATATGTTATCTTCTCCCACTTTGATGCCTCAGCAGCCTCATCTAGACAGAAAGAAAAATCACAAAATCAATCATATAATAACACTACAAGAGAGGGAAGGGGGAACAACTCCCATTCGTATCAAAAAAGAATTAAATCAAAATCTCAAAACAAAGGCTGAAAGTTGATTTCTACATATAAAATTCCAATTTCCGACTCCTCAAAATGCCCAGTATTTCCCCCTAGCCAAACAGAATATCAACATAGCCAACGATCAGTACTTGTAAAGCTTTAAAATATAAAGAAATCCCCAAGAATTAAAGAGAAATGAAATAAAATACCCATCTAAAACCCTAAAGAGCCCGCAACTCAACGGCGAATCTATCTTAAACAGAAAAGAATTCAATATCATCATATGCTTAAATTGAGATCAGTTTTCTAAGTTCTAACAGGCCAAGAATCAAAATTAATATATCTAAAAAAAGAGAGAAAAATACAAGCATCATTTATGAGCAGTGGAAGAGAAGCGTCTCTTGGGAGGAGCAGAGGCCCAAGAACCGCTGCGAAGAGTATTTCGAAGATGACCAGATCGCAGCATTGCCGATGCCATTTTCAGAGCTCTTTTGCCTTATTTAATGGCAAATGAAACTATCACCGCTAATCACTAATTCATACCGCCCTATGGCCTTCACCCCTAATTTTGGCCCTATGCGTTTTGGGCATTAAAAAACTTTTAAAAAAAATTCAAAGTACCATAAAATATATTACCCAAAAGTGAGAAAAGGGGAAAAAATTAATGATTTGATGCATTAGCCCAAAATATTTAAATTTAATTGATATGCCTTTGAATCAAAATACGTTACTACCCATTTCTCCTATTATCAAAGATGATTAGTTTTTTGCCTTGTTTACAACATTTCATCTCACAAATGCTAATTCATTTAAACAAGCCATCCATTATAGCATTAGAACACATTGAAAGCAAGACGGTCTAGCTTTTCTTTATTAGAATAAAGCATTTATTCAGAATGAACATTTAAAATTAAATGTTCAATCTACTACATTCTCATATGCGCGGTGAAAAGAGAGAATAACTAGAATTGCTGAAATAAGCAATAAATGCTATCAGCAAAATAGCTAGGTAAAACTCCCCCAACCACCACTCTTGATAGATAAAAAGTACTTAATATCCATGGCTAATGCCATGACTAAAGGCACCAACTCCATTTGGGATAGTAATGTTAGGATCAATGGCTTCAGCAGAACTCCTTGAGGAGGATGCAAATGCATTAGGAGCCTGGATTGTAAGCTTCCCAAGTCGCTGGACTAGTTTTCCCTTGACTTGTTCCATGAGGGTTTTCAGCGTCGTCAGCTCTTCCAAGCTAAGTTCATCAATTGGCCTCTCCCACAATGGATTGATCGCGGTCTTGCCTAGCGCCTCCCTCATCCTCTTTAGTTTTTCTCCTCGCTTTTGTGCAGCGTCTAGTTCTTGAAGTGAGACTGCATACTGCTTCTGCAGCTCACAAATAGTAGCCTCATGCTCAGCCAAGTGCTGAGCAAACTCACGATTTGGATCCCCTGGGTTAGCAAGCTTCTTCCTAATAGCTTCATAGCATGGATGGTCAAAGGGGAAGGACTTGCCATCAGGGGATAAGACAACAAGCGCAGTTTCAAATGCGCATAAGCTGCAAAGTTCATTGGCCTTCTTGAAGGTCCCAGGTCGGCACTTGGAAAAGGAAGCTTTCCGATTCCCTCCCTGAGACTTCTTACGACCCATGCTCACGACTCTTACTATAAAACAACTAAAGGGAAAGACTAGTTATTCTTGGATAAGAAAACTTGAGCAACCATGACGATTTATAGGGCTTTTAGGACCTCACTAGCTCTCAAATCTATACAAACGCTATTCTCGGATTGGTCACAACCAAAACCTTCCATATATTTCATTACGCGTGAAATTACTAAAATCCTATCACTTGTTGAGTGTATATACAAAAATCATAAATATATTATCCTGAGCTGGCATCCTTAGCTTATACTCGAAGTTTAATAATATAAATAGAAATGAGAGTTCCAAAATAAGCAAATTAGACACCAAACTTGACTATAGAGGAAGAAAAAAAAATCAAATGCTGGCTAAATAATTTGAGGACCACCTTATATAACTTGACAAATTTTTCTCATTTAAACCTAGTCCATCATCATGGGTCCATGATACAAGCATGTGGAACCTAGTTGCAAAATGTGTAGGTCCTATCATGCATTTTGTGTCATGGATTCATTGTTGACTGGGCCTAACCAAGAATTTCCCATCCTTAATGTTATGGTCTCAGGTGGCGGATTGTGTCATGGGATGATTGATAGAAATGGATTTCGTTAGAGGGAGCTCTTAACACCTCAAGAATAAAAAAGGAGAGTCTCAATCTCACAATTTTTAGAATAAATATGCTGATTTTATTGAATAAAATAAACCCCTTTTATAGTGGTGGTTCTAATATTCCTACTCAAAGTAAAAATCTAATACAAGTAATCATTAGATCTAGAATAAGATAATAGAAAATACGATAAGATAAGATAATGAGAAATCTAAAAAGAAACTACTAGATAAATAAAATCTGTTTGTTATAGATTTGGTTTATCCATTGTCCATAACATCACTCTAATCTCAGAAAAGGAGCTTGTCCTCAAGCTCAAAGATAAGATATGGAGCATGAAAATAATTAACAGACTCCCCAATAGTTTCATATTCAAGACAATATTGCCAACTAACTAATACTTTCCAAATCCAGGTGTCTGGATCAAAGGCAACTTCACTTGAAACTAAATCAAGTTCTCTTGAAACATGATCTACTACTCCTAGTCTTGTAGATCTCGGAATGTAGGATGATAATGTACCATTTGTGCCATCATACGATGAAAAGTCGAGTTTGCCATTTCGAGGTACCATAGGTACCTCCATCTTCTCATTCGCTTGTTGGCCAAAATTTGATTGGTTGCAGCTCGATCTAATCTTGATTTTGGTTCAACCCCTATTGAAGGTTCGAACTAATTTAGAAATATGCTGAGCTAAGTCGTTCAAACGTCCATCAAATTGTTGCATAAAAGAGTTCAACTTCTCTTCCAGATTTGTTGATTCCAGATTTGTTGAATCCCCCATGATGACCATTTCTGATACAAAGTTGTCATGGTCGCAAGTTGCGAATTGTGTCATGGGATGATTGATAGGAAATGAGCTCATTAGAGGGAGCTTTAACACCTTAGGACTCAAAAAGGAAAGAGTCTCAATTTCACAATTCTTAGAATAAATATGCTTGTTTATTGAATAAAATACACATTTTCTGTAGTGGTGGTTCTAATACTCCTAATCAAAGTAAAAGTCTAATGCAAGTAATCATCAGATCTAGGATAAGATAAAAGAAAATAGGATAAGATAAGATAACGAGAAATCTAAAAACAAACTATTAGATAAATAAAATCTGTTTATTATGGATTTGGTTTATCCATTATCCATAACACTTAACATGTTCGAACACCAAGATATAAGCATCATACTCCATCCAAGATTTGGCTCTATTCATCATAGAACGCAAATCACATCCACGACAGTAGGTCAACTGCAGCATATGTAAATTCTGCTTTTCTAAACTAAGCAACCAAATTTTTAAAAATTCCTCAATAAAGAGTGATATCTTACAATAAGCACAAAAATTGGTAAGAAAATAATGACTTGAATTAGATAAAATTTACAGTTCTGATTCATTATATTAAGTTACTACAATGTATCTAAGCATTTGTCGAGTAAAACAAAAAACAAAGTACTAGCTGTCATCAATATCATACCGCAAAGGTAGTTTTTTATTAAAAAAAAAAAGCAACTATAACTCTATTTTGCTGATAGTAAGCTTCTTAAGTATATTTGTTCCTTAATCTATAAAAAGTTTCCTTCTATGTTTTGTTTGGATTCATAGATTCGAAGAGAGTTTTAGATTTCGATTAAGCACCTTGTTTGAGAGGTTAAGAAAAATACGAATTTGACCTTCAACAAAATCCAAGATGAATATGAAGACTAAGGATTTGAAGTAATGATATTAACTATGTCATTCGATATTCAAATTCATCCTAACAAGAGAAAAAAAAAATTTATTTCAAGACTTAATTTTTTTTTCATTAGCAAAATAATATTGATTTGTTGCATTTTAGATTTAATATTTAAAGTCCAAATTTCAAATCTAAATTCATGTCCAAACAAAAAGTTATGTAAATGTATGATAAGAACAAACAACATATACATATATAAATATGTACACACGTAAATAAAAGTAGGAACATATCAATTATATATATTAACATCCACACTATACGCTTGCATAAAAAGGTGGATTCCATATGAAGAAGTGCCTCGATTCCTGATTAGACCAATTGGCAATGACATAGAGCCTCAGCAACACACCCACATGAATTTGTAACCCTCAAGCCTCACAACTTCTCATAGATGAAAGGCATTCTAGTATATGGCTATGTAAACCATGTCTATTGTCTTATTAGCACATGAGCATCTCAGTGAAACTTCACTCCCTTATAACTTTTACATATTTTTAATAAATAAATATCTTTCTAAATTAATAATTTCACATTTAATCCAATAACATCATACCAATCTCCTTAATCTGCTTAGGGTAGCAATTTCAACTCAATCCAACTAAACATTAGTCCTATACTAGTTTGAGTTTAGTATATATATATATCTTTTTATTCTCCATCATTTCTCCTCAGTATTCATGTTCACACAATGTCACTAGAGTTTTTGCAGGTCTCATCTCATCCTTGGATTCCTCATTGTATGATATTACTTCTAGAGGTAGTGACTACAATATCTAGCAGGTGAACCCAAAATGAAAGAGAAACCAAAAGGAATAGCATTTTCAGAGCATACAAAACAATAACAATCATGTACTATTGACTTGTGACAGCACATATAATATGAAACTCGAGAGCTAAAAAGGTAATCTTACTTTTAAGACAAGCTTCAATTAAAACCAATGTTGTATCCAAATTCAATGGTTCATGACAGCACAAAGCAAATCTTGAGTAAAGAAATTTTTAGAAAACATAGACCTAGTAACCAAACTCTAGTTAGTAGTTACTAAAACCTTGTGACTAACACATGAAGACAGATTTAGAAAGTATAAGAAATCAGGAATACACTAACAGCTTTACCATAATCAGATATCATCAACAACAAATCCTCATAGAGGAGTAATAAAAAGATTATTAAATGTCCTACAGAATTGGCTAGTCTATTTGTGTTAAAAAGAAAAACTTATGAGAGTAATTAACATCCCATATCATGATCTGAAATAATGACAAAAATCCCTTTAAATAAAAGACTAATAACAACAATTACTAGTATCTTAAATCAAATTAAGTATGAGAATCTTAATTAAAACCATCAGCTTCCAGCTTCCTATGCTGTGTAAATGATCTTCACAAATGATCTTCACAAAAAAAAAAAAAAAAAAGTAAACTTCCCAAAAAAATTGACCAGGCATTAATCAGACAAGGGCTTCTAATCAGTAACTTCTGTTATAACTCCAAATCAATCAACAACAAACAAATTGAAAATAAATTTGACCTCGTTTACTGCTATGCTTCTAACATAGACTAAAATTGAATTTACCCACACCATCCTTTCTTGAATACCTACTTTTTAAACAACTTTTCACCCATTTTTTATCACCAGCAGACTAAGTATGCCTTTTCTTCCCGATTGTAGGTACACAATGAGAGAAGCTATCCCATTCTCATAATCTCCAACCGCTGTATTCAAACATGTACACTACTAATGAAAATAACCCAAAAACATAACAATTAGAAGAGGGAACAACTCCTGTACGTATCACAAAAGAATTAAATCGAAATGCCAAAACAAACTCTGAAAGTTGATGTCTACATATGAGATTCCAATTTCCGACTCCACAGAATACCCAATATTTTCCCCTAGCCAAGCAGAAAATCAACATAGCCGACTATCAACAATTGTAAAATTTCCCAAGAGCCAAACAGACTATCAACATAGCCAACGATCAAAAATGGTAAAACTTTAAAATATAAAGAAATCCCTAAGAATTAAAAAGAAATAAAATAAAATACCCATCTGAAACCCTAAAGAGCCCGCAACTCAACGGCGAATCTATCTTAAACAGAAAATAATTTAATATCATCAAACGCTTAAATTGACATCAGTTTTCGAAGTTCTAACAGACCAAAATCAAATTTAATATATCTAAAAAAAAGAGAGAAAAATACATGCATCATCATTATGAGCAGAGGAAGAGAAGCGTCTCTTGGTAGGAGCAGAGGCCCGAGAACCCCCGCGAAGAGTATTTCGAAGAAGACCAGATCGCGTGATCGCCGACGCCATTTTCAGAGCTCTTTTGCCCTCCTTGGATCTCCTGAGTTGAGTGTTGAGCAGAGCCGAATCGCAAATTAAACTATCGCTGCTAATCGCTAATCCATATCACCCTATGGGCTTCACCCCTAATTTTGGCCCTATATGTTTTCGGCATTGAAAAATTAAAAAAAAAAAAAAATTCAAAGTGATCCTTTTTTATTTTTATTTTATTTTTCTTTTTTACGTACCATAAATATAAAACCAAAAGTGAGAAAAGGGGGGAAAATTAATGATTTAAAAAGGAAAGCTTGTTTCAACTGGGCATAAGGTGAAAAATTCATTGGCCTTTTTGAAAGTCTGGATCGAGCTTTAAAAAGTAAATTTTTCGATTGTGCTTTTCTAAATTAAGCAATAAAATTTTTTTAAAAAATATTGCTTAATGAAAAGTAATTTCTTATGATAAGTACAAAAATTGATAAAAAAATAATGACTTGAATTAGATAAAATTTATCGTCATGATTCATTATATTAAGTTACTATAATAGAACTCCTCGAGCAGGATGCAAATGCATTAGGAGCCTAAATTGTAAGCTTCCCAATAAATAGTACTTAATATCAATGGTTAATACCATGAGTAATAGAACTCTTCAAGGAGGATGCAAATGCATTAGGAGTCTAGATTGTACTGGGCTAGTTTTCCCTTAACTTGTTCCAAAAGGGTTTTCAATTGCATCGGCTCGTCCAAAATTGAGTTCCTCAATTGGTCCCTCCCACAATGGATTGATTGTTGTCTTGCCTAGCCCTCTCTCATCCGCTTAAGAAGTTTTTCTATTCGCTTCTGTGCAGTATCCAATTCTCGAAGTGAATATGCATATTGCTTCTCCAGCTCATAAAGAGTAGCCTCATGCTTAGCCAAATGCTGAGCAAACTCATTATCAGGATCCCTTGGATTAGCAAGCTTCTTCCTAATAGCTTTGTAGTAGGGATGGTCAAAGGGAAAAGACTTGCCATCAGGGGAGAAGACAACAAGCGCAGTTTCAACTGCGCATAAGGTGCAAAATTTATTGGCGTTTTGAAAGTTTAGATCGGCGCTTTAGAAAAAAAACTTTTCTATTATGCTTTTCTAAATTAAGCAATAAAATTTTTGAAATTAATATTGCTTAATAAAGAGTGATATCTTAGGAGAAGCACAAAAATCGATAAAAAAATAATAACTTAAATTAGATAAATTTTACAGTTATGATTCATTATATTAAGTTACTATAACGTTTCTAACCATTTATTGAGTAAAACAAAAACCAAAGAAGTAAGCTTATCAAATATATTTGTTTCTTAATTTAGAAAAAGTTTTCTTCCATGTTTTGTTTGGATTCATAGATTTGAACACAGGGATTTAAGATTTGGATTAAGCATCTTGTTTGAGAGGTTAAGAAAAATATGAATTGGGACTTCAACAAAATCCAAGATGAATATGAACATTAAGGATTTGAAGCAATGATATTAACTATGTCTTTGATATTCAAATTCATCCTAACTAGAAAAAAAAAATATACAAATTTTAAATTCAAGACTTCAAATTTTTTAATTAGCAAAATAATATTAATTTTGGGATTTTAAATTTAATATTTAAAGTCCAAATTTCAAATCTAAATTAATGTCCAAACATAAAGTTATATAAATGTAAGATAAGAACAATGTGTTTTAAGTAAAATTTTTTTAGACATATATGATTTAGTTTTTCATATATGCATCTGTAACTAGTTTTTATATCCGAATATTATATAGAAAGATTTATAATTTAGTTTATAAGTATTTTCATTCCGTTTTTAGAAATTTATTAAAACGTCATTATCTTTTCTCTCTATTAATGAAATAAAATATAGCAAAAAATCAAATTATTCTCCCTCTTTCTTCTTATTCTCTGAAAATATAGGAACTAATTTGTTAATAATGACAAACTCATATACTAAATAAAAGATTTTATTTGAGGATAAAATTGGATTTTAAAAATTTTATCTTTCATTTTTTATTTATTTTTAAAATAAAAAAAAAATAAAACGACTATTTCGTTGACAGAGAAAAAATATAAGAATATTTTAATAGATTTATGAAAATATAGAGACTGACTTATTAATAATAACAAATATTCAATGATTAAATAATAAATTTCCCTATTATATAGTTTCACATTTTATATATTTTATATTTTATATTTATAATATTAAATTTTATTAATAATAAATTTATTAATTAAATATAATTTTATTCCCATTCTTAATGACAATTTTTAATAGTAATAGAAAAAAGAAGTATGCCACATGTCACTTTTTAAAGTAATGTTATTGATATAAATGGCAAATTATTCTAAAGTGGTTCTTAATGCTTAGCTTTCATATATATCTGTGTGTATATTTTAAATTTTTACATGAAATAATTTTTTTAAGGGAAAATTACTTTATAGTCCCTGAGGTTTAACGTAATTAACACTTCTGTCCCTCTATTTTGGCGACCCAACACTTAAGTCCCTCACTTTCTCTTCCGTCCAAATTCGTAGTCCTTCCGTCCAAATTCGCCGTTTGGAACACGTGAATTGACAAAATTAACCCTCTTCTTCTTTCTTCTTTCTTCTTTCTTCTTCTTCTTTCTGCAACTTCTTCTTCTTCCTTCTTCTTCTTCTTCCTTTCTTCTTTCTTCTCTCTTCCCTCAGATCACTCTTTCACTCTCTAAATTCTTTGTCTAATCCTTCTCCGTCTACGCTCCCACGCACCCCAAATTTGCGCATTCCTCTGGTTTTATCGCCATGGTTTCTTCTTCTTCACTTTCGCCAGCTGCAGCTACAAGCATGAGCTCTTCTGTTTCTCTTGACAGGCCTAGCAGAAAACCCAACATCTCTTCCTCTCTTCAGACTCCTTCCATTATCCATTTTCCTAAACACTCCTCCACAGCCACTTCTTATCCTCCCTCTCCTTCTATTTCTACAACAATTCCAAAGAAAATTGCCACTACTGTTCCTTCTGTTGATAAATCATTAGCCCCAATGCAAAACCAATGGAATTTTTTGCAAAAAGCTGCAGCTATGGCCTTGGATGCTGTGGAAAGTGCTTTAGTTTCACATGAACGTCGATTCCCTCTTCCCAAAATTGCTGACCCAGCAGTCCAAATCGCCGGCAACTTCGCTCCCGTGTCGGAGCGACCCGTTGTACGTAATTTGCCCGTTACTGGTACAATCCCAGATACTATTCGAGGTGTTTATGTTAGAAACGGCGCAAACCCACTTCACGAACCGGTAGCTGGTCACCATTTCTTTGATGGTGATGGGATGGTCCATGCTGTTCGGTTTGAGAAAGGTTCCGTCAGCTATGCTTGCCGGTTCACGGAGACAAACAGGCTGGTTCAAGAGCGAGAATTGGGACACTCAGTTTTCCCAAAGGCCATCGGTGAACTCCATGGACACTCTGGGATAGCTAGGCTGTTGCTTTTTTGTGCTCGTGGGCTTTTTGGTATCGTTGATTCTAGCCATGGGACTGGTGTTGCTAACGCTGGATTGGTTTACTTTGATGGTCGTCTTCTCGCCATGTCTGAAGATGATCTGCCTTACCATGTTCGTGTTCTTCCCTCTGGAGACCTCAAAACTGTTGGACGATACAATTTCAATGGCCAACTCAAGAGTTCAATGATTGCTCATCCAAAAGTCGACCCATGTTCTGGGGAATTGTTTGCTCTAAGTTTCTTCCGAGCGACCCAAGTTCAAATTCAGGCAAAGAAGATTCACATGGGATTTCACATGGAGAGAAGGGCATTTTTGGAAAAAATTATCATATCTCACCTTTGACTCTTTGACCAAACGGTTTAAATGGACGGAAGGACTACGAATTTGGACGGAAGAGAAAGTGAGGGACTTAAGTGTTGGGTCGCCAAAATAGAGGGACAGAAGTGTTAATTACGTTAAACCTCAGGGACTATAAAGTAATTTTCCCTTTTTTTTAATTTAAATTACCAATTAAATTAAATTATTATTTATAATTATATACCCTAAGTATGAAAAAATATAGTAGGTTATTCATTATGGAAATACTAAAATAATATTATTAATTTCAACTAAAACTTACCATCTTTAATTATTTTAATTGAATTCAAATATTTCATTTTTTTAAGTTGTGATTTTTTTATAAATGATATTGTTGTTATTATTACACTACCATATTAACTTTTTTAAATATTATTTTCTTTTATTTCCTTTTCAATATATTTGATAAAATTATTAAATAAAAGTTTGCTTTATATACTTTAAATAATAATTAATTAATTCACAATATTTTTTAGAGTACATAATAGGTTTTTCATTGATAAAAAAAATTATTATTCTACTATTGAGCTTGTACTCTAGTTTTATTGATTTTATGGGCTTTTGTCTTTGTGTGAACTTCTAATGAATTAATCATTTTATTTTTCTAAAGAAAAAACTTCTATTAAATAAAAAAAAATCTATAAAAATAAACTTATATGAATTAATAAAAATATATATATATATATAAATTTATTACATCTTTCAAACAACATATAACAAAATAAATAGATTCAATTATTATAAACATTCAGGCTTCATGATGTTATTCTCGGAGGGGTCGTCGGTTTATAGGCTTGTAGTTTTGTTTCTCTTTCGACTTGGGCTTCCTACTCAAATTTCAGAGTAAAAAACTGAAAATTCATTAATTGAATATTTAATATTAAAAATATATTAAAATATTTATAAAATTTTAAAAATTCTATTTATTAATTTTAGTTATTAAATATTACTTATAATATAAAAGTTATGCATTTGATGTAATTCTAATTATTAAATATTACATATCAATTTTTCATGAAAAAGTAGAGTAAATTGCATTCACAAAGTTTTAATATCACTGATTATGATAAAACAATATGCATATCATCTCACATCATTGAGATATATTTCTCATGTGGCCGACTCAAATAGTATAAGTAATTATTAACAAATATCCCACTGGAAATTTCCAAATTCTTACAGTCTTCGCCGAAAAAAACAAAAACAAAACAAAACAAAACAAATTCTTACAGTAAAAGCCACGATGGTCACGCGGTCCTTGGCCACCCCTTCAAATTTCAAAGCCTATCTAATTGTTTTATAACATCAAATCCTTCTAGATGTTAATAATAAATATTTACAGTTTGAGGACATCTGATGTGAATCCCCATGTTTGGAAAATAATAAAAAAATAAAAGAATTGAAAAAATCTTATGGGACCCTGATAATGTGATGCAATGCAATCACACCTCAAGAGATCGAAGGTTCATCAACTGCTTCATACTGCTCTTTTGATGATCATCATCCTGCCTGGAACAGCTGCTGTTTGGAAGTTGAAAGTCTATACAAAATTTGCCAACAAAGCTACCAGGACTATCCAGTCTATCCTCATGATCTTGAAGATCAAGCGAGTACACGACATCTTCTCTGCTCCATCCCGCACGCAATAACACCGTTGACATCACCTTCAGTTGCCACACCACATCCTCTTTTCCGACTTTGGCCCCACTGCCTTTCTCTCCCTTGTTATCACTACCGTCTATCATCATCATCTCCCTCACCTCCTCTTCTCTCCACCCTCCATCTCTCAGCTTCCAAAACACATCCTCTAAACAATCACCTAGTTCCCAGTACACTAAATCCCCACCGCTCCACCACCCGTGCGTGTCATCACGCACCACCATTTTCCTGCCTCTCTCGGCTACCTCCGTCCAAAAATCAATCCTTCGCGCTGCTGTCGCCGCCCAAGCCGGCACATTGATGGGTATCCTCTGATTTCTTGGCAAAATCCCCGGCCTGATAAAATGAAGACCAATTTGCAAGAATTCAACCTCTTGAAAGAACCTGGCAACATCAAAGCTCAAAACACGTACACCGCCATCGTCGACGTAAAACACCGGATTCCCAGCGGTGTTCGGCGTAGAAGGAATGTAACAGTTACCATATATAGGCACAAGAACCGGAGCTTTATCGAAGAACCCTTTTGCTATATCCAACGCTCGATTGGCATCAGCCGGTTTATCACCCCAAGAATGAACCCAGAAGTTATTCTGCAAAATATTCTTGGAGAGGTTCAAGAAAGGGAGGTTTAGTAAAATCTTGAGTTGCTGAGGAGAAGATGAGCGCCAGTTAGGGAAGTGGGGGCCAATAGGGAGGCCTTCTTGGAGAATGGTGCGAAGATCAGGAGGAAAAGAGAAATGGAAGGTGGATTCAATGGAGGCAAATTCATGATCATTGAGACCAGGAAGAACAGGGATGTTGAGAGACTTGAGATGGTCGATTAGGGTTTTAGCATAGGCTGCAAAAGAGAAGCATGCAAGCTTAGCGGTGCGATTTTGATGCCTTCTTGAAGCTAGGGTCTCTGCTGTTGTTGTCGCCATTATTGGATTTCTTGAGAGCCCCTGAAAGAAACAAATCTATATATATATGTGAAGAGTTTAATAAAAGAATATTATGGAGATGTAAATTAAGAAGGAGAAAAGATAGGATGAGGTAATGTGTTGTGAGGGATAGAGATGTTCATGGAAATGAAGAGCGAGTTTGGAGGAGAAGAGCCGAAGGAATAGAAAAAGTTAGATGCGTTTATGGGTTTAGAGAGAGAAATGTTTGACTCTCTTTTTGAAAGACAAGTTTACGTCTCATGACTGGCAATGCCAAATATGAGTTTCCTTAAGCAAGGGAAGAAATCAATTAAACGTGGCTGATGATCGAGAAATTGGAACTTACCTCTCGTTTTTCCTTCTACACGGAGTCGTTTTGCCCTACGTCACATGTTAATATCTTTTATTTCTAGTTTTGCGGAATATATATGGGAAAAAAATTACATATTGACTGATATAAATGTGTGAATTTCCTGTTATTTTTTTATATCTTTTTACATGAACTGATATAATCCGTTTATTATTTAATATTCTAAAATTTAAAAAACAAGATTTACTGTGAGATTAAATTTTAAAAAAATTATTTTTTATTTATTTTTATATATATTGATGACGTATAATCATTTTTCTATTATAGTGTCATTTATTTCTATCACTCAAATCCACATATATAATATATCAAAATTTCTCTTAACATCAGACAACCATTTAATTTCCTCAATGCATATATAAATAGAACCGCGAGATAATCCAATCTATTCCTCTATCTTTTATCACGTCATTGAACTAATATTTTTTTATGCGAACTCATTCGTATGTCCTATCTGATCTATTTCATGTTATCGGATTAAAATATACAATGTGAGACTAATTCACTTGAATAAGATTTAATGGTATTTAGATCAATATTTTTATTTAAGTCTAATTTTATTTCAGATATAAAAATTTCGACCATCATTGATTACAATAATTTGATATTATTTTTAACATTTTAAAAATTATCATTGAAATTATTAATCTTATTTATATGTGTGATTAAAATATTACACAATTAAATAAAAAAATTATTAATTAATTTTAATTTTTTTGGCACTGAAAGCATTTCTAAAATTCATACAGAAAAACATATGAATGCCAGCTTTTTGACGATATAGAGAAAGACAGAATGTCAATCCAGTATCCAATCATATTGTAAAGCAGAATAATTATCTTGGATCCTTGAAGGCAATGAAGGAGTCTTTGTAATTTTTTAAGCTAAATTAGTAATAATTTTTAATAATTTCACAGTCATCAATCACAGAAGAATCGCAAATGGTCTCACTTAGACACAGCACACTCCATTGATTTCATTTTATCTTGAAGTCCCTGAAAATGACATTAATTAATTGTTTGCTGCAAAATTTCCAACCCTACCCGGAAATTAGTCCTAGTTTTGGACCCAGCATCTCCTTTCATTTTCCTTTTAATTATCGCCATCAAATGATATTCATTTATTATATTTTCTATTCATTTTTTTAATTTAATTGTACTATATAATCATTTTAGAAAATAAATACTCCTTTTTATTCCATAATTTTTATTTTTAATTATTTCATAATATTCTCTATTTTCAATTTTTTACATAATAGTTGTATAAATTGCTATAATAATCTGTTTATTTTATCTTGTTTTCAATATATATAATTTCTCATTATTTTTTTAAATTATAATTCAAACTCTCTTATAACATTTAATTCAAAATATATATTATTAATAATTATTTATTATTTCAATAATACTTAAATATGTGTATAATTGAAAAAGGCCGTAGAAAAACTTATCATTTAATTATAATAATCATCATTTTTTAATTTATATAAATAAAAATATAAAAATTATAGAATAAAGAGAGTAATATATAATTTAAAACGTAAAACAATGTAGACCAAAGTGAGATAGTTAAGTTTTTTGAGTAGTATATAGTCAATATAGTCAAGTTTGCATTTATGTGTTAAATTTTTATTGGATAAATCTGTTTATATAAATAATTATTTAAATATGTTTTATATTTTATATTTTTATTTTTATATTTTTAACCTATTAATCAAATAAATAAATTTGAGTTAATTATTAAAATTTTAAAATATAAATTAATCTTTTGTAAAATTAAATGAGTTTAAAAACTTTTAAAGCAACAATAAAATATGTTTAGGAACATGTTAGGTTAGTCTAAGTTAAATTTTAATCGAATTTGAAATAAATTTGAATATTTTTGTTATTATATCTAATTTTAAAATATAATTATTCTCTAATTTTAAAATCATAACTATTTAATTTATGTGAATAGATGAATGAAATAAATAATTAATAATTTAAAAAAAATATTCCTAATTTATTTTATAAGTCAATAGATTTTTTAACTTTTTTATCAAAACATTTTTTATTATTTTTAAAATGTAATTTAAAAATTTTAAAAAGTATAAAAAATATTTTACACAAGATAAGAGATCTTTGGAGAAAATATTTTCATTTCTTTGACAAAGTTTTAATCTTTGTATGGGCAACATTTCTAGCCATTTTTAATCTTAAATCTTTGGTGAGGGACCAATTAGCTATTATTTGGATATAGCCTTTCGTTTTCTCTAGTTTAGCTATTTCTCATGCTCTGTCTCATTTTTATTGGTTTAGCCGGTTCTTCTGCTTTGCCTATATCCTTCCTTCCTTCACCTCTTTTCTTCTATTCATGTCTGAAGCAATCGTTATTATGGATAATCTCATCTCCAAGGCTCAACACCTTAATGCACATATTCTATTTTCCAACTCACCACAGAAGATAATATGAATCAAAGCTCTCAATATCTCATTCTTGTGGGGAAAATCATATCCCAAAGTTCCTTTCATGTATATGTGATTAAGCATGCTTTATCCAAATCATAGAAACCAAAAAGGATTTTACTATTGTAGCTAAGCGAAACATATTTTTCTCTTAAGATTCAACCATGAGATTGATATTTCTACCGTTCTTTTGAATCGACCATGGAGTATTCAGAATCAACTGATATCATCAGGGAATGACCTTTAGACTTGCCCCACAAAGAACTCTCCTTCGAGAAATTGCCTTTCTGGGTTCATGCTCATAGTCTCCCATCGAATCAGCTCACAATCCAAAATGTCATTCTTATTGAAAATTTTATTGGTAATTTTCTGGATGTGAATTTCATTATAGATGGTGCCATTGAAGTTCCCCTTTTTCTTAGGATTCGTGTATTGATAGACCTAGAAAAACCTCTCCTAACTGGTTTTAACAACAAAAAGACAAATGGAAGTCTAAGTTGGATTCAAGTATGAGAAGCTACTAAATTTATGTTTTTCTTGTTGGAGATTTGGTCACTGGCAAACAATGCTCTTATAAGGATATTAGTCATGATAAAGGAGAAAATAAGAATCCGGTTGATTATAGCCCTTAGCTAAAAGTTTATCTGCCTAACAAAGTGGAGCACAAATAACCTCCTTCTACTTTACTGGTTCAGAATTCTCATGATCAACAAATCTAGAAAAACCCAACCTCCTCTTTTTTTGTTCTAAAAACCTTATCACCCATTTCTTTCACGATGCAGACATCCACATCCTCCCGACCTCAATGACTGTGCGGTTGTCGAAACCGGTCAAAAATAACATTTTCAATTATCAACAATATCACAACTGCAGAAAGTGGTGAAAGGATCAAATCCACAAGGAATTGATACTCACCTATCTTTCTTATCAAGACCAATAGAAAGTAAACTGAAAGTAAAATAAACTGAAAGTAAATAAAAGGGGTTTTGAGATTGATGAGTTAAACTAATATTGAAAGCAATAAAGTAAAGCGAATAATAAAAGTAAAGAGATTCAATAATGAGAAAAGCTCTAGTTGAAGAATTGGATCCACTTCAGTTGTTGGGATTTGTAATACCCGGCTAGACGCCGGCATCAGAATTCTTACTTTCCGGCGGGATTTCCATTGGAATCTGGAATTCGAGGATGTCGGAGGTTCCTAGAAGGGTAAAAGAAAAAGGTTTTCTAAAAGGTTTTTAAGTGTTTTATGGTTTTGAAGGCAAAGGATTTGAGTTTTAAAAAGAAAAGACCAAGGAGGCATTTGCCAGGTTCGGCCGCCAAACGTTGCATGGTTTTGCTGCCTCCAAAGCCCATGTTTGGCCGCCGAACGTGGTGGAGGTTTGCATGCAGGTTTGGCCGCCGGAAATGGTTGACCAAGCTGCCTATAAAAGGCCCCTTGTCCGGAAAAAGGGGGAGTTTTCTCTCCATTCTTGGGCTAAGGTGAGTTCATGCTCTCCTTGGGTTGTTTTCATGGTTTTTCTTCAAATCCTTCAAGGTTTTCATGAGTTTTCTCCTTGTGTTGAAGAGTTGTGAGCTTGGAGCAAGGAGGTGGAGCTTGAAGACTTTTGGAGCTTGGATCTCTAGATCTTCAAGTTTGGGTCGCACCAACTCTTGATCTTCAAGAGGTAAGTGTAGATCCTTGGTTTTTATGGTGTTTTAAGTGAGTTTAATGAAGGGAAAAGGGTTAGGATTGCATGAGTTGTATGGTTGTGCATGATAGGGTTTATGTACCCTTTATGCCTATGTATGCTTTGATGTTGTTTGTTGGAGTTTAAGCTTGTTTTAAGCTCCTTTGTGCATGGTTAAGGGCATATGCATGTTTTGGAGAGGTTGGATGCATGTTTTGGGTGTTTGGAAGGTTTGGGAGGCTTGTATGCATGCGAGACTGAGTTCTGGACGAACTCAGGTTCGGCCGCCGAAGGTAGTTTCGGCCGCCGAAGCTGCCTGTGGATGCATGGTTTGGCCACCTAACCTTGCCCCCGAAAGTTGAGTTTCGGCTTTGAAGCAGACTTTTGGCCGCCGAAGATGCCTGAATTTCGGATCTGGAGAGGGGGTTTGGCCGCCGAAGGTGCTGCCGAAGGTGCCCTGTCCAGCCTTGCTTTGCTTGTTTTTCCATGCATGGTTGAGGTGTTTTAGGGGGTTTTTGGGGGAATGTTAAGAGCTATGATAGAGTTGTTTGATCCCTCATTTGAGTCCACCTGTGTAGAATCGGACCTGAGGAATCGAGGTGTTTAGCAATGTTAGCTGCTTCAGAGTGAGTCCAGAGTTAGCCCAACAGTTGCTAGAGGTGAGTGGAACTGAACTGTGTTTTTACATAAATGCAAAGTTTTTAGCATGTTCCATGCATCACGAATGCCATGTCTATAGTCGGTTGTATTGCATTAGTAACTACGAAGATGACGCATTGCATTGTTTATTGTGGATGTGGATGGACAATAGGATGACTCATTAGCCCTCTAGTTTATCTTGCATGTAACAGAAGTCCTGAGGAGCCCCCTGAGGGCCGGGCACAGAGCTATGTATGTAACAGAAGTCCTAAGGAGCTCCTTCGAGGGCCGGGCACAGAGTAGAGGGAGTTTTGAGTCAGTCCATCCTTGATGTGATTTATTGTGATGTGATGCATTCCATGATGGCATATGTTTTAATGTTTTTATTGTTCTGCTCACTGGGCTTTATAGCTCACCCCATTCCCTTAACCCCATGTTTTTAGGGCCTCAGAGAAGTCAGAGTCAGCAAGAGTAGAGTTTGAGCATGGCTATAGGTATGTTTATGTAATAGAAGTGTAGTGGACATGATGTAAAGTAAAGTTATGTTATGTACAGATATGTTATAACATGTAATGTATTCAGAGTTATAGTATTGTGCTTGGCCCTAGTGTATGAATAATCCCTTTGTACATGGATCTTTTTATGTTTTATAATGTTTTATGAGAACCAAGCTTGATATGTAATGTTGCCCATCTAGAGCATATGATGAGAGCTCTAGTATATGGGTTTATGATCCCAGAGATCACAGAGTTAGTGCATGCACAGGTCAAGCTTGGTCCAGGCTTAACATATAGTATGTTAACCCAACTGGAGCTTTTATGAGGGTTCCAGTAAGGAGTTTTTATATTTACAGCTATAGAGTGGTACTAGAGCAGGTATCAGTTACAGAGCATGCTCAGGTTAAGCCTGGTATATAGAGAAAAGTTTTAAAGTAAAATGAAAAGGTCAAAGTTGTAATACCCGGCTTGTTCAGGCGTCGGAATTCTCACCGTCCGGTGGAATTTCGGATGTCGGAATGGCCAGTAAGGTTTGCAAAAGGTTTTTTTTCATGTTTTAAGTGTTTTTATGGTTTTTGAAGAAAAAGGCGAAGGAGACAAAATGCAGTTTCGACCGCCGAAGGTGATGTTCGGCCGCCGAAAGTGCTTGAGGTTCGGCTTCCGAAAGAAAAGTTCGGCTTCCGAACATTGCCTGGTTCGCCTGTATGTTTGGCCGCCGAACGTGGTTGACCAGCTCCTCTATAAAAGCCACTTAGGGCGGTGGAAGAGGAAAGTTTTCTCCCTCTTCCCACCCAAGGTGAGCTCATGTCCTCCTTGGCATGATTTCCTAGTTTTTCCAAGATCTTTCAAAGTTGTAGTAAGCTTTTAACTTGATTTTGAAGGTTTTGAGTAAAAAGAGCTAGTTGAGGAGTGTGAAGCTTTTGGAAGTGTTTTCTCCACGTTTTGAAGTTGAGGTCACACCAACTCACGAGGTAAGGGTTGATCTCTACGTTTTATGATGTTTTAAGCATGTTTTATGGATAGTTTTAGGAGTTTTATGGGAAGAAAGGGTTAGATGAGCATGGGTGTGCATGGGAGGGTTTTAGGGACCCTTTGTGCACTATGTGTTTATATGTTATTGGTGTTAGAGTTTAAGAGTGTTTTAGGCCTCTTTGGGTATGTTTAGAGGTCTATGCATGTCTTGAGGAAGTTTTATGCATGTTGGGTATGTGAGGAAGGGTTAAGGGAGTGTGTTTGTGCATGAACTGGGTTCTGGAAGAACTCAGGTTCGGCCGCCGAAGTGAGTTTCGGCCGCCGAAAAGCCTTGTGGAGGTGGCTTCGGCTGCCGAAGGCTGCTTCCGGAAGCTGGACTTTCGGATCTGTCATGCACATTCGGCTGCCGAAGGTGCACCCGAAGGAGAGATAATAGGACTTTCGGCCGCCGAAAGTAGAGGTTCGGCCGCCGAAAGTAGGCGAGTTTCGTCTCTGGAAGAGACTTTCGGCCGCCGAAAGTGCCGCCGAAGGTGCTCTGTTTTGCCTTCCTTTGCATGATTTTTCATGCATGTTTATGAGGCTTTAGAGGGGTTTTGGGAAGGTGTTTTAGAGTTATGCTAGAGATGTTTAACACCTCATAAGAGTCCTTTTGTGTAGGATTTGAGCAGAGAAGAGGTGTTTAGCTACAGTACAAAGTTGGCCCAAGTTAGTAAAGCAGAGGTTCTAGGTGAGTGGAACTCACTATGCATCTTTTTAAACATGTTGTTTAACGAGTATAATATGAGCATGAGACACGCATCATGAATGCCATGAGATACTAGGTTGCTTGCATTAGAATTCACGAAGGTGTTGCATTGCATAAGTTGTTGAGTATGTGGATGAATGTTGAGTGATCCTTTAGCCCTCAAAATGGTATGTTATGACATGATATGAAAAGAAGTAAAGAGTCAAGTATGATGAGTATGAACAGGGAGGCCTAACCGCCCCTGTTATTGAGTCAGTATAGTCAGGAGGCCTAATCGCCCTGACAAAACGTTTTTAGAAGCCAGTTAGGAGGCCTAATCGCCCTGACAAAATGTTTTCAGGAATCAGTCAGGCGGCCTAATCGCCCTGACAAAATGTTTTCAGGAATTAGTCAGGAGGCCTAATCGCCCTGACAAAACGTTTTCAGGAGAAAAGTTAAGTGATACATGAGTCAAATATGTGGAGGGCTATAGGTGACAACTTCTTCCTTGATGTGTATTGTTGTGATGTGATGCATAGCATGAGAGCATATGTTTTTATGAACTGTTTTCATGGTTTCCGCTCACTGGGCTTTAGAAGCTCATCCCTCTCCCCTATTCCCAATTTTGCAGGGCCAGTTATAGTGATGGATGATAGGAAGGAGCTATGAGAAGTTAAAGATGGTAGAGACTAAAGTAATGAAGAGTTATGTTTGAGATGTAATGGTATAGATGGTTATGTAAGGTTAATGTAAGTGAGGATATGTTATGTTTGTATGCATGTATAGTATAGTTGTGGATATGAGAATGTATGGACATGAGATGTATGAATGTAAAGAGATAAAGTAAAGCTATGAAGAGTATATGCAATATGGTTTAGAGATGTGCTATGCCTAATGTATAGAGTTATGTTTTGTCTATGGTTGGCTAATCCTAGAAGTTGTACATGATCATGAGTTTTGGAAGCAATGTTTTTATGATGTATGAAATGTATTACAGAGGTTTTGATGGCCAAGCTTAATAAGTAAGAGCATGCATGGGTTAAGCTTGGAAAAAATGAAAGAAAAGTTTTTAGTCACAGTCCCTCGGGGTTACCCTGGGGAATTTAAAGGTAAAAGTTTTATAAACCGTTGATCATGTAGGGGATTAGACCAGATGTATAGAAGAGATGTCAGGCTTACTACGGGTCTAGGCGGCCTTAAGCCGATCTGGATCCTAGTGCAGAACAGTTTGGAGCCGTTACAGAAGGGTACCGGTTTTCGGGCTGTTACAAAAGTTTTATGGAAATGTTTGATCATGTATGGGATTTATCAGGTACACAGAGTGTATAGCAGGCTTGCTACGGGTCTCGGCGGCCTTAAGCCGATCTGGATCCTAGCGCCGGTAGCGGTCCGGTTTCTGGGTCGTTACAGGATTAATCATTGATACTTAGGTTCCTTTGTTTGATTCAATAAATTAGTTATGGAGATGGAAGACGCTTCTCACCACCATGTCTCTCCTTAAGCATAAATTAATTAGGGAACGTCCTCTAACCAATCACTAATCAACAAGTTACCAAGGAACGTCCTTGGACCTCAGACATCTAACAACTATCAATTGCATTAAGAAATAGAGAGATCTAATTCTAGCTACCCAAACACATGGAGATATCGCTAGATCATGCTATTTCCTTAGTTTTCACACCAAGAGTTACTTATGTTTGAACAATCCAAGCAATTACGGACTTAAAATTATCCAAACTAACAAATTATTATCTTGCAATCAATATTCAATTGGCCATATTGATTAAAATAACAAAGCAACAATGGAATTAAGCATGAGATTGCATGAATATTGAATAACAAAAGATAAACAACTTATGTTCAGATCTCCCAATCCATAAAACAACCAAATTATCACCTAATCTTCAACTAGAAATAAAGGTTTCAGCCACTCATGGCTGAAACAAAATCAAAAAATAAAGAAAGGAAGAAGGAGAAGAGGTGGCCGGCGATGGAGATGAGTGGTGCGGCTTGTGGCCGAATCTAAAGAGAAGGGAGAGAAGAGAGAGGCGACCGAATGGTGAAGGAGAGGCTTATATAGGCGTGCGGCACTTTGAAGAGAGGAAGAGAGTGTGGCCCTAGTTTCTTTGTGAGGTGGAGCCTTCTTTTTGAATTTTGAATTTTGAATGTGCAAGACTTGGGGGCAAGTATGTCTTCTTTGGCTTCCTTGACAAGCTGAATTTGAATTTCAAATTTGAATGTGCATCTTCTTGAGATTTGGCTTCTTCAATAAGGAAACGGATTCTTGAAAATTTGAATTTCAAATTGCTTTGCTGACTGCACTTTCCTTATTTGCCACTTTCTTTATTTAGCAATTTTCTTAATAAGCTGAATCTTGAATTTTGAATGCTTTTGGGGATTTGAAATTTGAATTTCAAATGACTTTCCTTGTTTATCTCCTCTTCAGTTGTAACTTGGCATGCTTACTCTCCTTTGTTTCATTTTAGGCAGTTTTAAGGGCATTTTCTCCAAATTAACTCTTTACACCATTTTCTACAAAATAAGATCAAAATCACAAAATTAGGCAGAAAAAGTGTAAATTAACATCAATAACATCATGATAAAATGGTCTAAATTTGGACTGATCACTCAACCACATCAATGCTTACCTCCTTCTCTTACCTACATAAATAAAATGAACTTCATACAATTTGAGTTCCTTTTTTCTTCCACATGCAATACAGATGCCGAAAATCCCACCGTTGTTAGTGAACCACCAAATCCACAATCTATAACGGCTCCTTCCTTCATGAGTAATACACAAAGGTCCTCAAGATCTTTGTCCACAGGTAATGACCCAACAAATGCATCGAGACCTATGCCATCCTCTGAACCACAAACCTCTTTTTACCACAACCCTTCACAATGAATCAAACCACCTCTTTTTTCCAACAGTACTTAGATGAATTCAGAAGAAATCACATCAGAGTTGGTCACTTCTTTGATAAGTTTTCTTTTTTGGTTAACCATTTTCAAACGGCTGCTTGGAATTTAATGCAAAATTCTTCTTCGCACCATAAAGTTGTACCGATATATGCTTCATCGTCTTTTTAGAGTACCGATGATCTATTTTTTGGGAGCTTCTTTCAAGAAATATGTAATAATCCTTTTAGGCTAGATTATAATAATTCTATAGAGAATAACTCTTCCATTGGGCCTGACTCAAAGGTTAAGAAGTTCAAGTTACCTGAAGCTCTCTTTTTCTTCTGAGCCTCCTCTTCTTCTAATACTACAAGTGTAATACCCGACTAGACCTCGGCATCGAAATTCCTACCTTCCGGTGGAATCTCCATTGGAATCCGGAATTTCCTCGGATGTCGGAAGCCTTCTAGAAGGGTAAAATAAAAGTTTTCTAAAATGTTTTACATGTTTTTATGGTTTGATCAAGAAAGAAAATTGAGTTTTGAAAGAAAAGAAAGTTTTGAAGGGAAATGCCAGGTTCGACCGCCGAAGATGGTTCCCTTTTGCTGCCGCCGAACCCCAAGTTCGGCCGCCGAACATGGTGGAGTTGTGGAAGCACCTTTGGCCTCCGAAGGTGGTCTGGCAGCCACCTATAAAAGGCCCCATGTCCGAAAAGGGGCGAGTTTTCTCTCTCCTTTTTCAGACTAAGGTGAGTTCTTGACCCTCCATGGTTGATTTTATGTTTTCCTTCAAATCTCCCAGAGTTTTTATGAGTTTTTACAGTGTTTTGAAGATTTTAAGCTAAGATCAAGGTTTTAGAAGCTTGGAGACCTCAGGAGTTCATTTCTCCACATCTCCAAGTTTGGGATCACATCTCCTCTCGATCTTCAAGAGGTAAGTATAGATCCTCCTCTTCTTTCATGTTTTAAGTAAGTTTTAAGAAGGGGTTAAGGGTTTTAATGCATGTTTAGAGTAGATCTAAAATGTTAGAGTTTATATACCCTTTATATTAAATGTATGCTTAATGTGATGTTTGTTGGGGTATAGGCTAGTTTTAAGCTCCTAAATGCTTGAAAATATGTTTATCCATGCTTTTGTGTGAGTTGGTGTATGTTGTGAGGTTTTGGGTGGTTGAATGCATGAGGCGGAATCGGGTTCTGCCATTCTGGAGAACCCAGATTCAGTTGTCGCAGCCATGTTTAGCCGCTGAACCTGCCAGGGAAGGCAGTTTAGGCTGCCTAAACTCGCCCCCAAAAGTTTGGACTTTCGACTCTCGAGGGGAGTTTCGACCGCTGAACCTGCCCCTGAAAGTGGGTGACTTTCGGCTCTAGAAGGACTTTCGGCCACTGAACCCTGCCCTCGAAAGTGCCCTGTCTAGCCTTCCTTTGCATGTTTTCTATGAATGTTTTGTGATATTTTAGGGAATTTTTGGGGAGATGTTTAGAGTTATGTTAGAGTATGTTTGGTCCCTCATTTGAATCCACCTGTGTAGGATCGGACCTGAGAGACCGAGGAGGTCAGCAGTGAGCTAGCTGCTATAGAGTCAGTAAAGCGTCAGCCAGAGGTGAGTAGGACACAACTCTTTTATTTTAAAGCAAATAAACTTTTAAGCATGTTCATGCATCATGATTGCCATGTTTATAGGTTGTTGCATTAGAATCCACGAATATGACGCATTGCATTATTCATTGTTGATGTGGATGGTTATTGGATGATCCATTAGCCCTCGATGTGATATGATATGATATGAGATGGAAAGACCAGGTGTGGCCGTATCGCCCCTGGCACAGTTGGACATGTTATGTTATGTTTAAGAGGAAGTCCTGAGGAGCTCCGTCGAGGGCCGGGCATTTATTGAATATGTAAAGGGCTATTGGTAACAATATCATCTTAAGGTGATTTACTTGTATTGTGATGCATTTCATGATGGCATACCTTTATAAACTGTTTTACTGTTCTGCTCACTGGGCTTTAGTAGCTCACCCCTTCCCCTAACCCCCAGGTTTGCAGGACCAGAGGTAGCTCAGGGAGTCAGCAAGGGTAATGGCCATGATTATGTCATGTAATAGAGTGTTAGTGGACATGTAATGTAATGAAATGTAAAATGATGTAATGTAAAGTATTGTAATGAGGATTAGTATTGTGCTTGGCCCTAGTGTTTATTGTAAATCCCTGATGTACATGATATTGATGTAAATGTTTTAATGATGAGACATGTTGAACTAGACTTGACATATGAGATGTTTGTAATACCCGGCTAGACTCCGGTATCGGAATTCCTACCGTCCGGTGGAATCTCGGGAGTCAGAGACTTCTAGAAGGGTAAAACCATGTTTTTATAAAATGTTTTAATGCATTTTATGTTTTTAAACAAGAAAGAAAATGAGTTTTTGCATGAAATTAGCTTTGGAGGAAAACTCGGGTTCGGCCGCCGAACATGCATGCGCTTCGGGAGTGCTTTAGGCCCCCGAAGGCAAAAGTGAGAGAAGTCCAGGTTCGGCCGCCGAACATGGCATGCATGCGGAGGCACGTTAGGCCCCCGAAAGTGGCCGGCCAACCACCTATAAAGGGGTCCCCATGTCCGAACGGGTGAGTTTTTCTTCCCTTTTTCGGCCAAGGTGAGTCTCCGCCACCCTCATGCCGATCTTGAGTTCTTCCTTCAAATCTTCCATGATTTTTATGAGTTTTCACCTTTGTTTTGAAGATTTTTAAGTAAATAGCAAGTTTTGGAGCTTGGAGGTTCAAGGAACTCGACCTCTCCCATCTCTGAGCTAGGATCGTTTTTCCTCTCGATCTTTAAGAGGTAAGAGCCGATCTTGAGCTCAGTATATGTTTTAAACAAGTTTCAAGTTGATTCATGGGGTAGAAATGCATGCTTAGGTTAGTTGAGCTTTGTTAGGTTTTGAGTTGTGTTTATGGACAATGTAGGTTGCTGAGTTGCTCTTGATGTGTTGTAGTTGGGGTTTAGGATAGTTTGAAGCCTCTAGGAGCTTATGTATGTGTTTATGCATGTTTTGGTTGAGTTGTATGCATGATTGAAGATTTTGGGAGGCAAATGTGCATAAGAGCCGAGTTTCTGCCACTTTGGGAGAAACTCAGGTTCGGCAGCCGAAGGGATTTTTGGTCGCCGAACCTGCCTGTGGAGGCAAGCTTTCGGCTGCCGAAGCCTGCCTCCGAAAGTGGACTTTCGTCTCTGGAGGGGACTTTCGGCCGCCGAAGGTGCCGCCGAACATGCACGAGTTTCGCCTCTGGAGAGAACCTTCGGCCGCCGAAAGTGCCGCCGAAGGTGCATGACTTTCGGCTCTGGAGGGACTTTCGGCTGCCGAACCTGCCGCCGAAAGTGCCCTGTTCAGCCCTCCTTTGCATGAATTCTTTGATTGTTTTGAGGTGTTTTAGGGGGTTTTTGGGGGATATTTTTAGAGTCATGTTCTAGTATGTTTGGTCCCTTATTTGAGTCCACCTGTGTAGGTTCGGACCCAAGGAACCGAGGACCCCAGCAGTGAGTCAGCTGTTTCAGGTCATTGTCAGAGTTAGCCTGAGGTGAGTAGAATAAACCTTATATTTTAAATTAATGCAAGTTTTAGCATGAATCATGCATCACGAATGCCATGTGATATAATAGGTTGTTGCATTAGAATCCATGAATATGTTGCACTGCATTCTTTATTATGGATGTGGGTGAATGCTGTATGATCCAATTAGTCCCTGAGGAAAGACCAGAACCCCATTCTATGGCCTGGCACGGTATGAAAGACCAGGACCCCATTCTACGGCCTGGCACGGTATGGAACGCGAAGACCAGGTGCCCAGATGAGGCCCTGGGGCAATGGTAAGTAATGTTATGATATGACAGGAAGACCAGGACCCCATTCTATGGCCTGGCACGGATATGATGCTGGGACTATTTGGTGACAGGTTCACCCTTGATGTGATTTGTCTGTGATATGATGCATTACATGATGGCATAAGTTTTAAATGTTTTATTATTCTGCTCACTGGGCTCTAGTGGCTCACCCCTTTCCCTATATCCCCCAGGTTTGCAGGTACGGGCTAGTTCAGGGAGTCAAGAAGAGTAAAGTCTTGTGATTTGTAATAGTTAGATGTGGACATGATAAATTGTAAAATGATGTAAGGTTATGATCAGTTATGTTATGTTATATTGATATTGAGGATTTGAATTGTGCTTGACCATAGTATATTTGGATAATCCCATGTATATACATGATCTATGTTTTATGATGTTTATGTTTATATGCATGCACAGGTTGAGCTTGGTAAAAGAAAAGAAAAAGTTCTCATGTTTATGTATATGTGTGATCATGTATGGGATTTGACAGGTATTCAGGATGTATGTTTGGCTTGCTATGGGTCCCGGCGACCTTATGTCGATCTGGATCCTAGCGCCGATAGCGGTCCAGTTTCCGGGTCGTTACAGAGTGGTATCAGAGCCCTAGGTTCATATGATCGGACCTATAGTGTGTCGGGCTCATAGGTGTCATAGAAGGTCAAGCACAACAGGATGATCATGTCCACTAGGATAGGATAAAGAGTCCTGTCTTGAATGATGATGTGAAATGCCATGATTATATGCATGTGCATTAATGTTATGCTATGATATGTGATGTATGTGATGCGGGTTCATGTGTTTGCACATGAACCATTTGATGCTAATGTTCTATGTGACGTGTACTGTTTTTCAGAAAACAGGATGAGAGGAACCCGTCGATCTGCACGATTGACTGGAGTACCACCCCAGGACGAGGGCATTGATGCCCGTCCTCCTGCATTGCTTAGGGCAATGTCAAGCAGGTCCAGCAGAGAAAGAGCAGTAAGAGACCCTAGAAGGTCTTTGGATCTGGGTAGAAGCAGATCAGTGAGGGGAACAGTGCAAGGGGATATGTTAGAGGATGTGGGGGATCAGATGAATGTGGATCAGAGGAGGGATGGCAGTCTCGGAGTAAGTATGTCAGAAGAGGGAATGGGAGAGTCCCAAGGAGGCACTCAGGCCTCGGAGTTTGTTCAGCCACCTTACTACCCACCCTTTTCACATAATCCCATGTATTCGGTGGGAGGTACATCGGATTACCCCAGTTTTAACCCTTATCACTTTCAGATGCCATACCCACCTTTCTACCCATCGTACCCACAGTACCCTATGTACCCACCCCCACCCTACCATCCAGGTACAACAAACCCTACCCCAGGGGATGCTGCACCTCCTCCACCACCAGCAGCACCTACTGTCCCAAAAACCCAAATGCCTAAACCTAGCTCATCTGGGGGGGGGCAAGGTCAAGATGACCGATTACATGAAGCTGGGTGCTCCCCAGTTTGAAACCGGTGATGACCCGTTTGTGTACCTTGAGAGGGTCAATACAATTACAAATGAGATAGGAGCTGATGATAGTAGAGCCATTCAGATGGCTGGGTTCACACTAAAATGCAAGAAGGCCCGAGAGTGGTTTAAGAACTATGTGAACCCGAGGTTGGACAGCCTATCATGGGAGGAGTTTGCAAATTAGTTTGCAGGATGGGCTTTCCCTAACAGTTCAAGAGAATTGAAGATGATTGAGTTCGAGTAGCTGAGGCAAACGGATGAGATGAGTGTGGATGAGTATACAGACAGATTCTTGGAGCTGTTGCCATTTGCTGGGCAGAATCTGGATACAGATCAGAAAAAGTCAAGGAGGTATATCATGAAGCTCCATTCCAGGTATTCCTCCTTGATTCAGTCAGCAGAGAGGGAGAGTTTCCATGCCATAGTGGATATGGCTCGGAGGATGGAGGCTAGTGCAATAATCGAGGGGAAAGTCAAGCAGTCAGTGGCTCAGCCTTCTGGTTCCAAGACCCCAGGTGGGGGAAAGTTAGACCCTTCTTCTCTGAATTCAGACAGTAAGAGATGGGGTAAAGCCAAGTTTAAGAAGAACAAGTTCTGGAGCAAGATCAAGTCAGGTCTGGGATTAGGGAGTGGCTCAAGCTCTGGTGCAGATAATGCAGTATGCAAGAAGTGTGGGAAGCCGCACAAAGAAGTATGTCTTGTTGGGACGACAGCCTGCTTCAGATGTGGGCAGGAGGGACACATGGCACGGGAGTGTCCTAGGGCAGCTTTTGTGGCACAGTCTCAGCAGACAGCTTCAGGTAGTGTGGCACAGCCAGTAGCTCCAACCGTGACTCAGGCTAGTGGCAGAGGCAGAGGGAAAGGGGTAGCCTCTTCTTCAGCGGGTTTCAGGGGTGAGGGTCCATCAGCTCCGGCACGGATCTTCACCATGACTCAGCAGGAGGCAAACACATCCAACACCGTGGTGTCAGGTAATCTCATCATTGGTTGTTCCGATGTGTATGCATTATTGGACCCTGGTACATCTCATTCTTTCATTGCTCCGAGGGCCGTCGAGAGGTTGGGATTGATGGTCTCTGGGTTAGAGTGTCCCCTATGGGTCAGTGGACCTAAGTGTGACCCGTTAGTGGCAGAGTCAGTCTGCCAGTGTAGTCCAGTTTTTATGGAGGGAAGATGCCTGTCCGCCGACCTTGTGGTTCTAGATTTGATAGATTTTGACGTCATTCTAGGGATGGATTGGCTATCTACCCATGGTGCTACCTTGGATTGCACAAACAAGGTAGTCAGGTTCAAATGTCAGGATGGGTCAGAGGTTGTCTTCAGAGGAGACAAGAGGGGTACACCTAGAGGTTTGATATCAGCCCTACAGGCTCGTAGGCTCCTCAGGAGGGGTTGTCAGGGTTTTCTAGCTCATGTGAGAGAGCTGGATAGTCATGTCAGAGAGCCCGCCTCGGTGCCAGTGGTCAGAGAGTTTTTAGATGTATTCCCAGACGAGCTGCCAGGTTTACCACCTGCTAGGGAGATAGAGTTCGAGATAGAATTGATGCCTGGAACCAGACCAATCTCTATCCCTCCCTACAGGATGGCACCAGCAGAATTGAAGGAGCTTAAGGAGCAGTTACAAGAGCTGGTAGACAAGGGCTTCATCCGACCGAGTATCTCACCTTGGGGTGCTCCAGTATTGTTTGTGAGAAAGAAGGATGGATCCCTCAGACTTTGTATCGACTACAGGCAGTTGAACAAGGTCACTACCAAGAATAAGTACCCGTTGCCAAGGATCGACGATCTATTCGACCAGCTAGCAGGAGTAGGTTGTTTCTCCAAGATAGATCTGAGATCAGGGTACCATCAGCTGAGGATAAGGGAAGAGGATGTACCGAAGACAGCTTTCAGGACCAGATATGGGCATTATGAGTTCCTTGTGATGCCGTTCGGGTTAACCAATGCCCCTGCAGCATTCATGGATATCATGAACAGAGTTTTCAGTCAGTACCTGGATCACTTTGTTATTGTCTTCATAGATGATATCTTAGTGTATTCCAGGAATGCAGAGGAGCATGCCCATCATCTGAGGTTAGTTTTGCAGACTTTGAGGGAACACGGCTTGTATGCCAAGTTCTCCAAATGTGAGTTCTGGCTGAGGAGCATATCATTCTTGGGGCACGTTGTGTCAGAAAATGGGATTGAAGTGGACCCCAAGAAGGTAGAAGCTGTGGCTAACTGGCCTAGACCCACTTTAGTGGCAGAGATCAGGAGTTTCTTGGGTTTGGCAGGTTACTACAGGAGGTTCGTTCAGGACTTCTCTAAAATTGCAGCTCCTTTGACCAGATTAACCAGGAAGAATTAGAAGTTTGTGTGGACCGATCAGTGCGAAGAGAGTTTTGAAGAGCTTAAGACGAGGTTAACGTCAGCACCGATGTTATCTTTGCCTAATAGTCAGGAGAATTTCACAGTGTTCTGTGATGCATCCCGAGTGGGATTGGGTTGTGTGCTAATGCATAATGAAAGGGTGATTGCTTATGCTTCTAGGCAGCTGAAGAAGCATGAGTTGAATTACCCTACACAGACCTGGAAATGGCAGCCGTAATCTTTGCACTCAAGATGTGGAGGCATTACCTTTATGGGGTAAAATGTGAGATCTTCACCGATCATAAAAGCCTGCAGTACATCCTGAGTCAAAGAGATTTGAACTTGAGACAGAGAAGATGGGTGGAGCTGCTGAGTGATTATGATTGCAAGATTCAGTATCATCCGGGTAAGGTGAATGTGGTGGCAGACGCCCTAAGCCGGAAATCACTAGGCAGTTTATCCCACATCACGGCTGAGAGGAGACCGGTGGTGAAAGAGTTTTACAAGCTCATTAAGGAAGGTCTACAGCTAGAGTTGTCTGGTACAGGTGCTTTGATAGCCCAGATGAGAGTGACACCTGTGTTCCTGGAGCAGGTGGCCCAAAAACAACATGAGGACCTAGAGTTAGTAAAGATTGCCAGGACGGTTCAGTCAGGCAAGAATGAAGAGTTCAGATTCGACAGCAAGGGGATCCTCCGCTATGGGAATAGACTATGTGTACCAGATGACATCAGTTTAAAGGGAGACATTATGAGGGAAGCTCATAATGCCAAGTACAGTGTTCACCCTGGAGCCACCAAGATGTATCAAGATCTGAAGAGAGTGTATTGGTGGCCAGCTATGAAGAGAGAAGTGGCACAGTTTGTGTCAGCCTGCGAAGTATGTCAGAGAGTGAAGCTGGAACATCAGAAGCCTGCTGGTATGCTTAACCCACTACCTATTCCAGAGTAGAAATGGAAGAATATAGCTATGGACTTTGTAGTGGGGTTATCGGCAGCATCCAACAGGTTAGACTCCATATGGGTGATTGTGGACAGACTGACCAAATCTGCTCACTTCATCCCTGTCAGGAGCAACTACTCAATGGATAAGTTAGCGCAGGTGTATGTGGATGAAGTGGTAAGGCTGCATGGGGTTCCTGTTTCGATAGTGTCTGATAGAGGGCCCCAATTCACCTCTAGATTTTGGCGGAGTCTGCAGAATGCTATGGGTACCAGGTTAGATTTCAGTACTGCCTTCCATCCACAGACGGACGGAAAATCAGAGAGGACCATCCAGACAATAGAGGATATGCTCAGAATGTGTGTGCTGGATTTTGGCGGTTCTTGGAGGCAGCATCTACCTTTGGTGGAGTTCGCCTATAATAACAGCCATCATGCCAGCATAGGGATGGCCCCATATGAAGCTTTGTATGGAAGGAAGTGCAGATCACCTGTTTGCTGGGAAGAAGTTGGAGAAAAGGCCTTGGCAGGGCCTAAGCTTGTAGAGATCACCAGCAAGGTGGTGCCCATTATCAGAGAGAGGATCAGAACTGCTGTGAGCAGATAGAAAAGCTATGCAGACATCCGCAGGAGACAGGTAGAATTTCAGGAGGGAGATCTGGTATTGCTCAAAGTGTCTCCTATGAAATGAGTGGTTCGTTTTGGGAAGAAAGGTAAGCTAGCCCCATGATACATCGGACCCTTTGAAATCTTGCAGAAGATTGGATTCTTGAGGAAGTTCAATGGAAAGAATCCATCCAGTTTTCCATGTTTCCATGTTGAGGAAGTTCGTGTCAGATCCGGGCAAGGTTCTTAGTGAGCCTGATGTGGAGATCCAAGAAGATCTCACCTATGTTGAACAGCCAGTGCGGATTCTTGACACCCAGATCAGGAAGCTGAGAAACAAGGAAATCCCGATGGTGAAAGTCCTTTGGAACCACCACAATATGGAAGAATGCACCTGGGAGACATGGGAGTCCATGCTCCAGCAATACCCTTATCTTTTCTAAGGTTAGTTTCTTGTATGTTTCATATGTTTTATGTGTATGATTTGTTATATGCCTTGCATGTGCTAGTTGAGGAACATTCGGGGACGGATGTTCTTAAGGGGGGGAGAATGTAATACCCAGCTAGACTCCAGAATCGAAATTCCTACCGTCCGGTGGAATCTCGGGAGTCAGAGACTTCTAGAAGGGTAAAACCATGTTTTTATAAAATGTTTTAATGCATTTTATGTTTTTAAACAAGAAAGAAAATGAGTTTTTGCATGAAATTAGCTTTGGAGGAAAACTCGGGTTCGGCCGCCGAACATGCATGCGCTTCGGGAGTGCTTTAGGCCCCCGAAGGCATAAGTGAGGGAAGTCCAGGTTCGGCCGCCGAACCTTATGTTCGGGTGCCGAACATGGCATGCATGCGGAGGCACGTTAGGCCCCCGAAAGTGGCCGGCCAGCCACCTATAAAGGGGTCCCCATGTCCGAACGGGTGAGTTTTTCTCCCCTTTTTCGGCCAAGGTGAGTCTCCGCCACCCTCATGCCGATCTTGAGTTCTTCCTTCAAATCTTCCATGATTTTTATGAGTTTTCACCTTTGTTTTGAAGATTTTTAAGTAAATAGCAAGTTTTGGAGCTTGGAGGTTCAAGGAACTCGACCTCTCCCATCTCCGAGCTAGGATCGTTTTTCCTCTCGATCTTCAAGAGGTAAGAGCCGATCTTGAGCTCAGTATATTTTTTAAACAAGTTTCAAGTTGATTCATGGGGTAGAAATCATGCTTAGGTCAGTTGAGCTTTGTTAGGTTTTGAGTTGTGTTTATGGACAATGTAGGTTGCTGAGTTGCTCTTGATGTGTTGTAGTTGGGGTTTAGGATAGTTTGAAGCCCCTAGGAGCTTATGTATGTGTTTATGCATGTTTTGGTTGAGTTGTATGCATGATTGAAGGTTTTGGGAGGCAAATGTGCATAAGAGCCGAGTTTCTGCCACTTTGGGAGAAACTCAGGTTCGGTAGCCGAAGGGATTTTCGGCCGCCGAACCTGCCTGTGGAGGCAAGCTTTCGGCTGCCGAAGCCTGCCCCCGAAAGTGGACTTTCTTCTCTAGAGGGGACTTTCGGCCGCCGAAGGTGCCGCCGAACATGCACGAGTTTCGCCTCTGGAGAGAACCTTTGGCCGCCAAAAGTGCCGCCGAAGGTGCATGACTTTCGGCTCTGGAGGGACTTTCGGCCGCCGAACCTGCCACCGAAAGTGCCCTGTTCAGCCCTCCTTTGCATGAATTCTTTGATTGTTTTGAGGTGTTTTAGGGGGTTTTTGGGGGATATTTTTAGAGTCATGTTCTAGTATGTTTGGTCCCTTATTTGAGTCCACCTGTGTAGATTCGGACCCAAGGAACCGAGGATCCCAGCAGTGAGTCAGCTGTTTCAGTTCATTGTCAAAGTTAGCCTGAGGTGAGTAGAATAAACCTTATGTTTTAAATTAATGCAAGTTTTAGCATGAATCATGCATCACGAATGCCATGTGATATAATAGGTTGTTGCATTAGAATCCACGAATATGTTGCACTGCATTCTTTATTGTGGATGTGGGTGAATGCTGTATGATCCAATTAGTCCCTGAGGAAAGACCAGGACCCCATTCTACGGCCTGGCACAGTATGAAAGATCAGGACCCCATTCTACGGCCTGGCACGGTATGGAACGCGAAGACCAAGTACCCAGATGAGGCCCTGGGGCAATGGTAAGTAATGTTATGATATGACAGGAAGACCAGGACCCCATTCTACGGCCTGGCACGGATATGATACTGGGACTATTCGGTGACAGGTTCACCCTTGATGTGATTTGTCTGTGATATGGTGCATTACATGATGGCATAAGTTTTAAATGTTTTATTATTCTGCTCACTGGGCTTTAGTGGCTCACCCCTTTCCCTATACCCCCAGGTTTGCAGGTACGGGCTAGTTTAGGGAGTCAAGAAGAGTAAAGTCTTGTGATTTGTAATAGTTAGATGTGGACATGATAAATTGTAAAATGATGTAAGGTTATGATCAGTTATGTTATGTTATATTGATATTGAGGATTTGAATTGTGCTTGACCATAGTATATTTGGATAATCCCATGTATATACATGATCTATGTTTTATGATGTTTATGTTTATATGCATGCACAGGTTGAGCTTGGTAAAAGAAAAGAAAAAGTTCTCATGTTTATGTATATGTGTGATCATGTATGGGATTTGACAGGTATTCAGGATGTATGTTTGGCTTTCTATGGGTCCCGACGACCTTATGTCGATCTGGATCCTAGCGCCGGTAGCGGTCCGGTTTCCGGGTCGTTACAATGTTGACCCAACTGGAGCATTTGATGAGGGCTCCAGTAAGGGGTTTTATGTATACAGTTATGGTACATGCACAGGTCAAGCTTGGTACATATGTGAAAAGTTTTAAAGTTTTTATGTAATTGCATGATCATGTATGGGATTTATTAGGTTTGATAGGATGTATGTTAGGCTTGCTACGGGTCCCGGCGACCTTAAGTCGATCTGGATCCTAGCGCCGGTAGCAATCCGGTTTCTGGGTCGTTATAGAGTGGTATCAGAGCCCTAGGTTCATATGGTCGGACCTAGAGTGTGTTGGGCTCATAGATGTCATAGAAGGGCAAACACAATAGGAAAAATCATGTCCACTAGGATAGGATATAGAGTCCTGTCTTGATGATGATGTGAAATGCCATGATAATATGTATGTGCATTATTGATATGTGATGTATGTGATGTGGGTTCATGTGTTTCCACATGAACCATATGATGTTAATATTTGTGTGTATGTTGTTTCTCAGAAAGCAGAATGCGAGGCACTCGTCGATCTGCACGATTGACTGGAGTCCCACCAAAGAATGAGGGCATGGATGCCCGTCCCCCTGCTTTGCCGAGGGCAATGTCTAGTAGATCTAGCAGGGAAGGGACATTGAGAGGCCCTAGAAGGTCTTTTGATGTGAGCAGGAGGAGATCAGTTTAGGGTGATATGTCAGCGGATGTGAGGGGATCAGAGGAGGATGAACAGAGAAGAGATGGTAGCTTGGGCATGAGTATGTCATAAGAGGATATGGGAGAGTCCTAAGGAGGCACTCAGGCCTCGGGTTTTGTTCCACCACCACAGTATCCACCTTACCCTCAGGGACCAGGGTATCCGATGGGGGAGGTACATCGGATTTCTCTAACTATAACCCATATCCCACCTTTATGCCCTATCCTCCCTTTTACCCGCCATATCCACAGTATCCTATGTACCCACCCTCACCCTTCTTTCCAAACCCAGCAAACCCTAACCCAGGGAATGCTGCACCTCCTCCACCACCAGCAGAACCAATAGTCTCGGATGTCCAAACATCCAAACCTAGCTCATCAGTTGGGAGCAAGGTAAAGATGACCGACTATCTGAAGTTGGATGCTCCCAAGTTTAAAACAAGAGATGACCCGTTTGAGTACCTCAAGACGGTGAAAATGATAACGGATGAGCTAGGAGCTAATGATAGTAGAGCCATTCAGATGGCGGGGTTCACATTGAAATGTAAGAAAGCTCGGGAGTGGTTTAAAAACTATGTGGACCTAAGGTTGGAAAGCTTATCCTGGGAGCAGTTTGCTAATGAGTTTGCAGGATGGGCTTTTCCAGACAGTTCAAGGGAACTAAAGGTTGTTGAGTTTGAGCAGTTAATGCAGACAGAGGATATGAGTGTGGATGAGTACACAGACAAGTTCCTTGAGTTGCTTTAGTATGTGGGGCAAGCATATGATTCAGATCAGAAGAAAGCTAGGAGGTATACCATAAGACTTCACTCTAGGTGTTCCTCCCTGATCCTTGCAGCAGAGAGGGAGAGCTTCCACACCATTGTGGATGCAGCACGGAAGATGGAGGCTAGTGTCATTATTGAGGGGTCAGTTAAACAACAGGTGGCACAATCTTCGGGTTCTAGAATCCTGGGGACAGGGAATGTTAATCTCTCCTCTCTGAGCGAGGCTACCATGAAGAGTAAAAAGGGGGACAGAGGCCTCAGAAGATCGAAGAAGAACAAGTTTTGGAATCGGTTAAAGTCTGGTCTAGGATTAGGCGATGGTTCGAGCTCTGGTTCAGATGGCTCCGGATGTAAGAGATGCGGTAGGCCGCACAAGGGAGTCTGTCGGATTGGGACAACAGCATGTTTCAGGTGCGGACAGGAGGGGCACATGGCACGTGAGTGTCCCACTGCGACCTTGTTGGCACAGTCCCAGCAGACAGCTTCAGGTAGTGTGGCTCAGCCAGCAGCTCCAGCCATGATGCAGGGCAGTAGGGACAGCTCCTTCTTCAGTAGGTTCCCGCAGAGAAGGTCCATCAGCTCCAGCTCAAATTTTCTCCATGACCCAGCAGGAGGCTGACACATCGGACATGGTGATGACAGGTAATCTCACTCTCGTATGTTCTGATGTGTATGCTTTAATGATTTTACATGTTTTTATGGTTTTGATTAGAAAGGATTTGAGTTTTGAAAGAAAAGACCAAGGAGAGAAGAACCCAAGTTCGGCCGCCGAACATGGGGCTATTTAGGAGGCACGTTAGGTTTCCGAAAGTGGCTTTCTTTCGGCCACTGAACCCCAAGTTCAGCCACCGAACGTGGTGAAGTTTTGGAAGCAGTTTTGGCCGCCGAAGGAAGTTTGGCCGGCCACCTATAAAAGGCCCTTTGTCCGGAAAATGGGCGAGTTTTCTCTCTCTTTTCGGGCATAGGTGAGTTCATGCTCTCATTTGGTTGTTTTTATGCTTTTTCTTCAAATCCCTCAAGTTTTCATGAGTTTTATCTTTGTTTTGAAGAGTTTTAAGCTTAATGTATGATATGTTACCGCATTGGAGCATTTGATGAGGGCTCCAGTGTGGGGTTTTATGATTATGAGTTTGTGCATGCACAGGTTAAGCTTGGTAATTGAAAGGAAAAGTTTAAAGTTTTATGGAATGTTTGATCACGTATGGGATTATACCAATTGCACAGGATGTACATTAGGCTTGCTACGGGTCCCGACGACCTTAAGTCGATCTGGATCCTAGCGCCGGTAGCGGTCCGGTTTCCGGGTCACTACAGCTTTAGGTAGTGTGGCTCAGCCAGCAGCTCCAGCCATGACGCAGGGCAGTAGTCGAGGCAGAGGAAGGGGAACAGCTCCTTCTTCAGTAGGTTCCCGCGAAGAAGGTCCATCAGCTCCAGCTCGGATTTTCTCCATGACCCAGCAGGAGGCTGACACATCGGACATGGTGATGACAGGTAATCTCACTCTCGTATGTTCTGATGTGTATGCTTTAATGAACCCTGATGTTTTTCTCTTTCTTTGTTTGCTCCGAGAGCCGTAGATAGTGTGGGTTTGATAGCTTCTAGGTTAGAGTGTCCCCTTTGGGTCAGTGGACCCAAGTGTGATCCATCAGTGGCAGAGTCAGTCTGCCGATATAGTTCAGAGTATGTTAAGGGGAGATTCCTTCCAGCCGACCTAGTGGTTCTAGATTTGACTGATTTTTGACGTCATTCTAGGGATGGATTAGCTTTCTACTCATGGTGCTACCTTGGATGGCAGAGACGAGCTAGTCAGGTTCAGAGACCAGGATGGATCAGATGTAGTCTTTAGAGGGGACAATACGGGAATACCTAGAGGTTTGATATCAGCCCTGTAGGCTCGTAGGTTGTTCAGGAGAGGTTGTTGGGGTTTCTTGCTCATGTTAGAGAGCTTAGCTGTAATACCCGGCTGGACTCCGGTATCAGAATTCCTACCGTCCGGTGGAATCTCGGATGTCGAAAACCTCTAGAAGGGTAAAACCATGTTTTCATAAAATGTTTTAATGCATTTTATGGTTTTAAGCAAGAAAGGAAATGAGTTTTGTATGAAAATAACCTTGGAGGAAGACCCAGGTTCGGCCGCCGAACCTCAAGTTCGGCTGCCGAACATGCATGCATTTCAGGAGTGCTTTAGGCCCCCGAAGGCATGAGTGAGGGAAGTCCAGGTTCGGCCGCCGAACCTTATGTTCGGCCGCCGAACATGGCATGCATGCGGAGGCATGTTGGGCCCCCGAAAGTGGCCTGGCCAGCCACCTATAAAGGGGTCCCCATGTCCGAACGGGTGAGCTTTTCTTCCCATTTTCAGCCAAGGTGAGTTCTCCGCCGTCCCTCATCGATTTTGAGCTTCTTCCTTCGAATCTTCATTATTTTCTTATGAGATTTCACTTGGTTTGAAGATATTTGAGCAAAAGAGCAAGTTTTGGAAGCTTGGAGACCAAAGAGTTGATTTCTCCCCATCTCCAAGCTAGGATCGTCTTTCCTCTCGATCTTCAAGAGGTAAGCTTAGATCCAACCTTCCTTGTATGTTTTAAACAAGTTTTATGAAGATCTATGGGATAGAAATGCATGTTTAGGTTATTGTTGAGTTTATGGGTTTATGTTATGCTTATGAGCAATGTGGGTTGTTTAATGTGTTTTGGTTGGAGTTTAAGTTAGTTTGAGACCCCTATGTGCTTGTTGGCTTGAGTTTGCATGTTGTAGACTAGGTAAATGCATGATGGAATGGATTGGGAGGCATTTATGCATGAAAGAGGCTGAGTTCTGCCCTTTGGAAGAGCTCAGGTTCGGCAGCCGAAGGAACTTTCGGCCGCCGAACCTGCCTGTGGAGGCCAACTTTTGGCTGTTGAACCCTGCCCCCGAAAGTGGACTTTCGGCTCTGGAAGGGAGTTTCGGCCGCCGAAGGTGCCGTCGAACATGCATGAGTTTCGTCTCTGGAGGGAACCTTCGGCCACCGAAAGTGCCGCCGAAGGTGCATGACTTTCGGCTCTGGAGGGACTTTCGACCGCCGAACCTGCCGCCGAAAGTGCCCTGTTCATCCTTCCTTTGCATGATTTATGTGATTGTTTTAAGGTGTTTTAGGGGGTTTTTGGGGAGTATTTTAGAGTCATGTTCATGGATGTTTGGTCCCTCATTTGAGTCCACCTGTGTAGGTTCGGACCCGAGGAACCGATGACCTCAGCAGTGAGATAGCTGCTTCAGAGTCATTAGAGCTTCAGCCAGAGGTGAGTGGAATAACTCATTACGTTTCAAAGCAAATAAATAAATTTTGAGCATGATACATGCATCACGTATGCCATGAGATATACTAGGTTGTTTGCATTAGAATTCACGAATATGTTGCATTGCATAACTTGATGATGATGTGGATGGATGTTGAATGATCCTTTAGTCCTCGTATGGTATGGTATGATGATGATACGGTACGGATAGCCAGTGAGGCCCATTCTACGCCCCTGGCACTATGTTAAGAGAAAGACCAGTGAGGCCCATTCTACCACCCTGGCACTATGTTAAGAGAAAGACCAGTGAGGCCCATTCTATGCCCCTGGCACTATGGAATGTTATGCTATGTTATGTTATGTTAAGAGAAAGACCAGTGAGGCCCATTCTACGCCCCTGGCACGATTGGACTATGTAGAGGACTATTGGTGACAAGTCCATCCTTGATGTGATTTATTTGTGATGTGTTGCATTTCATGAAAGCATGAAATTTAAATTGAATATTTATTTATTCTGCTCACTGGGCTTTATAGCTCACCCCTCTCCCCTCTCCCTTAACCCCCAGATTTGTAGGTACAGGGTAGACTGGAAGGTCAGCAGGAGTAGAGTCGTGTTTTATGTAATAGCTAGATGTGGACATGAATATGATGTAATGTAAAAGTATAGTATAGAAATATAATGTATTGATGCTTATGGAAGTTTAGAGTTGTGCTTGACCATAGTATGTTGTTAATCCCTTTTCGGTACATGATCTTAAATGTTTAATGATGATTATGTAAACCAAGCTTAATGTATGTTATGCTACCCCATTGGAGTATTTGATGAGGACTCCAGTGAGAGGTTTTATGTTGTGATTTGTGCATGCACAGGTTAAGCTTGGTGAAGGAATGAATGAATGAATGAATAAATGAGAAAGTTTTAAATATTTATGTAATTGTTGATCATGTATGGGATTAAACAGGTATACAGGATGAATGTTTGGCTTGCTACGGGTCCCGGTGGCCTTAAGCCGATCTGGATCCTAGCGCCGGTAGCGGTCCGGTTTCCGGATCGTTACAGATTGGTATCAGAGCCCTAGGTTCATATGGTCGGACCTAGAAAGTGTCGGACTCATAGAGGTTATAGAAGGTCAAGCACAATAGGAAGATCATGTCCACTAGGATAGGATGTAGAGTCCTGTCTTGATTGATGATGTGAAATGCCATGATTATATGCATGTGCATTAATAATATGTTATGTATGTGATGTATGTGATGCGGGTTCATGTGTTTGCACATGAACCATTTGATGCTAATGTTTATGTGATGGGTGTTGTTTTCCAGTAAGCAAGATGAGAGGAACTCGTCGATCTGCAAGATTGACTGGAGTACCACCGGAGGATGAGGGCATGAGTGCCCGTCCCCCTGCCTTTTCAAGGGTAATGTCTAGCAGGTCTAGCAGGGAAAGAGCAGTGAGAGAACCTAGAAGGTCTTTGGATATGAACAGAAGCAGATCAGTAAGGGGAACAGTTCAAGAAGGAATGTCAGAGGATGTGGGGGATGATATGGATGTGGATCAGAGGAGGGATGGCAGTCTTGGAGTGAGTATGTCGGAAGAGGGCGTGGGAGAGTCCCAAGGAGGCACTCAGACCTCGGGATTTGTTCAGCCACCCCAGTACCCACCCTTTTCTCAGAATCCCGGGTACATCAGATTACCCCAGCTTTAGCCCTTACCACTCCCACATGCCATACCCACCTTTCTACCCACCGTACCCACAGTACCCTATGTACCCACCCCCGTCTTTCTACCCAGGTACAGCAAACCCTACCCCAGGGGATGTTGCACCTCCTCCACCACCAGCAGCACCTACTGTCCGAGAAACCCAAGTACCGAAACCTAGCTCATCTGGGGGAGCAAGGTCAAGATGACCGATTACATGAAGCTGGGTGCTCCCCAGTATGAAACCGGTGATGACCCGTTTGTGTATCTTGAGAGGGTCAAAACGATTACAGATGAGATAGGAGCTGATGACAGTAGAGCCATTCAGATGGCTGGGTTCACACTAAAATGCAAGAAGGCCCGAGAGTGGTTTAAAAACTATGTGAACCCGAGGTTGGACAGCCTATCATGGGAGGAGTTTGCAAATGAGTTTACAGGATGGGCTTTCCCTGACAGTTCAAGGGAGTTGAAGATGATTGAATTTGAGCAGTTGAGGCAGTCAGATGAGATGAGTGTGGATGAGTATACAAACAGATTCTTGGAGCTGTTGCCGTTTGCTGGGCAGAATCTGGACACAGATCAGAAGAAGTCAAGGAGGTATATCATGAGGCTCCATTCCAGGTATTCCTCCTTGATTCAGTCAGCAGAGAGGGAGAGTTTCCATGCCATAGTGGATATGGCTTGGAGGATGGAGGCTAGTGCAATAATCGAGGGGAAATTTAAACAGTCAGTGGCGCAGCCTTCTGGTTCCAAGACCCCAGGTGGGGGAAGGTTAGACCCTTCTTCTTTGAGTTCAGGCAGTAAGAGGTGGAGCAGTACCACCAAGAAGTCAAAGAAGAACAAGTTCTGGAACGAGATCAAGTCAGGTCTGGGATTGGGAAGTGGCTCGAGCTCAGGTGCAGATAATGCAGTATGTAGGAAGTGTGGGAAGCCGCACAAGGGTGTATGTTTGGTTGGTACGACAACCTGCTTCAGATGTAGGCAGGAGGGACACATGGCACGGAAGTGTCCTAGAGCAGCCTTTGTGGCACAGTCTCAGCAGACAGCCTCTGGTAGTGTGGCTCAACCAGTAGCTCCAGCCGCGACTCAGGCCAGTGGCAGAGGCAGAGGGAGAGGGGCAGCCTCTTCTTCAGCGGGTTTCAGAGGTGAAGGTCCATCAGCCCCATCACGGATCTTCACAATGACACAACAGGAGGCAAATGCATCAAACACCGTGGTGTCAGGTAATCTCATCATTGGTTGTTCAGATGTTTATGCCTTAATGGACCCTGGTGCATCTCATTCTTTCATTGCTCCGAGGGCCGTCGAGAGGTTGGGATTGATGGTCTCTGGGTTAGAGTGTCCCCTATGGGTCAGTGGACCCAAGTGCGACCCATCAGTGGCAGATGCCTTTCAGCCGACCTTGTGGTTCTAGATTTGATAGATTTTGACGTCATTCTAGGGATGGATTGGCTATCTACCCATGGTGCTACCTTGGATTGCAGAGACAAGGTAGTCAAGTTAAGATATCAGGATGGGTCAGAGGTTGTCTTCAGAGGAGACAGGGGGAGTACACCTAGAGGTTTGATATCAGCCCTTCAGGCTCATAGGTTGCTCAGGAGGAGTTGTCAGGGTTTTCTGGCTCATGTGAGAGAGCTGGATAGTCATGTTAGAGAGCCCGCCTCAGTGCCCGTGGTCAGAGAGTTTTTAGACATTTTTCCAGACAAGCTGCTAGGTCTACCGCCTGCTAGGGAGATAGAGTTCGAAATTGAGTTGATGCCTGGAACTAGACCGATCTCTATCCCTCCCTACAGGATGGCACCAGCAGAATTGAAAGAGCTTAAAGAGCAGTTGCAAGAGTTGGTAGATAAGGGCTTCATCCGACCGAGTACCTCACCTTGGGGTGCTCCAGTGCTATTTGTGAGAAAGAAGTATGGATCCCTCAGACTTTGTATCGACTACAGGCAGTTGAACAAGATCACTACCAAGAACAAGTACCCATTGCCAAGGATCGACGATCTATTCGACCAGCTAGTAGGAGCAGGTTGTTTCTCTAAAATAGATCTGAGATCGGGGTATCATCAGCTGAGGATAAGAGAAGAGGATGTGCCGAAGACAACATTCAGGACTAGATATGGGCACTATGAGTTCCTTGTGATGCCGTTCGGGTTAACCAATGCCCCTGCAACATTCATGGATCTCATGAACAGAGTATTTAGCCAGTACCTGGATCACTTTGTTATTGTCTTCATAGATAATATCTTAGTGTATTCCAGGAATGCAGAGGAGCATGCCCATCATCTGAGGTTAGTTCTGCAAACCTTGAGGGAACACGGCTTGTATGCCAAGTTCTCCAAGTGTGAGTTCTGGTTGAGGAGCATTTCATTCTTAGGGCACATTGTGTCAGAAAATGGAATCGAGGTAGACCCCAAGAAAGTGGAAGCTGTAGCTAACTGGCCTAGACCCACTACAGTGACGGAGATCAAGAGCTTCTTGGGTTTGGCAGGTTACTACAGGAGGTTCGTCCAGGACTTCTCGAAGATTACAGCTCCTATGACCATACTGACTAAGAAGAACCAGAGGTTTGTGTGGAGCGACCAGTGTGAAGAAAGCTTTGAGGAGCTCAAGAAGAGGTTGACTTCAGCACCAGTATTAGCTCTGCCAACTAGTAATGAAGACTTCATGATTTTTTGTGATGCGTCCCGTGTGGGACTGGGTTGTGTGCTGATGCAGAAGGAAAGGGTGATTGCTTATGCTTCTAGGCAGCTGAAGAAGCACGAGTTGAATTACCCTACACATGACCTAGAGATGGCAGCGGTAATCTTTGCACTCAAGATGTGGAGGCATTACCTTTATGGGGTAAAATGTGAGATCTTCATAGATCATAAAAGCCTGCAGTACATCCTGAGTCAGAGAGAGCTGAATTTGAGGTAGAGAAGATGGGTAGAACTGCTCAGTGACTATGATTGTAAGATTCAGAACCATCCGGGTAAGGCGAATGTTGTGGCAGACGCCCTAAGCCGAAAATCACTTGGCAGTCTATCTCATTTTCAGTAGAGAGGAGGCCAGTGGTGAGGCAGTTCTTCGAACTCATTAATGAAGGTCTACAGTTGGAGTTGTCTGGTACAGGTGCTTTGATAGCCCAGATGAGAGTGGCACCCGTGTTTTTGGAGCAGGTGGCTCAGAAATAGCACGAGGACCCAGAGTTAGTAAAGATTGCCAGGACAGTTCAGTCAGGCAAGAATGAAGAGTTCAAGTTTGACAGCAAGGGAATCCTCCGCTATGGGAATAGATTGTGTGTACCAGATGACGTGGGTCTAAAGGGAGACATTATGAGATAGGCTCATAATGCCAGATACAGTGTTCACCCTGGAGCCACTAAAATGTATCCAGATCTGAAGAGAGTGTATTGGTGGCCAACTATGAAGAGAGAAGTGGCACAGTTTGTGTCAGCCTGCGAAATATGTCAGAGGGTGAAGCTGGAACATTAGAAGCCGGCTGGAATGCTTAACCCACTACCTATTCCAGAGTGGAAATGGGAGAATATAGCTATGGACTTCGTGGTGGGGCTACCGGCGACGTCCAACAGATTGGACTCCATATGGGTGGTTGTGGACAGATTGACCAAATCTGCTCACTTCATCCCTGTCAGGAGTGGCTATTTTGTGGACAAGTTGGCGCAGGTGTATGTAGATGAGGTTGTCAGGTTGCATGGGGTTCCTATTTCAATAGTGTCTGATAGAGGGCCCCAGTTCACCTCCAGGTTTTGGCGGAGTCTGCAGAACGCTATGGGTACCAGGTTGGATTTTAGCACTGCTTTCCATCCACAGACGGACGGCCAATCAGAGAGGACCATCCAGACAATAGAGGATATGCTCAGAATGTGTGTGCTAGATTTTGGCGGTTCTTGGAGGCAGCATCTACCTTTGGTAGAGTTTGCCTACAATAACAGCTATCCTGCTAGCATAGGGATGGCCCCATATGAAGCTTTGTATGGAAGGAAGTGCAGGTCACCTGTTTGCTGGGAGGAAGTTGGAGAAAGGGCCTTGGCAGGGCCTGAGCTTGTAGAGATCACCAGTAGGGTGGTGCCCATAATTAGAGAAAGGATCAAGACTGCTGTGAGCAGGCAAAAGAGTTATGCAGATATCCGCAGAAGGCAAGTAGAGTTTCAGGAGGGGGATTTGGTATTGCTCAAGGTGTCTCCTATGAAAGGGGTGATTCGGTTCGGGAAGAAAGGTAAGCTAGCTCCACGGTACATCGGACCCTTTGAGATCTTGCAGAAGATCGGGAATGTATCGTATAAGTTGGACTTACCTGCTTCTATGGAGAGAATCCATCCGGTTTTCCATGTTTCTATGTTGAGGAAATTCGTGTCAGATCCGGGCAAGGTTCTTAGTGAACCTGATATGGAGATCCAAGAAGATCTCACTTATGTTGAGCAGCCAGTGCGAATCATAGACACCCAGATCAGGAAGCTAAGAAACAAGGAAATCCCGATGGTGAAAGTCCTTTGGAATCACCACAATATTGAGGAGTGTACCTGGGAGACATGGGAGTCCATGCTCCAGCAATATCCTCATCTCTTCTAAGGTAAGTGTTATGTGTTTTATGTGAATGTCTATGTTTTATGATATGCATATGTTGTTTGGTGAACATTCGGGGACGAATGTTCTCAAGGGGGGAAGAATGTAATACCCGGCTGGACTCCGGTATCGGAATTCCTACCGTCCGGTGGAATCTCGGATGTCAGAAACCTCTAGAAGGGTAAAACCATGTTTTCATAAAATGTTTTAATGCATTTTATGGTTTTAAGCAAGAAAGGAAATGTAATACCCGGCTAGAGTCCGACGTCGGAATTCTACTTTCCGGTGAAATTCAGGATGTCGGAATCTTTAGAAGGGTAAGATTTATATTTTTCTCAAGTGTTTTGAAATATTTTATAGTGTAAAGTATAAAGGAAATGTGTTGTTGAGAGAAATGAGCCAAGGAAGAAAAGCTAGGTTCGGCCGCCGAAGGGAAAGTTCGGCCGTTGAACATGCATGGCTTTTGGTTTCACGTTAGGCCGCCGAAGGTGGTCTGGCCAGCCACCTATAAAAGGCCCTCAAGCGGTGGAAGGATAAGCATCCGCCTTTTCTTTCACTTTCCAGAGGTGAGATCATCTCTTTCTTGGAGTTTCTTCATGTTTTCATCAAATCTTGCAAAGTTTTGATTGATCTTCATGTTATTTTGAAGGTTTTGAGGTAAAAACCCAAGTTTTGAAGTTTGGAGAGTTTGAAGGAGAGTTGCTTCATATCTCCACGTTGGGATCGTTCATCTTCTTGATTTCAAGAGGTAAGGGAAGATCCTGAACTTATTTTCATGATTTATGAAGGTTTTCTGAGGTTTTGGGGGAGAGTTGCATGCTTAGGGTAAAAGAGAGTTTTTTGATATTTTTGTGAGAAAAGCTTGTATATGTGTTATATGTTTTGTGTTGTTAGGGTTTTAAGGTAGTTTCTGACCCCTTTGAGCATATACTTGGGTGTATGCATGTTGAGGAGTTGAGGTGTTTGAGTTGGAGGAAGATTGGTGCATTTTGGTGTGAGGCAGAGCAAGGTTCTGCCTTGCTGATGAACCCAGCTTCGGCCGCCGAAGAATGGTTCGGCCACCGAATGTGCTGAGGAGGTGGCTTCGGTTGCCTAAGCTTGCCCCCGAGCCTTTGGACTTTCGGCTCTGGAGGGGAGTTTCGGCCGCCAAAGGTGCCGCCGAAGGTTATGGACTTTCGTCTCTGGAGTGCCTTTCAGCCCCCGAAACTTGCCCCGAAAGGGTTCGACTGCCGAAAGTAGAGGTTCGGCCGCCGAAGGTGCATGAGTTTCGGCTCTGGAGAAGACTTTCGGCCGCCGAATCTGCTGCCGAAAGTGCTCTGTCCAACCTTCCTTTGCATGTTTTGCATGATTGTTTTAAGGTGTCTAAGGGGATTCTTGGGGAGTTTTATAGAGGTGTTTTTGAGCTAGTTTGGTCCCTCATTTGAGTCCATCTGTGTAGGCACAGACCAGAGGAACCAAAGAGAGCAGTAGTGAGTACTGCTTCAGGGTTTGCAGAGTCAGTCCAGAGATAGCCAGAGGTGAGTGGAACTAAACTTAATACTCGTTTTAATTGAGACATTAAATGCTTTTAGCATATTTCATGCACCAGGATTATGCAATAGGTTGATTGCATTAGAATTCACAAAGATGTTACATTGCATACTTATTTGTTGATGTGGGTGAATGCTGAATGATCCAATAGTTCCAGACAGGAAGTCCAGGACCCCATTCTACGGCCTGGCAAGTATAGGAAAGTCCAGGACCCCATTCTACGGCCTGGCAGGTATAGTAAAGACCAGGTGCCCAGTCTACGCCCTGGCAAATGGTAAGTACAGGTGTTATATACACGTATACATATACAGTACAGGAAGACCAGGACCCCAGTCTATGGCCTGGCACGGAACAGTTACTGGGACTATGTGGTGACAGGTTTACCCTTGATGTGAACTGTCTGTGATGTGATGCATTCCATAAGATCATGTTTTAATGACCTGTTTTATTATTCTACTCATTGGGCTATAGAGCTCATCCCACTCCCTTAACCCCAGTTTTGCAGGCTCAGTGTACAGGGGAAGTCCAGCAGGGTACAGGAAGAAAACAGAGTTGTATAATAAGAGAGTGTGGACATGTAATATTAACGAGATGTACTAGTTGTTGTGCTTGACTTAGTTATTTTGTATTGTAAATCCTTTTGTACACATGGTCTGTTTTTATGTATATGTCCAGTTGATGAGTATGATTGACCAGGTTTAACATATACTGTGTGGACTCAGCTAGAGCGATGAGTGCTCTGGTAAGGAGGTCTGTGTACATAGATAGTGCATGCACAGGTTGAGCCTTGGTACAGAGGAAAGTTTTTAATATTTTCACAGAAAATGTATGATCATGTATGGGATTTACAGGTATACAGAGAGTATGGCAGGCTTGCTACGGGTTTCGGCGACCTTAAGTTGACCTGAATCCTTGCGCCGGTGGCGGTCCGATTTTCGGGTTGTTACAGAAAATGAGTTTTGTATGAAAATAACCTTGGAGGAAGACCCAGGTTCAGCCGCCGAACCTCAAGTTCGGTTGCCGAACATGCATGCATTTCGGGAGTGCTTTAGGCCTCCGAAGGCATGAGTGAGGGAAGTCTAGGTTCGGCCGCCGAACCTTATGTTCGGCCGCCGAACATGGCATGCATGCGGAGGCACGTTGGGCCCCCGAAAGTGGCCTGGCCAGCCACCTATAAAGGGTCCCCATGTCCGAACGGGTGAGCTTTTCTCCCCGTTTTTGGCCAAGGTGAGTTCTCCGCCGTTCCTCATCGATTTTGAGCTTCTTCCTTCGAATCTTCATGATTTTCTTATGAGTTTTCACTTGGTTTGAAGATATTTGAGAAAAAGAGCAAGTTTTGGAAGCTTGGAGACCAAAGAGTTGATTTCTCCCCATCTCCAAGCTAGGATTGTCTTTCCTCTCGATCTTCAAGAGGTAAGCTTAGATCCAACCTTCCTTGTATGTTTTAAACAAGTTTTATAAAGATCTATGGGATAGAAATGCATGTTTAGGTTATTGTTGAGTTTATGGGTTTATGTTATGCTTATGAGCAATGTGGGTTGTTTGATGTGTTTTGGTTGGGGTTTAAGTTAGTTTGAGACCCCTATGTGCTTATTGGCTTGAGTTTGCATGTTGTAGACTAGGTAAATGCATGATGGAATGGATTGGGAGGCATTTATGCATGAAAGAGGCTGAGTTCTGCCCTTTGGAAGAGCTCAGGTTCGGCAGCCGAAGGAACTTTCGGCCGCCGAACCTGCCTGTGGAGGCCAACTTTTGGCTGTTGAAACCTGCCCCCGAAAGTGGACTTTCGGCTCTGGAAGGGAGTTTCGGCCGCCGAAGGTGCCGTCGAACATGCATGAGTTTCGTCTCTGGAGGGAACCTTCGGCCACCGAAAGTGCCGCCGAAGGTGCATGACTTTCGGCTCTGGAGGGACTTTCGACCGCCGAACCTGCCGCCGAAAGTGCCCTGTTCAGCCTTCCTTTGCATGATTTATGTGATTGTTTTAAGGTGTTTTAGGGGGTTTTTGGGGAGTATTTTAGCGTCATGTTCATGGATGTTTGGTCCCTCATTTGAGTCCACCTGTGTAGGTTCAGACCCGAGGAACCGAGGACCTCAGCAGTGAGATAGCTGCTTCAGAGTCATTAGAGCTTCAGCTAGAGGTGAGTGGAATAACTCATTAAGTTTCAAAGCAAATAAATAAATTTTGAGCATGATACATGCATCACGTATGCCATGAGATATACTAGGTTGTTTGCATTAGAATTCACGAATATATTGCATTGCATAACTTGATGATGATGTGGATGGATGTTGAATGATCCTTTAGTCCTCGTATGGTATGGTATGATGATGATACAGTACGGATAGCCAGTGAGGCCCATTCTACGCCCATGGCACTATGGAATGTTATGCTATGTTATGTTATGTTAAGAGAAAGACCAGTGAGGCCCATTCTATGCCCCTGACACGATTGGACTATGTAGAGGACTATTGGTGACAAGTCCATCCTTGATCTGATTTATTTGTGATGTGTTGCATTTCATGAAAGCATGAAATTTAAATTGAATGTTTATTTATTCTGCTCACTGGGCTTTATAGCTCACCCATCTCCCTTAACCCCCAGATTTGCAGGTACAGGGTAGACCAGGAGGTTAGCAGGAGTAGAGTCATGTTTTATGTAATAGCTAGATGTGGACATAAATATGATGTAATGTAAAAGTATAGTATATAAATGTAATGTATTGATGCTTATGGAAGTTTAGAGTTGTGCTTGACCATAGTATGTTGTTAATCCCTTTTCGGTACATGATCTTAAATGTTTAATGATGATTATGTAAACCAAGCTTAATGTATGTTATGCTACCCCATTGGAGTATTTGATGAGGACTCCAGTGAGAGGTTTTATGTTGTGATTTGTGCATGCACAGGTTAAGCTTGGTGAAGGAATGAATGAATGAATGAATGAATGAATAAATGAGAAAGTTTTAAATGTTTATGTAATTGTTGATCATGTATGGGATTAAACAGGTATACAGAATGAATGTTTGGCTTGCTACGGGTCCCGGCGGCCTTAAGCCGATCTGGATCCTAGCGCCGGTAGCGGTCTGGTTTCTGGGTCATTACATTAGCGGTCAGGTCAAGGAACCAGCCTCAGTGCCCGCAGTCACAGAGTTCTTAGATGTTTTCCCAGACGAGCTGCCAGGTTTACCACCTGCTAGGGAGATAGAGTTTGAAATTTAAGTGATGATGGGAACTAGACCCATCTCTACCCCTCCCTATAGGATGGCACCTGCAGAGTTAAAGAAGTTGATGAGTTGTTGCAAGAGTTGGTAGACAAGGGTTTCATCCGATCGGGTACCTCACCTAGGGGTGCTCTAGAGTTGTTTATGAGAATAAAGGATGAATCCTTAAGACTTTGTATCGACTGCAAGCAGTTGAACAAAGTCACTACCAAGAGCAAGTATCTGTTACCTGGGATCGACGATCTATTTAGACCAGCTAGCAAGAGCCGGTTGTTTCTCCAAGATAGATTTGAAATCCGGGTATCATCAGTTAAGAATCAGAGAAGAAGATGTGTCGAAGACGGCGTTCAGGACCAGATATGGGCACTATGAGTTCCTAGTAATGCCGTTCGGGCTAGCCAATGCCCCTGCAGCATTCATAGACCTCATGAGCAGAGTTTTTAGTCAGTTCCTGGATCACTTTGTTATTGTCTTCATTGACGATATCTTGGTGTAATCCAGAACGCAGAGGAGCATGCCCATTATCTGAGGACAGTGTTGCAGACCCTGAGAGAACATGGCTTGGATGCCCAGTTCTCCAAATGTGAGTTTCGGTTAAGGAGCATATCTTTCTTGGGTCATGATATGTCAAAAAAGGGTTTTGAGGTAGACCTCAAGAAAGTTGAAGCTGTAGCTAACTAGCCCAAACTCACTATAGTAATGTGGATTAGGAGCTTTTGGGTTTGGCAGGTTACTATAGGAGGTTCACTCAGAACTTCCCCCAGAGTTACTGCTCCTGTGATCGGGTTGACCAAAAGGAATCAGAGGTTGGTTTGGTCAGGATTGTGTGAAGAAAGCTTTGAAAAGCCAAAGAGAAAGTTGATGTCAGCACCGGTGTTAGCTCTGCCCCCCAGTGATGAAGACTTCACAGTGTTCTGTGATGCATCTCGAGTGGGACTAGGTTGTGTGTTGATGCAACATGAGAGGGTAATTGCTTATGCTTCTAAGCAGCTGAAGAAGCATGAGTTGAATTACCCTACACATAATCTAGAAAAGGCAGCTGTAATCCTTGCACTCAAGATATAGAGGCATTACCTGTATGGGGTATAATGAGAGATCTTTACATATCATAAAAGCTTGCAGTACATCTTGAGTCGAAAAGAGTTGAACCAGAGGCAGAGAAAATGGGTAGAATTGCTTAGTGACTATGGTTACAAGTTTCAGTATCATCCGGGTGAGGCAAATGTTGTGGCAGATGCCCTCAACCGGAAATCACTTGGCAGTTTATCTCATATTACAGCAGAGAGAAGGCCGGTGGTCAAAGAAAGAACCAGAACTGTTGTGAGCCAGCAGGAGTGTTAAGCAGATGTTTGTAGAAAGCTTGTAGTGTTTCAGGAGGGAGATATAGTGTTGCTCAAGGTGTCTCCTATGAAAAGGGTGGTTCATTTTGGGAAGAAAGGTAAGCTAGTTCCACGATACATCGGACCCTTCGAGGTCTCGCAAAAAGGTTAGGAATGTATCGTACGAGTTAGACTTACCTGCTTCCATGGAGAGAATCCATCCAGTTTTCTATGTTTCCCTATTATGGAAGTTCGTGTCAGATCCGGGCAAGGTTCTTAATGAGCCAGATGTAGAGATCCTAGGAGATCTCACCTATGTTAAGCAGCCAGTACGGATCATAGACACTCAGATCAGAAAGCTGAGGAACAGGGAAATCCCGATGGTGAAATTGAGTGTTCTAGGTTTTTTGTGTTTCTCTTGATGCTTATGCTTGTTTGTTGAACATTCGGGGACGAATGTTCTTAAAGGGGGGAAGAATGTAATACCCGGCTAGACCCCGGTATCGGAATTCCTACCTTCCGGCGGAATCTCCATTGGAATCCGGAATTTCCTCGGATGTCGGAAGCCTTCTAGAAGGATAAAATAAAAGTTTTCTAAAATGTTTTACATGTTTTTATGGTTTGATCAAGAAAGAAAATTGAGTTTTGAAAGAAAAGAAAGTTTTGAAGGGAAATGCCAGGTTCGGCCGTCGAAGATGGTTCCCTTTTGCTGCCGCCGAACCCCAAGTTCGGCCGCCGAATATGGTGGAGTTGTGGAAGCACCTTTGGCCTCCGAAGGTGGTCTGGCCAGTCACCTATAAAAGGCCCCATGTCCGAAAAGGGACGAGTTTTCTCTCTCCTTTTTCGGGCTAAGGTGAGTTCTTGACCCTCCATGGTTGATTTTATGTTTTCCTTCAAATCTCCCAGAGTTTTTATGAGTTTTTACCGTGTTTTGAAGATTTTAAGCTAAGATCAAGGTTTTAAAAGCTTGGAGACCTCAGGAGTTCGTTTCTCCACATCTCTAAGTTTGGGATCACATCTCCTCTCGATCTTCAAGAGGTAAGTGTAGATTCTCCTCTTCTTTCATGTTTTAAGTAAATTTTAAGAAGGGGTTAAGGGTTTTAATGCATGTTTAGAGTAGATCTAAAATGTTAGGGTTTATATACCCTTTATGTTAAATGTATGCTTAATGTGATGTTTGTTGTGGTATAGGCTAGTTTTAAGCCCCTAAATGCTTGAAAATATGTTTATGCATGCTTTTGTGTGAGTTGGTGCATGTTGTGAGGTTTTGGGTGGCTGAATGCATGAGGCGGAATCGGAATCTGCCATTCTGGAGAACCCAGGTTCGACTACCGAAGCCATGTTTGGCCTCCGAACCTGTCAGGGAAGGCAGTTTAGGCTGTCTAAACTCGCCCTCGAAAGTTTGGACTTTCGGCTCTAGAGGGGAGTTTCAGCCGCCGAACCTGCCCCCGAAAGTGGGTGACTTTCGGCTCTTGAGGGGAGTTTTGGCCGCCGAACCTGTCCCCGAAAGTGGGTGACTTTCGGCTCTGGAAGGACTTTCAGCCGCCAAACCCTGCCCCCGAAAGTGCCCTGTCCAGCCTTCCTTTGCATGTTTTCTATGAATATTTTGTGATGTTTTAGGGGGTTTTTGGGGAGATGTTTAGAGTTATGTTAGAGTATGTTTGGTCCCTCATTTGAGTCCACCTGTGTAGGATCGGACCTGAGAGACCGAGGAGGTCAGCAATGAGCTAGCTGCTACAGAGTCAGTAAAGCGTCAGCCAGAGGTGAGTAGGACACGACTCTTTTATTTTAAAGCAAATAAACTTTTAAGTATGTTCATGCATCATGATTGCCATGTTTATAGGTTGTTGCATTAGAATCCACGAATATGACGCATTACATTATTCATTGTTGATGTGAATGGTTATTGGATGATCCATTAACCCTCGATATGATTTAATATGATATGAGATGGAAAGACCAGGTGTGGCCGTATCGCCCCTGGCAATATGTAAGAGAAGACCAGGTATGGTTGTATCGCCCCTGGCACAGTTTGACATGTTATGTTATATTTAAGAGGAAGTCTTGAGGAGCTCTGTCGAGGGCCGGGCATTTATTGGATATGTAAAGGGCTATTGGTGACAATACCATCTTAAGGTGATTTACTTGTGTTGTTGTAATACCCGGCTAGACTCCGGTATCGAAATTCCTACCGTCCGGTGGAATCTCGGATGTCGGAGACCTCTAGAAGGGTAAAACCATGTTTTCATGAAATGTTTTAGTGTTTTTGATGATTTTAAGCATGAAAGGAAGTGAGTTTTTGCATGAAAATAATCTTGGAGGAAAACCCAGGTTCGGCCGCCGAACCTCAAGTTCGGCCGCCGAACATGCAGGCATTTCGGGTGTGCCTTAGGCCCCCGAAGGCATAAGTGAGGGAAGTCCAGGTTCGGCCGCCGAACCTCAAGTTCGGCCTCCGAACATGGCATGCATGCGGAGGCACGTTCGGCCCCCAAACGTGGCCTGGCCAGCCACTATAAAAGGGTCCCTTAGCCGAAAACGGGCGAGTTTTTCTCCCCATTGTCGGCCAAGGTGAGCTCTCCGCCGTTCCTCACCAATCCTTGAGTTTTTCCTTCAAATCTTTCAAGATTTTCACAAGTTTCTGCTTTGTTTTGAAGATTTTCGAGTTTAAAGCAAGTTTTGGAGCTTTGAGGTTCAAGAACTCAAAAATCTCCCACCTCCGAGTTTAGGACGTCTCTCTCTCGATCTTCAAGAGGTAAGAGCCGATCTTAAGCTCATTTCATGTTTAAAGTAAGTTTTATGCTAGATCTATGGGGTAGAATGCATGTTTAGCTCATAGTTAGGTTTTTGAGTTTATGTTATGTCTTGAGCAATGTATGTTGGATTTGTGTTGCTTGATGTGTTGTAGTTGGGGTTTAAGGTAGTTTGAGACCCCTAGGAGCTTGTATGCATGTTTTGGTTGAGCTAAATGCATGTTGGTTTGAGTTTGGAGGCATTTGTGCATGTTTGAACCAAGTTTCTGCCCTTTGGGAGAAACTAGGTTCAGCAGCCGAAGGGACTTTCGGCCGCCAAACCCTCTTGTGGAGGCAGCCTTCGGCTGCCGAAGCTTGCCCCCGAAAGGAGACTTTCATCTCTGTCTGGGAGTTTCGGCCGCCGAAAGTGCCGCCGAACATGCATGAGTTTCGCCTCTGTCTGGGAGTTTCGGCCGCCGAAGGTGCCGCTGAACCTGCCTGACTTTCGGCTCTAGAGGGACTTTCGGCCGCCGAACCTGCCGCCGAAAGTGCCCTGTTCAGCCTTCTTTTGCATGTTTTGCATGATTGTTTCATGATGTTCTAGGGGGTTTTTGGGGAGTAGTTTAGAGTTATGTTCATGTATGGTTGGTCCCTCATTTGAGTCCACCTGTGTAGGTTCGGACCCGAGGAACCGAGGACCCCAGCAGTGAGTTCAGCTGCTTCTGAGTCAGTAGAGCTTCAGCCAGAGGTGAGTGGAATAACTCTTATGCTTTTAAATAAATAAACCAATTTTAGCATGATTCACGCATCATGAATGCCATGAGAAATAATACGGTGCTTGCATTAGAACTCACGAATATGCTGCATTGCATAATATGTTGATGATGCGGATGAATGTTGAATGATCCTTTAGTCCTCATAGGTTATGATATGATGATGATACAGTACGGAAGACCAGTGAGGCCCACTCTACGCCCCTGGCACTATGTAAGAGAAAGACCAGTGAGGCCCATTCTACGCCCCTGGCATTATGGAATGTTATGTTATGTTATGTTATGTAAGAGAAAGACCAGTGAGGCCCATTCTACGCCCCTGGCACAGTTGGACCATGTAGAGGACTATTGGTGACAAATTCATCCTTGATGTGATTAGCTGTGATGTGATGCATTTCATGTTATCATATATTTTAAATGTTTTATTATTCTGCTCACTGGGCGTTATAGCTCACCCCTCTCCCTTAACCCCCAGGCTTGCAGGTACAGGGTAGACCAGGAGGTCAGCAAAAGTAATGAAGTCTTATGCATGTAATAGCTAGAATGTGGACATGACAAATTATAGAATGATGTAATGTAAAAGTACAGTATAGATATATTATGAAATGATGTTTAAGGATGTTAGAAGTGTGCTTGACCATAGTTTATTGTAATCCCTTTTTAATACATGATCTTAGATGTTTTATACTGCTTATGTAAACCAACTCAACACATGTTATGCCACCCATTGGGGGCATCAGTGCATGCATAGGTTGAGTTTGGTGTATGAGAGAATGATTGAAAGAAAAGTTTTAATTTTTATGTATGATTGTTGATCATGTATGGGATTAATCAGGTTCACAGGATGTATGTTAGGCTTGCTACGGGTCCCGGCGGCCTTAAGTCGACCCGGATCCTAGCGCCGGTAGCGGTCCGATTTTCGGGTCGTTACAGTTGTGATGCATTTCATGATGGCATACCTTTATAAACTGTTTTACTGTTATGCTCACTGGGCTTTAGTAGCTCACCCCTTCCCCTAACCCCCAGGTTTGCAGGACCAGAGGTAGCTCAGGGAGTCAGCAAGGGTAATGGCCATAATTATGTCATGTAATAGAGTATTAGTGGACATGTAATGTAATGAAATGTAAAATGATGTAATGTAAAGTATTGTAATGAGGATTAGTATTGTGCTTGGCCCTAGTGTTTATTGTAAATCCTTGTTGTACATGATATTGATGTAAATGTTTTAATGATGAGACATGTTGAACCAGGCTTGACATATGAGATGTTGACCCAACTGGAGCATTTGATGAGAGCTCCAGTAAGGGGTTTTATGTATACAGTTATGGTGCATGCACAGGTCAAACTTGGTACATATGTGAAAAGTTTAAAGTTTTTATGTAATTGCATGATCATGTATGGGATTTATCAGGTTTGACAGGATGTATGTTAGGCTTGCTACGGGTTCCGGCTGTAATACCCGGCTAGAGTCCGGTATCGGAAATCCTACCGTCCGGTGGAATTTCGGGTGTTGGAACCCTCTTGAAGGGTAAAAATTGTGTTTTTCCAAAGGTTTTTCATATGTTTTAATGTTTTGAAGTATAAAGGAACTGAGTTTTTGAAAGAAAAGAACCAAGGGAGAAAGGCCAGGTTCGGCCGCCGAAAGTGAGTTTCGGCCGCCGAACTTGCATGGCATTCGGTTTCACGTTCGGCCGCCGTAGATGGTCTGACCAGCCACCTATAAAAGGCCCTATGTCGGTCAAATGGATAAGTTTGCTTTCCATTTGCACCAGCAGAGGTGAGACCATGATCTTCCTTGGGTGATTTTCATGTTTTCTCAAATCTTTCAAAGTTTTGATGAGTTTTTTATGTGGTTTTGAAGTTTTTGAGCAAAAGATCTAAGTTTGGAAGCTTGGAGACTTTGAGAGAGGGTTTCTCCATATCTCCACGTTGGGATCATTTATTCTCTCGGTTGGAAGAGGTAAGTGAAGATCCTGAACTTCCTTTCTTGTTTTATGGAGTTTTATGGGTAGATATGCATGTGTAGGTTTAGTGGTAGTTTTGAGGGTTTTTGGTGATGTTATGTATAAGAGATGTGTTGTTATGTTTGTTGGGGGTTTTAGGTTAGTTTTGGACCCCTTATATGCATGATATATAGTATGTGCTAGTTGGGAGTAGTTGGTTGCATGTTGAGTTGTGTTTTGGGGAGTTTTGCATGAAGCAAAACAGGGTTCTGCCTAACTGGAGAACCCAGGTTCGGCCGCCGAAGGAAGGTTCGGCTGCCGAACATGCTAGGAGGTGGTTTCGGCTCCCAAACCTTGCCCCCGAAGGATTGGACTTTCGTCTCTGGAGAGGACTTTCGGCCGCCGAAGGTGCCGCCGAAAGAACCCGAGTTTCGTCTCTGGAGGGGGGTTTCGGCCGCCGAATCAGCCGCCGAAAGTGCCCTGTCCAGCCTTCTTTTGCATGTTTTATGTGATTGTTTTAGGATGTTTTAGAGGGCTTTGGGGAGTTTTATAGAGTTGTTCTTGAGCTAGTTTGGTCCCTCATTTGAGTCCACTTGTGTAGGAACGGACCAGAGGAACCAGGGAGGTCAGCAGTGAACATTGCTTCAGAGCCTGCAGAGTCAGTACAGAGTCAGCCCAGAGGTGAGTGGAACTAACCTAAATCTTTTAATATGAGAAATTAAATGTTTTTAGCATGTTTCCTGCATCATGAGTATGCAACAGGTTGACTGCATTAGAATTCACGAATATGTGCATTGCATCTTTTGTTGCTGATGTGGGTGAATGTTGAATGATCCACTTAGTCCCTGAGGAAAGACCAGGACCCCATTCTACGGCCTGACACGGATAGGAAAGACCAGGACCCCATTCTACGGCCTGCCACGGATAAGGGACTCGAAGACCAGGTGTCCAGTTGGGCCCTAGGGCAATGGTAAGTAATGATATGATATGACAGGAAGACCAGGACCCCATGCTACGGCCTGGCACAGAAAGGATGCTGGGACTATTTGGTGACAGGTTTACCTTTGATGTGGATTGTCTGAGTTATGATGCATTTCATGTGAGCATGTTTTGGTAATATGTCTTTATGGTTCTACTCACTGGGCTAGTATAGCTCATCCATCTCCTTTAACCCCAGTCTTGCAGGTTCTGAGTTCAGGGGGAGTCCAGCAGGGTACAGGAAGAGAGAAGAGTTTGTAATAGTTAGTGTGGACATGTAATATTAAAGAGATGTATAGTATTGATCTATATATAGAATTGTGCTTGACCCATATATGTTGTAATCCCTTTTATGTACATGGTCTTTTTATGTAAATGTTTTTGATAAGTTTGAAAACCAGGCTTAACTTTTATGAGTTGACCCGCCTAGAGCAAGGATGTGAGCTCTAGTTGGGGTTTTATAGTGTTGAGATAGTGCATGCACAGGTTGAGCCTTGGTACAGGAAAAAATTTTAAATTTTTTTTACAGAAAATGTATGATCATGTATGGGATTTCACAAATACACAGACAGTATGACAGGCTTGCTACGGGTCCCGGCGGCCTTAAGCCGATCTGAATCCTAGCGCCGGTAGCGGTCCGGTTTTCGGATCGTTACAACAAGACCCAGGAAACCTTGTATTTAGGAAAGAAGACATTTTAAGCCCAGCTCAAAATGCATCAGTCCTAAACAGGCCCTTAGAGTGATAACCTATTCTGTTGCCTTGGGTCCAAAGAGCTTAATCTCATGGGACAACCTGATTGCTATAGCTAAAGAATTTTATAGTAAAAAACTTGTGAAAGCTAATACAATTAATGAAATAGCTACTGAGCTTCATACAGAATTAATTTCTCGCATGAGCTGGAAGAGGAGAGCTCAATCCTCTTAACCATAGAATTCAGTTGTTATCGTTGTTGAATTAGAACCAAACTCTGAAACAGAAAAACGTATACGCGCTGTGGATCAAGCTATGAAAACAACCAAGAAGCTTTATTCTGGGATTTCTTCTTCTGATAGGGCGGGGGAGGCTAGCCTCAAATGGCCCCAGCATGATCAATGACTCTTATCTCTTGGAACTGTCAGGGTATGGGGGAATTCCCTGACAGTTCATCATCTCAAAGGGTTATGTAGAACCCATTCTCCTCATCTCCTTTTTGTTATGGAAACCAAAAATAAAAGCAGAATGGTTAAGAAGGTTATCAATAGTTGTGGTTTCCAAAATTTAGTTTTGGTTGATCCCCATGGTATCTCGGGTGGTCTTGTGTTGGCTTGAAATTCGTTTTGAAATACTTCTATTATTAAAATGGCCACCTTTTTCATACATGTTGTAATAGCTAACCCAATTTTGGGAATGAATTGGAACATCCTTTTGGTTTATATTGATTCTTCTGAATATGTTATGCGTGATCAATTAGATTTTCTCTCCTCTTATTGGACCAACCTAAATGATCCTACTTTTTGTGCAAAAGACTTTAATGCTATTCTTAATTCTAATGAATATATTGGTGGGAACTCATGTGTTGACCCCAAATCTCATATCTTCCGCCAGTTTATTAATCGAATCAATTTTATGGATTTGGATTTCAATTTCTAGCTATGACTTGGAACAACAGGAGAGACGGTTCCAATAACATTCAAGAAAGAATTGACAGGTGCTTAGCTACGTCTCAATCGCTCTTCAATTTTTTGAGAGTTGTTATTCACCATTTATAGGATGTTTGATCGGATCACTATCCTCTCCTCGTCACTTTTGATCCTCTTGTTCAGAAATCCAAGCAACATTTCAAGTTTGACTCCCGTTGGTGTAATGTTCAAGAGATTAAAAATCTTATTTCTAACAGGTGGTGCAATAATAGCAGAGACAGAGGCCTATCCAGCATTCAGTCTAAAATCAAACAATGTAGACATGCCTCTGTTTCATGGCACAAAAATCATCCATCGAATGCAAGACATAGAATTGATCTCCTTCAAAAAGAGCTTGAAATTGCCAAAAGAAACTCGATTCCTTGGAATGGGTCTCAAATCAGGGAACTTGAAAGTGCTCTTAAGGTAGAATGTAAGCACGAGGAAGCCTTCTGGGCACAGAAAGCTAGACTAATTAGGTGACCGTAATACTGATTATTTTCATGCTCGAGTTACCCAGCGTAGAAGGAGGAATACACTCATGGGGCTTAAGGACCATAATGACATTTGGAGAACTTTTTTACCAGAACGCAAAGCATTGCAGAGAATTATTTTCATAACATTTATGCTTCCACACATCCTATGAACTTTAATGATGTCACGATGAACTTGCTTTCACGGGTCACTGATGAGATAAACTATACCCTTACCCAACCGATCTCTAAAGAAGAAATACATGCTGCTACTTTTAGCATCAATCCTTCCAAGGCATCGGGTGAGAACGGGATGACAGGGCTTTTCTATCAACGTTTTTTGCATATCGTTGGGGAGGATATTTATAATGCGATTTCTCTTCTTTCAAAGTGGGAAGATACCTAGAGGAATCAACCACACGCTGAAAACCTTAATTCCTAAAGTTAAGAATGTAGAATCTATTAAAGATATTTATCCGATTGGGTTGTGTAATGTCTTTTACAAAATCATCTCTAAAGTCCTTACTAATCACCTTCAACCTTTCATGAATGCCATTGTTGGTCCTAAGAAAAATGCCTTCATTAAAGGATACCTTATCACAGAAAATATTCTTACTAACCATGAGATGGTACATAATCTTAAATCCAGGAGGAAGGGCAAGAATCATGGAATGGTTATCAAGCTTGATATAAGTAAGGCATATGAGTGTGTAGAATGGATGTACTTTCGACATGCTCCTCTGCTTGGGTTTTCATGATAAATGGGTATCCTGTGTTATAAAATGTGTGAGCTCTGTCACCTATTCCATTTAGCTTAATGGACATAGAACTGGTTTTTTCTCTCCTTTCAAAGGCTTAAGACAGGGAGATCCTCTATCACCTTTTTTATTCATTTTTTGTGTGGAATGTTTATCTAAATTCATTCGCTCTTCTTCCTTATAGTATTTTTTGATCTCTAGATTTTCTCCTTCAATCACTCATCTCCTATTTTTGGATGACTCCATTTTGTACACTAAAGCAAATATTGAGGAGGCTAGGAAGATTAATCATATTCTGACTAAATATTGTGAAGCTAGTGGCCAATCAATTAATCTTGACAAGTCCAGTCTCCTTTTTAGTACTAGCACCCCTCTTGATCTTCGCTGGAGGATTGCTAATCTTTTGAATATCTCCAAAGTAGACAATTCTGATAAGTTTTTATGCCTTCCTGGGGATATCTTGAGATCTAAGCAGCAAACTTTTTCATATATTAAGGATCAGATTTCAAACAAAACTATGGGGTGGAAGGAAAAACTTCTCTCAAAAGGAGGTAGAGAGACTCTTATCAAAGCAATGGCCACGACAATTTCAATATATGTTATGTCTTGCTTTCGCCTTCCTAACTCTCTTTACAAATCTATCAACTCATTATTATCTAATTTCTGGCAGGCCCAACAAAGAAATGAGAGGAAAATCCATTGGCAATCTTGGAACTCTCTTTGCTATCCTAAACACAAAGGAGGGTTAGGTTTCAAAGACCTTGAGAGCTTCAAAATGACACTTCTAGCAAAGCAAGGATAGCGTATCATGCACCACCTGAACTCCTTACTTGCTAGAGTCCTCAAAGGTAAATACTTTCCTCACGATTCTTTTATGCAGGCTCGGGAAGGCAATCACTCCTCTTGGGGTTGGAAAAGCATCCTCTGTGGCAGAACTATTCTTTCAAAAGGCATAAGGTGGCACATTGGGAAAGGAGACTCTATTTTGTGCAAGACATATTGTTGGGTTCCAAATCTTTTTCCTTATGCTCCTCAAATCCTAAAGAATCATGATCCAATTGTTACCAGGGCCTCACAACTCTTTGATTATAGATCTAATTCTTGGAATGAGATAGTTGTTCATCAGAATTTTCATCCAAAGGATGCTAACCATATTTTATCTATTCCTATAGGGTTTCATAGAGGAGATGATAAAATTGTTTGGCATCACAATAACCATAGGGCATATACTGTTAAATCAGGTTATTACTTTACCACATCAATTCTTATGTCGTCTCAAGACGGTAATAGGGCTGGTCTTGGACCTTAATCTCAAGTTAAGTTAGACTTTTTATGGAAATAAATTTGGGCTATTCCTCTCCCTACCAAAATAGCAGTCTTCCTTTGATCTCTTATTCATGAGAAATTGTCAGTCAATGCCTTAGTTCATAAAAGGATCTCTTCTCTTTCTCCAAACTGTGGCTATTGTATAGCCATTGAAACTTGTAGACACGTCTTCTTTGATTGTCCAAGATTTATGAGGATTTGATTTTCTTTCCTTTCTCTTTAAGGTCTTCCTTTGTTCAAGGGAGTTCCTTTAAGGATTGCTGGTAGAACCTCCTTACAACCTTACCAGATAACAGAAGCAACAAAGAGGACGTTCAACTCATCGTTATATTAATGTGGAATATCTGGAAGAGTTGAAACTGTCTTCTTTTTAGGAGGAATTTGTGAAGTGAGGATTTTATCATTGCTTCAGCCACTTCCATGCAAAGTGATTTTAATAGCAACAACCGAATTGAGCCTTCTTTGTCAAATCAAGGAAGTGCTGAATCTTCCTTTTGGCAAGTACCGCCTATCAATTTTCTTAAAGCTAACTTTGATGCGGCTGTGGATTCAATTAATTATAAGGAAACCTTTGCAGTGGTCATTAGGAATCGTTGGGGCATGATCGTAGATTGAAGGTGTGGAATTATTCATTATATCTCTGATTCCTTGCATTTTGAAAGTTTGGCATGTAGGAAAGCTCCTCCTCCTTATCAAGAACAGAGGCTTAAGGCGCATCCAGTTTGAGAGTGATTGCAAGAATCTTATCTCAAGTCTCCTAAGGAACCCTGCTCCTATTAACATCAATATGGTGATTAAGGATATTTAGGAGTTAAGCAAAACTGTTGATTCTATTTATTTTCTATTTATAAAACGTTTATGTAATAGTTTTGCTCATAACTTGTCACAGAAAACCCTTCGCTCCCCTTCGTTTCCAGAAATCATATAAATCACTTGTACTTTATTAAGGGTTTAATCCCTTCTTAATGCACTTATCTTTTATCTTTGACAAAAAAAAAAAAAAAACTATTCACCCAAAATTTAAGTGCCCATTTTGAGGTTTTACTTCAGTCAAATTATTAGATATTCTAAGTACACCGTCTCAATACTGAAATGATGCATTAATTAATAAATTTAAATTTAATTTCAATTTCCATGTAAACATGATTATTTAGTAGTGATATTCAATGAATAATTTTAATTTTTAAATAATAAATTATCCAGAAATAAAAAAGGATATATAACCCAATGATGAAATTAATCAATAATTTGCTACGCTTTCTCAGAATTAATTAGCCTTTTCACCTTCAGCAATGCAGTCATGAAAAATTTTATCACTTACACGGATGTAAAGTTTATTTGCACATTTAATTGATGAGAAGTAAGAGTTTTATATTAATCTGTGGATTTCACAATTTTATTTATTTTTTAATTTTAAATTATACATTATAATTTTATTAAATATTTTAAATTATGTATTGTGATTTTATTAAATATGTATTTTTTAATTTTAAATTATATATTGTAATTTTAGTAAATATTTTAAATTATATTATGATTTTATTAAATATTATATTATCCAGTAAAACTCACTATGATTTATTAAATTCGAGTTTGAATCGAGACGGGAATCGAATATAAATTCACTAAAAACTGAATTATTGCTCATGCATCAAATATTATAATTATAATCAAAATTCAATTTGTAAAAGAATTCAAATTTAAAAGTTTTGATTAAAAAACTTATTAATAAATATCAAACATATCAAACATCATTTTCATTAAAGAATCAAATTAAACTCAATTTATTTATATACTCAAAATCTCTAATTTAAATTTAAATAAAATAATTAATGCACCAAAAATTAAAACTAAACTCTAGTTTAAACTTAAACAAAATAATTAATTCACCACAAATTCAAACTTGTTAAAATTATAATAAAACTTCACTTGAATTTAATTTATTTAAATTTTATTTTAAACTAATAAAATATTAAAAATTTCATTGAATAAATCTCTTAAATATAAAATTTCAAAAAAGATTATATTTTTATAAAAAAAATAAACTCAACTTTTCCATAAATTTTCGATGTTTAAATTTTAGTTTGAATTAATAAAATATTAAAAATTTCATTGAATAAGTCTCTTGATATAAAATCTTAAAAGAGATTATGCTTTTATAAAAAAATTAAACTCAATTTTTTCATAAATTTTCGATGATAGATTTACGAAACAGTAATGAGTAAGACTGAGCATTTGGTCGGTTCGATTCAAAATCGAGCCAACCTGAATAAATCAAAAATTAAAAGTTTAATATTTACAAAAATCGAATCAAATTGATTTTAATCAAAAACCGAATCGAATTGAACCGGTTCGATTCGATTTGATTCAGTTCGATTTGATCGATTTTAATTTTTAATAAATTTTTTATTTTTTAAACTTTATTTTTAGTTTTTTAAAATTTAATTAAAATATTTTAATTTTAATATAATTTAATTTCTCTATATTATTAAAAATAATATATTATTATCATTAATTGATTCGGTTTGATTTTTTTAATTTTCTTAATTAAAATCGAATTGAACTGAAATAATTAAAATTTTTAAAATTAAAAATTGAAGTGAATTAAATTAAATAAAAAATAAATTAAATTTTAAAATTAATTTGATTTAATCGATTTTTTTGGTATGAAGCGAAAAATGCTTTATTTCATTCCATGCATAGACTTCTGGTGCAGTGGTGCAGCAATCTATACAAGTGCCTTTGGTTCAATTCCCAACTTTGTAAATTTCAAATCCTTTTCTTTTTTCTTAATTTTTTCCTTTCTAATTTTTCTTAATTTTTTTTCTTTTTATTTTTCTTAATCATTAGCTAAACAATTACATAATAATAAATTAAAATTTCATTATTAATTTTTTACTATTATTTATAATTTTAAATATTAATATTTATTGACTCTAATACTAATTGTACAATCTTTAATTAATTATATAAAATATACATATAATAAATTTAATATTATATAATAATGAGTTTAATAATTATTTTTAATTAAATATATAGAAAATTTTATATAAAATTTATTAAAGTATATGAAATAAAATTTAAAATTATATATAAATATTCTATTTAAGTGAGAAAAAGAGAGTTATATTTAAATTTATATTTTATATAACTTATTTATATTTTTTTCATCTAAAATTAAATTATATTTATAAAAATATTTATAAATATAATATATATTGTATATCTAATTAATCATTGTTAATATACTTTTATAATTATTCTTATTTTTTATATTTTTTTTAGCTATTAATAATTATATAAATTTTTTTTATAATTATATTTTAATTTAAAAAATATCTAATTTCACAATTCAATGTATTATATAATACTATTTAAATAATAATATTAAAGATTAGTTATTATAATAATTTATATTAATTATGTGTGATTTTTAATAATATATTTTTTAAGTATTTATAATAATTTATAATTTATAATTTTATAATAATTTTTATTTTAATTTTTAAATAATATATAAAATTATTTATGAATTTTTTAATTAATTTATTAATAAAAAAATTAATTTATTTATAAATTTATTTAATAAATATATTTATGAGTTTACGAAATGAATTAATTCACGAAATTATTTAAATAAATCCACTCGTAATTTTATTTACAAACTTACTGGAAAATTTGAAAATGAATCAACGCGTAAAATTTAATAAATTGAATATCATTAAATTTAAATTTAATTTATTTAAATAATAAATTTTGAAATTAAGTTCAATTTCAATTTATTTAAAAAATAAATTAAATTTAATTAATTTTTTATCAAATTAAAATTTAAATAATTTATAAATAATTTAATTCATTTGCGCATTAATTGAACCTGTACACAAACGCCAGAATTCTTTAACTCCAATCCACCGAGTTAGTTTATTGGTGGAAACACGCGGTGCATTGGTTGAAACAGCACGCGGCACAAGCAAGTGAAACGGTGCGCTGAAAGAAAGCAAAGCAAAACGGTGCGTTGGGGAGAAGTTAGTGAAACGGTGCGCATTAGTCTCGAAAATCAAATGAAGAAAGCCTCTCGCCTCTCGTCTTCCTGCTCACTCTCCTCTCTTCAGCTCAATAAGAAACACAATTAGAAGATTCAACAAATTGTGAGGGGATTTAAAAAATAAAATTAATTCAATTAATATTATTGAATATTATTCTTACATTTTTTAGTAGGGTGAGCATTAGGTAGGTTCGGTTTAAAATCGAATCGAATCGAACTGAATAAATCGAAAACTGAAATTTTAGTGTTTATGAAAATCGAATCGAACTGATTTTAGTCAGAAACCGAATTGAATGAACCGGTCTGATTCGATTCAATTTGATCGATTTTAATTTTTAATAATTTTTTTATTTTTTACACTTTATTTTTAATATTTTAAAATTTAATTAAAATATTTTAATTTTAATATGATTTAATTTCTCTATATTATTAAAAAAATATATTATTATAACTAATCGATTTGATTTGATTTTTTTAGTTTTTTTCTGATTAAAATCGAACCGAACCGAACCGAAATAATCGAAATTTCTAAAATTAAAAATCGAACCGAAATGTATAAAAAATCGAATTAAATTTTTAAATCAATTCGATTCGATCAATTTTTTCAATTTGAACCGAATACTGCTCATACATAGTTTTTTAAAATGAATTACTTATTTATTGTTGTTATTTTGTTTTTTTTTAATAAATCTAATATATATGCATATGTACTGTATGAGATATGACTAAATAAAATTTTCTTGTTTCAAGATAAATCAAAACAGAAACTAACTTTTTAAATCGGAAATTTTCTTAACATTAGTTTGATTTCATTTATGTATTTCTAGTTTCAATTATTTAATTTTTTTAATTTTATTTGGAAAATTTTAGTATGCAAATATTTTTATTTTATTAATTTTTTTTTTCTCCAGCTATAGTGGAGGTGGCAGGAGGTGGATTGCTGTTTGGCGAGGGGCTTGTTCGAGATGCGGTTCTAACTGTACGGCTTGGATTCAACTGCAGATGGGCTTGTTTTGTGGACTTGAGTTGAGTCTTTTGCTAGGATGTGGGCTTGAGTCTATCTTTGCCATGTTAAAAAAGAAAAAGAAAATAATTTTCCATCATCCTTGTGGAAACATGAGATTCGTTACATAATCGTTGGTGCGAATTCAATGAAAATATATAATATATTATGTATTGAGAGATGGTGGCTAACTAGAAGGATTGCAGCACCGACAATAGCACCAATGATTTGAGTAAGACTTTGGCCATTCCAAAAGTAGCTACTAATAATGGAATGGCCAATCCGTCACTGTGATTTCATATTCACCGATTTCTATTGGCATACCCAGAATTGGTTGGCCTTACACTCTGATTATAACAGATTAGATTAAATAATTGTGTATTTATGTTCTACTTTTTTTTTTTTTAACTAATATTCTCTTTGTGCATGATAGTCATAGCCATACCTTATGTGTCATCACCCATAGCTATTGCAATTACTTTGATAACTCTTAAAATAATAAATTTAAATTAGTAACGAATTTAAATAAAATAAATAAAAAGTAAAATAACTGGGTAAAATTATAAATTATTTATTTAATTCTATAAATTAATTATTGCCGCAATGCTTGACTTTGTTCATCAAAAACAGCAAACTAAAGTACTTTATATGCCAAAACTCATGCGCAATAAATATTTTAGATTGATAAAAATGTACTGAAAGTTCATAATTAGAAATCCACTTGAATATCCTTTTGTCCGAATCACCAACATCAACACAATAATTAAGATAATCTCTATATGATAGTAACAGCAGAAATCTTTGAACAAATTAAATTAAACTGCTTCATTGGATTTATGCCAAACCATATTCTCTTAGATTCTGATGATTATAGCTCAACATTACTAAAATATGACTTTATTCGCAACAATTTTAAGTTTTATTTAGTTGAGATAACTCATGAAGAGAATTTGAAGTTAGTAAATAATGCGAAAATTATTTCTATTTAATTGATATTTTTTTTAATTATTAAAAAATTAAAAGATTTTTTATTTTTTAATGGAGTGTGATGACTGTTGGACCTCAGTACTCAGGTCAAAATTGAATTTTGGAGAAAGAGACAGACTTAAAATCCATTAAAATTTATTGCGCGAGCTGACCTACCAATATACTATTCAACCCGTGATTAAGACAGATCGGGCTGATCAAAGGTCCAGACTTATTAGAAAGGAGTCTAGCTCATTTGATGTGATAGCGAGTAAGAGAGAAGGTCCAGCTATGTCGCGACTCTATCAGCATGGGCGTCGAAGGGGAATTAAATAGTCGCCTTACGAGAATGGACAGACAGGTACGCTCGTATGTACAGTTTTACGTGATAAAAACATGTGATATTATAGTAGAATGACAGTTATGCGTCATTAGAATATAAAGGAAAAAAGAAATAAAAGGGAAAATGTAACCCATTCAGATTAAACTTTTCCACGTACACATAAATCTTATTTTCTTTCTGGATCTCAGATCAATGGAGAGGAAGTAATTATTTATTCTAAACTAGTTAAGTTATATTTTATGGTATATGACTTCCAACGAAGTAACTGGTATTTAGAGGTGAAAGTAATGGAATACGAAAAATTAATTCTTATAATCTTTACTAATTACTACCAAAAAAAGTATTAGCTACTAAAACAATTATCAACTATTAAAATAAAAATATTTAATATCGTTAAATAGAAAAAATTTTACATTGCAACCGTTTAGATATTAATCATTGATCATAGAGGACCTACAAGTACCCACCATAATCAATGGCTACAATAGAATTGTTGTGAGTTGTATGATAAAATTTCTCATCAAATAGAGCCTAAAGCTTGATAATATAAGCATGGATATCTAAAATTATATTGCAGAAAAGAATAGAAGTAAATCTCATTCCATAAAGGAATCAAACAAAGCATCCATTGATGCAGTGCAGTGAGCAAAACTGATATACTATCATCATGCTCTATCGACATTGTTTAATTTTTGCAGAAAGACAAAGCAGCAAAAAAACAACAATATCCAAGTTGGATTCATCATGATTGCTATTTAGATTTCTTCAAGAGGGTTTTTATTTTTGTTGTACCCTATTGGACGTGTCAGGTTTTCAATTAAGCTTTGATTCTTTGAAGAAACCATAAAGAATAAACAAGAAACCATAAAGCTTTTCACTTCCACCATTAAAACCTCACTCTGATCTTATATTCATGATCACCATTAATTAAAATTTATAATTTAGCTTACTTTGATCTGTCTTTGTATAACCAGAATCATCATGCATGTTCCTGACAAGTTCTTCGTAATCTTTTGCCAAAAGCAAGAGCAATAGATCTCAAAATAATCAAATATCTCCTCAAATTACAGAAATCGAAAACTCAAAAGTTTGTGAATGGGAACCGGAGAAAGATTTGAGCTTGCACTTGGGTTATGTCAACATCTACATATATTTAAAAGCAATACACCAAAACTTGCCGGCCGGAGAAGGCCGGCGAAGAGGGAGAATAACAAACGACACTAGTGTTCTTTGGTAGAGACAAATCATTAATTCCCATGTATATAATTGATCTTGAAGATCCAGACAATTAGCACAAGAGAGCTTTGACAAAAAAAGAAAATATCAAGAGAGAGAACACAAAGCAAAGTGCAACCTCATGAATGAAACACTGCAATTACAAAGCAAAAACTCATGTAACAAATCATCTTCTCCTCACAATTTTCTTCCCTTATAATACGAAGTAATGAACACAGATTTATCAGAAAATCTAAACAAAAGATCAATCTATTGAAAAATGGGAAGAACATGCACTGTCATGAGGATCAGTAAACATGATTAACGAGCAAAAGGATTCAAAATTTTCATGTAATACATACAGAATTTAATGTGAAGAATTCTTCAGATGCTGTATGAACCCATGCTCGTAATTTCTTGGATATTTTTGCTGTCTTGAATCTCTATATCTCAAGAAATTACGAGAGATAAAAACCAAAAAAAGGAAGCAAAAACAAGAAAGAAACTAAAATAATTGAGTACAAAATTATAGCTACAATTGCCTGGCTCCATCCTGTCTGCCTTTTTCTATCCTACCAAGGAATGTTCTTGTTGTTGAGAGTTGAGAGAGAAAAGAGAGAGAAACAGTAGAGTCACATTGTATTGTAGTAGTGCTGGCTGCTCTTCCACAAACCCTTTAATGCAATTTGCACTAAAATGACCTTTGATTTCCTAAGGGACGTTTGCAAGCAAAACTCAATTGCAAGGGCAGAATCGTCATACCATCTTGCCTAGAAGAAAATGGCCCAAATGGGTGGTTGAGAGAGATGAGAAGTGCTTGTCCTTTGAGCCATTTCTGATATAGTGTTGTTTAAGGGCAGCCCCACCAGTAATTCTCGGAGACCTTCCCTCCATTCTCTGTCACAGAAGGAATTGAAAGAGAGACAGAAGAGGGAAGGAGAGCAGAAGGATTATAAAGAAGGGACCCATCCCCTCAAAGGAGATAGGAAGAGTCCCAAGGCATATTTCTATATACATTTTTTGATAGAACATGGGATAAAAAATTCTTTATAGACTTTTTCCTCTAAGAATCACCGTATTATTTCGGTTTATAAAAGAATAAAAGGTTTATGGTAAGTAATTATTTTATTTATCGGGATAAAATCTTCGATCTCAAATAATTATTCCATTTATCAGAATAAAACTCTCGATCTCACTTGCAAAAGAAAAATATCGAATGATCTCATGTGTGAGAGAGGAATATCGAATTATTTATTTCAAAACTTCGTAAATTAGCCGGACATATTTTTTTAACTAGGAAGTGTGTGAAGTGAGATACTTGTTTGTTGGTATATGGGTGGCCGGTGAAAGGCCATTTTCAACTTACCCTTTGGTCCATTTTCTGGTAAGACACAAAGCCCTCTCTTTCATTCTCTCTCATTATTTCTACCTATTAATTATTCTGAGAGTCATTGTTTTGATACCCACAAAGCCATGGAATTTGAATGCAACTTTGTTTGCTTTTTATTAATTGTTAGACATCCAAATTTAATCACACAACTCTTCTTTCATCTCTATTAACTTTTGCCTAATTTTGTAATGCAATTAATTTAATATCTTAAACCAATTACACTCCCTCTTTCCTCATGAAAATGGAATAATTACTCCATTCTTCAACTTCTCGGAAATGGAAAATAATAAAATTAAAAGAGAAGAGAAGTAAATGATAAAATATGCTTTGAGGAATTATGAAAATAATTAATGCATTTAATAGGTATAAGGTTAAAATGAAAAATTATTAATTAATACTTCTTAATTTTTTTCAAATTGATAGATAATTTTGTACAAATTTGCTTCTCATGAATGCTAAATAAAAGTGGATAATTAATTATTTTTCACAAATATTGAAAAGGAAATGTATTCGGTTGGACCGAATAAATTAAAATTAAAATTTTAATATTTATATGAATTAAACTGAATTGATTTTGGTCAGAAATTGAATCGAACCGAATTAGTTTAATTCAGTTTGATTCGATTCGATTTAATCGGTTTAAATTTTTAATAAATTTTTTATTTTTATACTTTATTTTTAGTATTTTAAAATTTAATTGGTTTTAACATTAATATGATCTGATCTCTATATTATTGAAAATAATATATTATTAACACTAATCAGTTCAATTCGATTTTTTCAATTTTTTTTTAATCAAAACCAAAACGATCTGAAATAGCTGAAATTTTTAAAATTAAAAAGCGAATCGAACTAAAATGAATAAAAAATTAAACTAAAATTTTAAATTAATTTAATTCAGTCAGTTTTTTCAATTTGAATTGAATACTGCCCACTCCTACTGTTCCGTCCAGAATAATAGTATCCGAATAATACTATTGCTTGTAAAGAGGATAGACTGATTCCGCCTTTGAGGAATGACCATGATCAGAGTATCCATTGGGTTTCACAGCTTATTAATCAAGAAAATGGGATTTGGAATGAGCATGTCATCAGGGAGAATTTATCAAATTTGGATGCAGACAATATTTTAGCCATCCAGTTAGCTCTTTAGAGAAGGAAAGACTCCTTGGTTTGGCACTATAATGGAAGGGGCCTTTACACAGTAACTTAACGGTTAACAAACCTAATAAGCGAGGAATCATGCGTTGGGTGAGATTAATGGAGGTTTTTTTTTTTATTAAAATCAAAATTTTTGAAACATTAATAAAATTAATTTAGATGATTGATATAATAATAACAAAATTAAAAAAAAAAGCCTTTACGTCATCCAAAAGTAAAAAGTAAGGTATAATCATAAAAAAGTGTAAAATTTTAGATTTTATATGTAATATGCATTTCTTTTATCAAAATATATTCTCAATTTAAATAAAAAATTTATAAAAAGTTAATTGAAATGATTTTTTATTATTTTTATTTGAAATGAAAATATTCAATTTTTTAATTTTAAATAAATTGAAATTATATATAATTTATGTTTATCTTCTTAATAAATAACCAATGAGCTTTGAATTCATTGGTGTCGAAATCGTTTTCAGAAATGAAAGATAATAGAGTTTAACTTGAAAACAATTGCACCAAAAATATAGTAATAAATAAATAAAGATAATATTTAATAAGTATAAATAAATAAATAATTTCAATAATAACATGATGTTTCTTTTAGAGAGAATGATGTCATCCAGTAAAAATGTAGGATCAAAACGTATTTTAGTAAGTTTGGTCTAATTGGTTTATACTGTCCTTTTATTCTTTTTCTTTTTATCTTTTAGTAACGTGTAATCATCGTTCTGCGTTTATACATCCTATCATTGTCATGCTGAACTTACGTATAGACGTACTATATTTTTTTCAATTGTCAGACAGCCATTTAATTTTCTTTGAAACTATGTGGACATATCCGAATGTCTAGGGGTCTATTGCCCCGCAGATCTATCAAATTGATTAGGCTAGACCTCCTACACATGGGCTTGAGCCCTGTCTTGTTCGGCCCGTCCAAGTGAGTCCTGAGATGTGTATTGGGGAACAAGTCTGCATATTGGGCTTTAATAGGGTAATGGCCTGACCTTTCCAACGTAGACTCAGTCATAATCTGGGTATTCAAGACCCAGTGGTCATCAAATACCTATTTACCTGCTCATCAATTATTTCATGATTAATGAATGGGTAAATTCTGAAACTCTAATTATTACTGCATGGCTCTAGGAGTGCTCTAGTCAAAACGTCATCTCTTCGCCTTTATCCATTTCAAATTTACGCTTTTGATTCCACTTGCTATTCTGCATTTTACGCTGCTTCTACTATTTCACCCTATCTCTTCTCTGTAATTTATATTTTTCTGATTTGAGATACGTCTTACTCTTCTCATGACTTCCTTTAGAATTTTTGATGTTGTAGGTCTGGTTTCCTCTATCGCCCCATCATGAACTCCGCAAACCCCTTGGTATATCTCTTGGATTATCCTGTCTGCCTCTTCTGGGCCTACACATCTCAGCCACGGGCTGGATTTCCTCCTCTGGTATAGGGTCCCTCTTACTGCTTGGTAATTGGCAACCTTAGCTGATATTTTCCAGGTTTTTGCTTTATTCTCAGGCAATTTTCCAGTTTTGAGGTACTCTAGGTATGGGGTCATCTAGCTTCGGTCTTCATCAATCTGCATGACAGGGGCTGACTTTTCGAAGGTGAGGGTGTCTATTTGCTGCACATAAACTTCATCTAGGAGTTGTTCCAGTACCTCCACAGATAATTTGCTGAGCAAGTCTACCTCTTCATTATCTTCTCGGAGTATTCTTTGATATTGTACAATGATTCTTTGCTTACCGAACTCGATTTTTAGAGCTCATACTCTAGCTAAATACTTCTGCATAATGGGATTCTTTGCCTAATACACTCCTGTTATTTAATTCACTACAAGCTGAGAATCGCTGTTTATTCTAAGGTCAGTTGTCCCCACTCCGAAGGCTATCTGTATCCTGTTTAGAAGAGCTTCATATTCCACCATATTATTAGATGCCGAGAATCTGAAGCGTAGGGCATATAGCATACTTTGAACTCATCTGGTTCTTTCACTAGAATTCCTACGTCACTACCTGTGTAACTTGATGCCCCACCTATGAATAGATTCCACCTAAATTCATGCAGTTGTTGGTCCCCATCTTTTTCTTCTACTAAACTCGAGAATGTGTCATCTAGCTCTTTCTTATCCGAGATAAAAGAGCACTCAACTATAAAGTCAGCTAAAGTCTAGGCTTTAATTGCCATCCGAGGTCGATAAATAAGGCAGTATGGACTGATTTTTACAAACCATGCTAGTATCTATCTTGAAGTTTCGGGCCTGTATAAGATTTTTTCAAGGGCTGGTCAGCCATCAATACTTCCCGGTGGCCTTCTAGATATATCTTAAACTTTCTCACTGCCAACAACAAAGCGAATGCCAGTTTCTCAATATATTCATGTGCCTGACCTCAGCATCTCTAAGCACCTTACTGATGTAGAAGATAGACTTCTAGACCCTGGCTTCTTCTCTCACCAGTACGACACTCACTGTCTGTTTGGATGCAGCAAAGTAAATCAATAGTTCCTCTCCTACCAGGGAACTACTAAGCACATATAGGAAACAGAGGTACTCCTTAAGGTTTTTGAAGGCTTTTTGATAATCTTCTGACTATTCAAAGTTCGGGACCTTCCTTAGCTTCTTAAAAAAGGGTAGACATCTCTCTGCTGACTTGGACATAACCTATAGAGTGCTACTACTCTTCCTGTAAGCCTCTAGATATCCCTCACACAAGTTGGCTTAGGCATAGTTAGTATGGCCTCTACCTTCTCTGGCTTTGGCTCTATGCCCTTCCCATTGACCATGTAACCCAAAAATTTTCCTCATCTGATGAAGAATGCGCATTTCCCTATGTTTAACCTCATCTTGTATTGCTGCAGCACTCGGAAGACCTCTTCCAAGTAGGTCAAGTGTTGCTAAAAGGTCTAACTTTTAACTACTACGTCATCAACGTAAACCTCTATGTTTCTCTCTATCTGATCTTTAAAGATTTTATTTATCAGCCGCTGATATGTTGCCCAACATTTCTCAACCCGAAAGGCATAGCCTTGTAGCAGTACGTTTTGTCTTCAGTTATGAAGAAAGTCTTCTCTTCGTCTGACTTGTCCATAGGGATCTGATGATATCCTGACATAATATCTAAAGACAATAAGTAGTTAGGCCGTGGAGTCGACTATTTTATTAATATTTGGGAAGGGAATAACAATCCTTTGGGTAGGCCTGATTTAAATAAGTGAAGTCTATATATATTCTATATTTTTCATTGGCTTTTTTCACTAACATAGGGTTGGCTAACCACTATGGGTACATTACTTTCCTAACAAACCCAACCTCTTTTAATTTATGCACTTCTTCTGTAACGACCCAGAAACCGGACCGCTACCGGTGCTAGGATCCAGATCGGCTTAAGGCCGCCGGGACCCGTAGCAAGCCAAACATTCATCCTGTAAACCTAATTAATCCCATACATGATTAACAATTGCATAAAAATTTAAAACTTTCTCATTTGTTCATTCACTCATTCATTCATTCATTCTATCATTTTTTCATTCATTCTTTCATTCATTCGTTCCTACACCAAGTTTAACCTGTGCATGCACAAATCATAACATAAAACCCCTCACTGGAGTCCTCATCAAATACTCCAATGGGGTGACATAACATACATTAAGCTTGGTTTACAATAATCATCATTAAACATTTAAGATCATGTACTAGAAAGGGATTAACATCATACTATGGTCAAGCACAACTCTAAACTTCCATAAGCATCATTACATTACATTTCTATACTATACTTTTACATTACATCATATTCATGTCCACATCTAGCTATTACAATAATATAACTCTACTCCTGCTGACCTCCTGGTCTACCCTGAACCTGCAAACCTGGGGGTTAAGGGAGAGGGGTGAGCTATAAAGCCCAGTGAGCAGAATAATAACATATTCAATTTATATTTCATGCTTTCATGAAATGCAACACAGCACAAACAAATCACATCAAGGATGGACTTGTCACCAATAGTCCTCAACATAGTCCAATCGTGCCAGGGGCGTAGAATGGGCCTCACTGGTCTTTCTCTTACCATAGCATAACATAACATAACATTCCAAGGTGCCAGGGGCGTAGAATGGGCCTCACTGGTCTTCCGTACCGTATCATCATCATACCATAGCATACGAGGACTAAAGGGTCATCCAACATCCATCCACATCAACATCAACATCAATTTATGCAATGCAACATATTCGTGAATTCTAATGCAAACAACCTAGTATATCTCATGGCATACGTGATGCATGTATCATGCTCAAAGTTCATTTACTTTAAAACATAAAAGTTTATTCCACTAACCTCTGGCTGAAGCTCTAATGACTCTGAAGCAGCTATCTCACTGTTGAGGTCCTCGATTCCTCGGGTCCGAACCTACACAGGTGGACTCAAATGAGGGACCAAACATCCATGAACATGACTCTAAAATACTCCCCAAAAAACCCCCTAAAATACCTTAAAACAATCATAGAAATCATGCAAAGGAGGGCTGAACAGGGCACTTTCGGCGGCCGAAAGGTCCTCCAGAGCCGAAAGTCATGCACCTTCGGCGGCACTTTCGGCGGCCGAAGGTTCCCTCCAGAGACGAAACTCATGCATGTTCGGCGGCACCTTCGGCGGCCGAAAGTCCCTTCCAGAGCCGAAAGTCCACTTTCGGGGGCAGGGTTCGGCAGCCGATACATGCTACCACAGGCAGGTTCGGCGGCGAAAGAACCTTCGGCTGCCGAACCTGAGTTCTTCCCAAAGGGCAGAAACTCAGCCTCTTCATGCATAAAAGCCTCCTAACACATTCAATCAAGCATTTTCCTATTCTACAACATGCATACTCAAGCATACAAGCTCCTAGGGGTTTAAAACTATCCTAAACCCCAACTACAACACATCAAACATGCATAACCAACATACATTGCTCATAAACACACATTTAACCATAAACTCAACATAAACCTACACATGCATTTCTACCCCATAAATCTTCATAAAACTTACTTAAAACATGAAATGAACTACGGATCTACTCTTACCTCTTGAAGAACGAGAGGAGAGGCGATCCAACTCGGAGATGGGGAGAAATCCGCTCTTTAGTCTCCAAGTTTTCAAAACTTGCTCTTTTTGTTCAAATATCTTCAAATCAACATAAAGCTTGTTAAAACATGAAAGATCGGAGGAAAATCGTCAAAAACGAACCATGGGAGAGCAGGAACTCACCGTGGCCAAAAATGGGAAGAAAACTCGCCCGTTTCGGCCATGGGGTCCTTTTATAGGGGCTGCCAGACCACCTTTCGGCAGCCTAAGGTGCCTCCAAATCTCATGCAAGTTCGGCGGCCGAACCTTTGAAACTTTCGGAAGCCTAACTTGCCCCCCTAAACCATCCAATGTTCAGCGGCCGAACTTGAGGTTCGGCTGTCGAACCTGGAAATGCCTCCTTGGTCTTTTTTTCATTTAAAACTCAATTTCCTTTCTTGCTTAAAACCATAAAATACATTAAAACATTTTATGAAAACATGGTTTTACCCTTCTAGAGGTTTCCGACATCCGAGATTCTACCGGACGGTAGGAATTCCGATACCGGAGTCTTGCCGGGTATTACATCTTCTCTTGTGGCCTATTGTTTTTCCTTCCCAAAGACCCTCTTTTTTTGCTTCACTGGCTTGGCCTCGGGGAGGATGTTCAGCTTATGGGTCATTACCTCAGGATCAATCCCTAGCATATCTGAGGGCTTCCAGGCAAAGCTCGAGGAGTGCCCTCTGATTAAAGCCATTGCAGCTTCCTTCTGGCTCTTCTCTAGGCTCGAGTTGATGTTGAAGACCTTGTCGCTTTCTTTTTCAGATAATGAGAAGGTCTCCAACTTGTCCACAGGTTCAGTCCTGACCTCTTTCTTTTCATCCTGGACCTCCATAACTTTGGGGTTTATTTCTTCCGGCTGGGCACTTGGTTCCTCCACTGTGGCCAAGTACACAGCTCTGGCCTCCTCCTTTCTTCCCCAGACTACACCTATTCCTACCTCCGTAGGAAATTTCATGGTTAGATACCGAATGCTAGTCACTGCTTCAAAGTCATATAGCATCGGTCTTCCTAAGATGGCGTTGTAGCTCAGTGGTAGCTTTACTACTAGGAACACTGCAAAGTGAGTTTGGGATAGGGGTGGCTCCTCTAAGGTGAAGGCCACCTTTACTTTCCCTTCCACTGCCACTAGGGTTCCCCCTATCCCTTTGATCAAAGCTTGGTCCTTGACCAACTGCTCTTTGGATATGTTCATCTGCTGGAAGACGCGGTAAGGCAGTAGGTTCACCTTGTTGTCGTCGTCTACTAGAACTTTTTAGACCCAAAAGTTATGGAAGGCGACCTCAATGACCAAGGCATCATCATGAGGCATCTGCACTCCTTGAGCATCCTCTATAGAGAAAGAGATGGTCGCTGGGGAGTGTTCCATGATCTGCATTACTTCAGTGCTGCTCCCCTCCCCATTTTGGCTTCTCTTCTTCCTTCTCCAACTCATATGACCTCCAATCTCTCCTATAATCATATTGATCAACCCACTGGAGTCGTCATTCACCGGCGCCCCGATCTGTCTCCTAGGCCTTTCCCCAGCTATGTTCTATTGTGGTCTCTAGCCCTCTGGCTTTTTTACAAAGTTTCTGAGATGTTCTCTCTTGATGAGCCTCTCTATTTTATTTATCAACTGGTAACAGTCATTCGTATCATGGCCATAAATCCGGTGGTACTGGTAGTACTTATTCGAGTCCCTTCTGTTCACTTTTGCCTTCATCGGTTTGGGCCATTGTGTGAAATCTTTTTCTTAGACCACCACGAGCACTTCGGCCTGGACACATTCAGAGGATTGATCTCCACGGGGATCCAGGATTTATAGGGTCTTTACTCCTTCCTCTCCCACTGGTGTCTGTTCAGTGCTTTAGGCCCCCGATCTTGTCTCCTCTCCAACCTATCTTGCCTCTTGTCTTCCTCAACCCTTCCTCTATCTGCTGCCTTCTTAGCGAATCTGCTTGTGGTTAAGGCATCATCCTGCCTTATATACTTTTATGCCCTTTTCATCGACTATGTTAAGGTGGTAAGTGGCTTTCTATATAGTGATATGAAGAACTCTTGGAAGTGGTGCCCTTTTGCATAGCTTCAACAGCTCTTGCTTCATCAAGCTCAGGTATTTGTAAAGCCTCGAGTTAAACCTAGCCACACACTCCTTTAAAGATTCATTCCTCCTTTGCTGAACCGTTTCTAAATGGCTTGTCTTTCTTTCAGCTGGGACTCCAGTAATGAATCTGCTGATGAACATGCTGACCAGGTCTATGAAGTTCTTAATATTACCGGCCTCCATGCTGTTGAACTATGCTCGGGCTAGTCTGGTTAAGGTGGTAGGAAAAACCTTGACATCAGACATCTGAGTGAGTTTGCAGTTCCATGAACGTCTTATAGTTCAAGACGTGCTCCCGGGGGTTTCTTGTCCCATCATAGGCAATTATTGTCGGCATCATGAACTTCTTGGGGATGGTTTCCTGTTGTGCACATCTCACAAATGGGGATGAGGTTGGAAATAAGGGACTGTTATTGTCTCGTGCCCCCAACTTCGTCAGCAGTTGCTCTCTCACCCTTTCTAACTTTTAATCTACATCTGCTTCCTCTCTCCTGGGCCTTTTCTCCAAGCGGTAGTTTCTTTCTAACTCATCACTCTCTGATCTTTCTGCTAGTTTAGAAGAGTAGCTCTAAGCCCCATCGTTCTCGATAAACTCCTTTACTACTCAACCTCTTGCTCTGGCCATAGGCTCGTTCCTTCGGTTGGCTTCTCCATCACCATCACTTGTTCTCCTGCTGCTCTGTTAAGGGGCTTGATGGTTTAACGTGGGCTGGGGCTCATTGATGCTGAACCCTTCGGTTACGAGTGGTACACTCAACAGGGTGTTAAGTCCCTTCTGCAACTTGGTGAAGGATTAAACAACATGGGTGGTTGATTTAATGGGACGATAGGGCTAAAGAATGAGAACTGTGGTCATTTCTGAGCAGAGCTTAGGTCGTTTGGTGTGTTTCCAGTATAGTTTTCGCTGTGATTGGCCATGCGCATCTCAGTGGGTGAGATGAGAATGAGAACTCTAGCGATGAAAAGATCTCCTTCATTCCCACAAACGGTGTCAATTGATATCCTGAGATCTAGTAAAGGGTAGGATTAAGGCGTATTTTGCTAAGGTTGGGCTAGTTGGCTTATGCCTTCCTTCTTTTATTCTTTTCCTTTTTGTCTTCTAGTGATGTGTAACCATCGTTCTGCATCTGTACGTCCTGTCATTGTCACGTTGGACTATACATACCGACGTATTGTGTCCTTTTCCATCATCAAAAAATCATTTAATTCCCTCCAGAGCCATGTAGACACGATTCTAAATGTCCAGGGGTCTATTATCTCGCAGATCTATCAAGTCAACTAGGCTGAACCTTTTATACATGGGTCTGAGCCCTGCCTTGTTCGATCCGTCTGAGCCAGTCCTAGACTGCATATTGAAGACAAGTCTGCATATTGAATTTTAATAGAGTTATAGCTTGACCTTTCCAACGTGGACTCAGTCGACTCAGTCATAATTTAGATATCTAAGATCGAGTAATTATCAGCGAATAATATATTAATTAAACTAATAAAAAACAGTCTAATATTATGAATATAATCTTATATAATTATATAAAATCCATGAGTTCATGTCGAAAAATATTATTATTGACATATAAAATAATAATAGAAATATGTCTAATTTGAAATAAACGTTTTAATATTATGTTATTTTGTCTTTTTTGAAATATGCCATATTGATGAAGGGATTCAGAAAATAGAAAGACGATGCATATCAAAGATAAGTCCGAAAAGAAAGATTTCCAAAAATCGAGAAAAAACATATGAAATAAAAACAATATGAGTGAAATTGCCCGACCATGTTTGTCTTAAATTACAACCTTTCTTTCTATGTATCAAAATCTTTGGTAAAGAAATGACATTTGAATGAATAACCATTATCTAAATCTGTCCTTATAAATATATGTAAAATTATCAATTTTTAACATTTAAGACTCGTTTATTTATAAAAAATAATTTATATTTAAAAAATATTTTTTAATAAAATAATTTATTTTTATTATTTAATTTTAATTTAAAAAATAAAATTTATTAATAAATTTATATGAAGAGATTTTAATAAAAATTTCAAAGTCTAACAAATAAATTTATTTTTTAAAAATAAGAAAATAATTTATTTTAATAAAAAAATATTTTTTATTGATTAAATTTTTTGAGTGTCTCAAACAATAGAAAATATAAAAAATATTTTTTTAAAAAAAATATTTTTAATAAAATAAAGGGAACCTAAATTATTTTTTTATTAAAATTGATCAAAAGAAATTTGACTAAAATTGATACATTAACGCATCTTAATCCCGTTTCACCCAACTAAAATTATAACAGAATTTTTAATTTAATTAAAATTGATCAAAATTATTAAAATTAGTCTGTACAAATATTTGGATAAAATTATTGCTTGGCCTAATAATAATTTTGTATTATTTTTTCATTTCATTATATTTATTAGAAAAAATTACTTTTTAAATTTTGAGATATAGTATAATTAATGGATCTATCCCTTTATTTTTAGTATCGAATAATTTAGTCTCTTAGTATTTATTCCATTTAAATTAGGAATTCTTTTATTAAAATATTTTATTAATTAATTATTTAGACCGGATAAAAAGAAAGAGAATAAAAAAAAGAGAAAAATTCGTTAATTATGTTATTCCTAAAAATAAAAAAAAATAATTTTTCTATTTATTAATATGAAAAAAATGCAATACCCATCTCTTATATTACATAATTAGCTTGCAAGGCTCGATCTAATAAGACAGTCCCTAGATTTTTCCTGTTTTTAGAAAAAAATGTGAAGCAAATGTGAAAGCTGTGCAAGAGGAAAATTATATTATATACGGAAATTACGAAAAATAATAACCAATAATAAATCATTATTTACTAAAAATTATTTTTTTTCTTATTTAATTGTATCTTGTTACTTTGATTTTCAATAAAATAATTGCTTATTAAAAATATAATTTCTGAAAATTATAATTTTTACTAGTAAAATACTAAATATTATAATTGAATAATAAATTGAATTAATAAAATTAAATTATTTTAATAATAATATATTCAGTTTCATTTATATTTTTATTTATAAATAATTTTAATTTCAGTTTTAGGTGAGATAATTTTGATTTAATAACTAAAATAATTTATTTCTATTAATTTATATATTTTTATTATCACTACGAGAAATGTTAAAATATAAAAAATTTTACTATTAAAAATATAAAATTTATACTATAAATTTATATGATTTATTGCAGGTTAATGCTAAAAAACTATGATCATATGCATTGTACAATAAAATAATATTTATTATTAAAATAATAATTATTATTAATAATAAATATTAAAATAACCTCATATTATTTCTTTAAATAATTAAAATTCTTATTTAATTATATCTAACTAAATTATAATTTTTAAATAATTATTAACTATTTTGCTCTAAATATTTTAGTATTATTATTATTATTTTTTTAAAAAAAATTTTTATTATTATATTATTTTATGAATAGTTACGGGCTTTAGAAATGGCAGTGGCACTGGGCTTCTTTCTTGTTCATGTTGTCGCCAACCTCGCTTTGCTAGGCCTTTGGACTTCGAAACGAGTTGACTGGCTCTGCTACTATCTCCGCCCGCTACTACTAAAGCTAATCAACGAGCAGCCCATCTCACTCCTCCCAAATAAAAAAAAAACAGAATAAAATTTTTATCTTTTACTCCGTGACCCCTTGTTTGTTTGCTGATTTCTTGACCCTTTTTGTTATCTGATTTGCTGCAGGAGGAATAGGGCAGCCTCTGTCAATGTTGATGGAGAATTTTAATTCATTGGTTTCGGTTCTTCATTCGTATGATGTGCTCAATATTCTCTGGTGTTACTGTTGATATAATCCATATGGACACTGGTGCTGTGGTAAGATGCCTTCCTTATTATGATTCCTGCAATTAGAGAAAACAAAACAAAAATTATAATTCGATGTGTGATTTAGAGAAGTATTAGTTCTTAATACTTGAATTGTAGTTGCATAATGTATAATTAGACGTTTTAGCTTTCTGTGAATTTGGAGCTGTAAAGAAAACTTTCCATGTTACTCCAGTTTTAATCTCATTTAGGTTCATGCTTTAACTTAAAAAATCAAAGCTTAAACATGAATTTAAGATTAATTATTATAATGATTGTGAAGAGCTCAAAAGAATATATTGAATTTGAACCTCATTAATTTGACAATTTTCCTAAAAGTGTGATTTTGTTTAATATTTCATATGATTTTTATTTTAAAGGAGACACGAGTTGGCAATTAAATGAATTTTAAACATGAAAAATGGTTACTAATATGGATTATTAGTACTATTATTTAGATAGAAACTATATTAAAATTAATTATTTTTGCTTAATTGATTGAGCAAGTGAGCAAGCTTGAGTCATTTGAAATTTAACATACAAAACTTGAACAATTATTTAAACTTATGTCAAGCTCAAATTAGACTTAAATGAACCCAACATGAGCAGTCTGATGCTCATCTGAGCTTTGCTCAATTTAAACTTTAGGGATGCAGTTTCTTGGACTCACTGCAAGTGGAGGTTACTCTTATGGGGATGGTCCTTGTTTTTATTTCTTCTAGTGTTCCTAGGACCAGGGACAGAAAGAGATGATCTATTCAACATAAGTTCTGCAATACTTATGAACCTTTTTGAAGGAATTGCCAAGTGCTGCCCACAAGCTATTGTCACATTTTTAGTAATCCTGTTAACTCAACAGTTCCAACTGTGGCATAAGTTTTCGTGAAAGCTGGCTCTTTTGACCCAAATCGAGTTTTCAATCAATTGGGAAGTGCTTGATATTGTTGGAGCCAATACATTTGTGGTAAGAACTCACAATTTTGCCTTTGGGTCATCTTTTGTGGGTAGAAACTTCGTATATGTACTTTGATTATTGGTCTTAATAACAAGCTAATAGCTGGTTTTATGTTCTGTTAAACTCTTTGTGCATTTCCTCCCTCATGTGTTATTTCTATGTAACCATTGTTGTTAGATTAACCATGCTTCATTTGCAAGACTATTAATGAGAGTAGAGTCTTCTTGTTGAGATTTAAAAGGCTTTGTTGATTTGAGTAACTTGCATGTTCTGTAAGTTGTTATAGAAAAAAGCTATCCATTTTTGTTATTGGCTGAAAACATCTTCAACAATGACTTGCTCTACAATAAGTGGAATATGAAAAATTTCTATGCTGAAAGGAAACATATTAGGGTTATAAATATAGAGGCAACTTTGTTGTTGCATTATCAGTTTTAGATAAACTATGCTGATGTATCAGATGTTTAATTGCATAAGCTGCTTGCAAACCATGATTGACCTAGGTATGATTCATTATAGCTTTTTGGTTGGTCTAGTCTTCCTCACTTTTTTTAATTGTATTTGTTAAACTTTGCTCCTTATTTTTTTACTGGGATATAATCTATAGTTCATTTCTATTTTTGGATTTAAGTAGGGGTTTTTGTCCTATGTTTTGGTTACCCCACAGGCAGAAGTTTTGGGCCTTGATCCTAGAGAAGTTGATCTTAATGTTCCAGTTGTAGGGGAGTTGGGGTCATGCTGGGGTTACTTTTTTTCATCTTCTATCACATGTTTAGAGAAAGTCTATGAAGATTTTTTTTTCCTAACCTGATTTTTTTATTAGGGTAGAAATACAATGTAGTCTCTTATGTTTGCTATCATTGAATGAGTTAGTCCCTGTATTTTGAAAACCAAATTAGTTGGTCCCTGCATATTGGTCATGTTAACAAATTGGTTTTTTTGTCCAAAAATCACATGTTTTGCATTAGTTCTCAGTGAGAAGGCAGTATTGCCATTATAATTATTTCAAATTTACCAATTTTTTTCTCCTTGTAATTGTCCTCTAATTGCTCTCTCACTCAATTTTTTTTGTCTTTTTATCATCTTCTCTCTCTCTCTCTCTCTCTCTACCTTGCTAAATCATTTTTTAGTATTGGCTATACCTCTTCTTTTTTTTCTTTCTTATATAATCATTTTGTAGTATATTTCGACAACAGAGGAAGCAGCAAAGAGGAAAAATAGAGAGAAGTTGAATGAAAATATACTAGTGTTTGGATCTAGTAAAATTTGGGGAAAGGAGCATATCTCATGTGTAGATTCAATTCGATGATAAAGAAAAAGTATCAAGTGACATAGAAATTGAGAGTTTAATAGGAAGAAAATGTATGGTAGTAGCTATGAACGCACTTTTAACTGAAATGCATTATTGTGGTTTGATAATTTGACTTGAGCTGAATAATTTTGTGCCTTCACCAAGTGTAGAGATGGATTTGTTGGCATGGTTTTGATTACCGGCCATTTTGTAATATAGGGCTGATTATAGAAGTTTTTAAGCCTCCTCTTACCATTATCCCCATTAGTTGTAAGGGACATGTCTAATTGCCATATGCTTGTTATTTAACAGTAACGGCCATTATGTTTGTCTTTAATGGTGACAATCTTTATTTACTGTTATGTAAAGGTAAGGGTCCATTACTAACATGGCCTTTCTTTATCTAGGGGCAGCAGGTCATTTCAAATATTTGTTTCTAGTTTTGGGGTTCAGGCTTCTTTTCTCACATTTTTCTGAACTTTTAATTTTAAATTTTCTATCATTTTACAAAACCTTTCATTTTTTAAGCAAAGATCATTATTGGTGAATATTTATTTGAAATGAAGGAGAGCAATCTACATCCGCATCTTGCAAAGAGTGAGTTTTTTGTTTCTGCTTTTAATGGAAACAAGGTTAATTGTTTATTATCTGCATATTAGTTTTCAATTGATTAATTCTAACAATATCTAACAATGATGGATTTTTAAGATTTTTAATTGATGTATTTATGTTTGTAATTTAATTTTATCTTAATTTTATTTATATTTTTAAATATCTATTCATTTCATGAACTTAGTAAATCTTTTAGAAAGAAAATTTGCATACCATTACATAGACATGTTTCTGTTACCTGCAGCCACATTCTAGGTTGATGCATGCACCTCATTGACAATCATATAATAACATTCTTTTGAGATGGATCAGCTTGCCTATTGCTAATGGCCATTGTATGTAGTTGGAGAGTCCTTAATAGAGATATTTGATAGAGCCATATGCATAATCTTATGGTATAAGCATGTCTTAGTCAATTTTCACCAATGACGGATAATTCCAGTTTGCATCTTTGTCAGTGAAAGCGATAAATAAATAGCATACGCGTTATATCAAAACAGGAAAAAAATGGAGGATATATTTTGGAGGTTGGATGCTTGTTATCTAAATATTGGTAGTTTTCCTAAATACTGGGACATATTCGATTTCAATGCCATGACTTACTGCTGTTAGCTCAAACTATGTTATTAACGCATTAAAGTGACATTTTGTTCTATTGAAAAATTATTCCATATAACCATTGTACACCATTGATTATGATGGGACTTATATAGAATCCACCATGATCGATGGTTATAATGTAATGGTTGTATGTACAACAATTATATTATAAAATTTTTCCTGTTCATAGACGGTGCTTTTCTGTTCATGATGTGTAATTTTTTCAGACTCTAGGCATTTTGATACATTTTGCGGACAGAAGCTGGGTCTCGTTCTGCAACACAATATATGGTCGGTCAATTTTTTCCCTCCCTCTCTCTCTTTCAACTTATCCTGTTATTTTCACTGAATGGCAGGAGTAATCTCATATGAGAACGAAATATATTGTTAAATTGTGGGCATATGCAGCTGTTAAATTTCCAGATGCATGTCTCTGGTGCTTGAGGGGAAATGCTGGTGTTATCCAATGTGCACATGTGACTTCTGCTATGTGCTATCAGTTTGTGTTTTTTCACAAAGTCTAGTTTCAACGTTTATTTATTTTGATTTTTCAGTCAACAAGTGTACTGAAATGTAGTCCTTATAGGCAACTGAGCATCCTTCGTTTGCAACCAAGGTATGGCTCGGGCTGGGGTTGAAGAAATTTATCCACTTGGATACCTCAATGAGTATGAAAGGTTTATAAAATTTTCTTTCTAAAACTCTGGTTATTTGGTCACAAATTTGGCAGGAACAATCAGTTTCATTTAACCTGTTATTAACTATAGGGTTGGCTTGGAGAAAGAAAGAGTTGGCAGCAAGCATTCAGAAGGGGGTTACCTTTATCAGGACATGTGTTTTTCATGCATTTCTCCAAGTTCTGGTTTCCATGAAATAAGTGCGTCTTGTTTTAGATGGCAGTAAAAAGCACAAAGTGGGTGATGAGAGTATGGACGGTGGTGGGATTTCTTGAACAGGGTTCTGATGATAATTATTTGCAATAAATAAACACTTTTAAGCTTGAAAGTTCATATTTATCGATTCAAGATTGGTTTCATGTTAATGGGTATATCTTGTAAGTTTGAAATGTGAACCTGAGAACATCGGATGGTGTCCCAGGATGGAATCTTCTCTGTGTCCACCTTGGGAAGTGTTTGCAATCCAAGACGGATAGATGCTTGTAAAGACAATCGTAGAAACAACAGACAAAGGAACGAACGAATACGATCATAGGAGTAAGAGATTGAAAAAAAAAATAAAAAAATCTCAAAGGTTGTGCCATGAGTTTGTTTGCACGCTGCCCATTTGACCTGAGCACAGTTTCTACGTTTTCTTTTCAGCTTCAGTTGCTTTCTATTACATTCTTTGCTAGCACCCTGACCTGAACTTTGGATTCATGCCCCTCATAGATCCTGAGAATCATTAGATGCTACTCCGTATTTGTCAATGCACATGCTTATCTCAGTTTAAAGATGACTGTGGCAGGGGACTGTGCCTGGAAAGGCGTGAAAGAAGACAACATTTTTGAGGAACTACTCAAAATTTGAGCCAGCTTTAAGCTTTAGCAGGCATATGGGTGTGGCTCAATTCAAGACTTTTGGCCCATTCTGTCAAAAGGACTCTCAGTCCTTTGGAAGCAGACCCAATTCCTTCCATGTGGGACAATTGAATTGATGGGTCCTCAATTTGGGTGACCCAATGAACTTTGAAATTAGAAACCAAAATAGATATTAAATAGTAAAATTTTAAAAAATCCAGGGACTTGATAGAAATTCTCCCTAATCTTAAATGCTGAGGAACTATTAATGATAGAATCTCAGATCACAAAATTTTCAATTTCTATCATTGATTGCAATGGAAGCATCATTTGATTCTTCATGTTGATTCGAAAATTGATTACAATGTACTTCAACTGTTTGAAATATTTAATCTTTGACTTGTATTTGATTGAATACATGCAAAATCTAGGCACCCCATGAACAATGATGAAGGTGCTAAGCTTGTGAAACATTTAACATGATTAAAGAAGCTGCATTATTTTTTTTAATCCCTTAGTGCTAAATCTTTTTCCTCTTAGACCCACAATTGAAGCCCTGTGATTTGTCTTTTTACAGTATAATAATTTATATTATTTATTACTTTCCCCATTTTTTCAACCAAAAGCTTACTTTACTGTTATAACTTTATAAAATATCAAAGTGGTAGAGTGGACTTAGGTGAATGGTTGCTTTAATTGGATATGATGTTGGAGCCCATTTTCATTATATCTCATTTTGTACTTTGTCCCCACCCGCTTTTTTTATTTTTAGAATTAAATATTTTTAATCAAAATTAAAAAAATTATAAAAATTACAGTAGAGAGAAAGTATTATTATTATTAGTTTAATTGTCTTTACAGCTATTCCGTTTCCTCAAATCTGTGTCCTACCACTTGCTGCCTGTTATTAAATTTTCAAAAGCCATTGTCTCTCTCGCTTTTGCTTTTCCAATATCACCTCAAATGTCTCCTTCTTCCTCTGCATAATTTGCATTAAATGCTCCTTTTAATCACTTCAAAAGTAAGACAACTAATTTCACACACTTTTGGTTTTTTTTTTTTTTTTCCCATATTCAATTCTTTCTTTGATTAACCAGCAGTTGGCTTCTTATTATTAGAACCGTGAAAAAAATAATATTTTTTCTGTTTCATGATTATTATTTATTTTTTTTATATTATAACAATATATAAAATTTCTTATTAATAAAGAAAAAATTCACCCCATATCATCTAGCGTGATCATTCGGTCAATTCGATTCAAAACTGAACTGAACCGAATAAATCGAAAATTGAAATTTTAGTATTTATAAAAATCAAATCGAATCGATTTTAATCAGAAATCAAATCAAATCGAACCGGTCTGATTCGGTTTGATCGACTTTAATTTTTAATAAATTTTTTATTTTTTACACTTTATTTTTAATATTTTGATTATTATTAAAATTAAAAATCGAACCGAATCGAATTAAATAAAAAATTAAATCGAATTTTAAAATTAATTTAATTCGATCGATTTTTTTGATTTGAATCGAATACGGATCAGCCTAGTATCATCTTACCTAAAAAGTAAATAATTTGCGATGTTAATTAACATAAGAAAGGTCACGGTTGAGTGGATCACAAAATCAATTTTGAATCCAGAAAATGTTAATAGCTTTATAAATAAGAAAGAATGTGTGGGAAAATTTTGGACTTTGCTGTCTCTCATCTTTATCTTTTATTTATTTTTTAAAAATTATAGCAATATATGAATTACTCGATTATTATTATAGAATGAATACATTAGGTTTAAAATGCATTTGAATTTGCATTTGAATTTGCATTTGTGTTGTGTTAGTTGGGATGGACAGTGAAAGAAGAGAGGCATATGGGACCATATCACCCATGCATATACAAAACAAAGGACAAATTCGTAATTTACCCTCATTCAAAACAAAATGCTATCTACCTTTCATTCCATGTTATCCCACTATCCATTTTCTATTTACATTATTTTTTCTTATATTATTATACAATAAAAATTAAATATTTCTATAATATTGTAAAAATTGTTATTTTATTAATATTATTAAAATATTTTTTTTCTTTTTCATTAATAAGAAGTCTCACGTTTGAATTCAAAATATGAAAAATACTTTTAAAAATTTGAGAAAGAGCTGATTTTGTCTGACGCGAATTCGAATTACTCGAATCTAATAGATTTGAGATGAAAAACTGATGACTGCTGGATTTCTCCATCTCATTACGAAGCCGGGCCGATAGTAGCAGCCCACAATCAGAGGCTCCTAAGCCCTCGAATAAGTCAGGCCCAACCCGTTCATCCTCCTAATTGGACTCCTATTTAAGTCATTCAATCAGACCGGCTCGGCCCATTTCAGCTTTAAAGTCAGCCCTTTTCTAAGTTCCGGTCTTTTCCCCTCAAACCCGGTCACAAGAAGAAAAGACTGCAGGTCCAGTCATTTTGCAGCCCTGTCCACTCGCGCGCCGAAGGGAATTAAATGCTTGTCTGACACATGAAGGGTCCTGGGGTTATCCGTACGTATAGACCTGCACCATGCACCAAGGGGTAAGTGGTCCTATAGCGGAAAGGCCATCTCGCGTGAAGGAGAAGAAAGAGAATAAAATGGAGGAAACACTCTCCTCTAGGGCTAAGTTTTTCTAAATTCACAATACCCTTATAAAATCCTATTTTTCTGAATCTCAGATCATTAGAAACGATTTTTATATAAAATATATTTTTTAAATTCTAAAAAACATAAAAGTGATAGTGGAAAATATAAAAAAAAATGTTTTTGAAACCCTAAAAAATGTAGAAATGATAATGGGAAGTTGCAAATTTGGATGACATTGGAAAAAGGAATGATATTTTGTAGGTATTAAGGCAATGGTTTTGTAACAAAAAGAGATGTTCATTTGCTGAGACAAAAGAACATGCAGCTATTTAGTCTCTATCTCTCTCCAATATGTTATATAATTGATCTATGGATTTTCTCTCTCAAAAAGCTATTTGTCATTTCTCTAGTCTTTTTCATCTCCACCTACAATGTCTATATTTACTGTTTATTTCAATATTTTCTGCTCATTTAGGAAAAATGCCAACATCAATTCTCAAATTCAATCCATAATTTCAATTTTATTGGTTTTTTCTCTTAAAAATTGCATTATTGATTTCTATTTTTGTGTTATTCCCATCAGTCTTTGTCCTCTCTATTTGGTGTTAGGGATTTATCATAGAATTCCAATTTCTCATTCTCTATCAATAATTGAATCTCAATAATTTCTCTCTCTTTTTTTTTTTTTTTTCTATACATAAAATCAAAGGTTATGATATTTTATTTTTTGAAGTTTGTGTATAGCTAGGTTAGGTGAGATTAGGGTTTGTCATGTTAATTTGTCTCTGGTTTAAGCTATGCCAATTATTTACTAATTACTCATAGGATTTATCTCCAATCTTAATCCTAATCCTAATTCTAACTCTAACCCTAACTGCCCTTTGATGGATACAACTAAAGAGGATAATTGAAATAAACTTTCAAGACAAATATTTATGTTTTTATAAATTGCTTTTATTATAGTAATATATTATGTAAAGATAATCAGTTATTCTTTGTATGATTTATTTAGAAAAATTTTTATTTATTAACAACGTCATTTGAGATATTTCAGATTTTATATTTCTCTCCATCTAAAAAAAAATATCTATGTCTTGTGGCATTAAAGTGCTATAGTTATAGGATGTAGATTGAAACACTTTCGATTCTGAAATAATTCAGCCTTACAACAATAGATTATACATTAATTGAGGCCAATCATAATTAAATCTAATTACATTATTATATAATATTTTTAATAGAATTAATTTTAACTGTAATTCAAACTCGAAATATCATAATTTTTAAAATGGTGGAGTGAGCAGTTTTCGATTTAAATTAAAAAAATTAATTGAATCGAATTAATTAAAAACTTTAGTTCAATTTTTTATTTATTTCAATTCAGTTTGATTTCAAAAATTTCACTTATTTTGGTTTGATTCAATTTTGATTAAAAAAATTAAAAAAATTAAACTAAACTGATTAGTGATAATAATATATTTTTTAAAAAATATAATGATAATAATATGTTATTTTTTATAATATAAAAAAATAGATTATATTAAAATTAAAATATTTTAATTAAATTTTAAAATATTAAAAATAAAATATAAAAAATAAAAAATTTATTAAAAATTAAAATTGATTAAATCGAATTAAATTAAATTAATTCGATTCAATTTAATTTTTAATCAAAATTAATTCAATTTAATTTTTATAAATATTAAAATTTCGACTTTTAATTTATTCTATTCAAATTAAATTTTAACGGAATTCACTAAAGCTCACTCTAAATACCACGATGTCATTTAATTAATTAATTAAGGATGAATTGATAAATTAATAAATAAATTGGAAAACCAAAATCACCTGACCTGAATATTCAGCTCCACCGTATTACACAGAGGGGACATGCCACGTCAGTGATCTTGTCATATCAAATCAATTATCACCACTCCTCCTCCTACCCATATTCTAATCCAATCAATCTCCATCAAACACCATTCTCACTTTTTGTCTTCTTATGCCACTTGTTTTTCTTAAAAAACAACTTTGAATTTGTCTGAAATTTTTAACTCCTTAGGAGGCTGGTAATGAAATCATATGAAATGTGAAAATTGTGAGATACGTTCTGTTCTATTCTACTAACTTAATATTCTTACCAACCCAAAAGAATCATAATGACAAAATGATTTGCCTTGCATGACCAACAATATAGCTCCTTGTTGACCATGGCAAATTGGCAATCACATCTTTAACTAAGTGGATTCCAACTTCAACAACCCAAGGGACAATCTTACTAACTCTGCACCAACTCATTTCTTACCATTACATGCGAGTCACGTGCATGTCATATGACAAAACCTCACAGATAGGTTCCTGTTTCTCTTCATAACAGGACAACCAAAAATGGAACCCACCAGCAAGCACGCCATGGTTCAGTGCTGTTGGCTGGTGGGTAGAAGCTAGAATTTAAAGACTACGTTTCTTCTTTTCAACGTAACGAGCTTATAGCTACTGCCATTCATTTCACTCATGCACAGAATTTCAATTTTAATTTCAGTAAAAGGGGCCTGAAGCTGCCAGAAGCCAAGGAGGTTTCAGTCTTTAGCAGTGGCAGCAGCAGCTAGGTGGCAGAGAAAGCCACCCAATCTTGGTAAAAAATTGTGAAATACACTTGTGAACAGAGCGTGGAGCAGGCAGAAGTAGTAGTACAAGTTTAATTATAAGGAAAAATACTCCTTCCTTTCTCTCCCACCACCCTTTTTCCTCCTACTGTACAAAAAAAAACTTGCAAGCCTTAATACCAAGTTAGAGCAAACCTTCCCAAGAGATTTTAAAAAAGGACAAAAAAATAGCACAAGATGGAAACTAACACAATTCATGGAATTTAAAGAACAAACAGTCCCCCTCCCTTTCAGAAAGTAGTTCAAATGCTAAGAAGATCAGGTGGTGGTGATTGAGGTGGTGGTGGGTATTGATGGTCTTTTGGGTCTTTAGTCGTCACATTCGGCAAGTCTATAGTAGCTGATGAGGAGTCTGTAATTGTTGAGTCTCCTTGTTTTGAGCTTGGTTGCTTAGGAAGCTCGGTCAGAATCTGCACAACTTCTCGCATTGTTGGGCGTTCGATGGCTTGTTCTTCCACACACAGCATTGCAACATAGAATACGTGCATCACTTCATGGAGTGGAACTGATGGGAGTCTTGGATCAAGGACTTTCAGAACTCCTTCCTTGTTTGAGTCTGTCATTTTTCGAACCCATTGAACTATATCCACACCATCTCCAAATTCCCCTACCGGTCTTCTGCCGGTAACAAGTTCTAAGAGAACTACACCGAAGCTGTATACATCACTCTTCTCGTCAACCTTGAGCGTGTACGCATATTCTGAAACAAGATAATTGGGTTGATTAATCAAATCCCATAAATGAAATTTGAAGCACCATAGGGTCAAATCAAACAAGCTACATATCAACTTCATGAATTTTTTATTTTTTTTTGGAGTGATTGTGAAGGGTCTAAGTGGAAAATATAAGAGGTGTAATAGTAAAAAAATCATTTGCTTTGTGTACTTTTGAAGCTGACTACTACTTGATTATGAATGCGAAACTTGGGAGACTGACCAACAGTTAAACCCACAAAGACTGATTAAGATTTAATTGCACATGTCTTTACTGAATCCCAGAGGTTGAAACAGGCCAAAGTACAGTAAAAAACTTGATACTTATAAATGCAAGATCTGTAGCCAAATGATCAAGGAGTCAAATGTCATCTAGGAAATTCAAGATGGCTATGACACAATAAAAGTCTTGGAAAATGAAAAATGAAACGGCTACATCTTAGACAGAACAAAAAATAAGTACGAACATAAATGAAATGAATTCCAAGAAGTAATCATACCTGGAGCTATATATCCATAAGAACCAGCAATTGCAGACATGCATTCTGATGTGCCCGAGTCTTGCAAGAACTTAGCAAGACCAAAGTCAGCTACATGAGCTTCAAAGTTGGAGTCAAGAAGGATGTTGTTTGACTTCACATCACGGTGGACAATCAACGGTGAGCAATCATGATGAAGATAGCAAAGGCCTTTTGCAGCTTCAACAGCAATTTTATACCTTGTATCCCAGTGCAAATGGCCTCCTTTCTTGCCATGTAGAACCTCACCTAAGCTCCCATTAGGCATGTACTCATAGACCAGAAGATTCGTCTCATGGTTCGAACAGAAACCCAATAGTCTAACAATGTGCCTGTGCCTAATCCTTCCTAAAGTCTGTATCTCAGCATTGAATCCATGATCATGAGAAGACCCTCGGCTCATAGCCGGTAGCCTTTTAACAGCAACTTGATCACCATTAGGCATTGCACCTTTGTAAACAATCCCTGCACCTCCCTTACCAATGATATTATCCTCTTTCAAGCAATCAAGAACATCATCAACAGTGAAGTCCAAGCGCTGGAACGCAGTCAATTTCCAAGCACGAGACTCACTAGCCTTCTTCAATGACCTTGCTTTAATTATTGCTGCAACTGCAAATGCAATCGAGCAAACAAGCAAGCCAATAACAAGCAAGAGCTTCAGAGAAGCAGAAAGTGGCCCCTTCATATGTGCCTGGTGGGTTCCATTTGCATCCCCATCTTTGCAAGGACCCAAATACGGACCACAAAGATCAGGATTACCCAAAAACGAGGTGTAATTGAAATAACTAAACTGACCGGTACCAGGTACCAAACCAGTAAGATTGTTGTAAGAAAAATCAACAGAGGTTAAGCTCTGCATGGTAGCTATTGATGAAGGAATGCTACCCACAAGATGATTCCTCGACAGATTGAGGTAGTTCAGTATTCTCATACCTGTGATCTCAGTAGGAATCGCGCCCGAAAGCTCGTTTCGACTGAGATCAACAAATGTTAGCAGCTTGCATTGGCTAATCTCAGGCGCAATTTGTCCTGAAAATTTGTTAGAGCTGAAGTCCATCTTTGAAAGTTGTTGTAATTTTCCGATATCCAATGGGATTGGACCAGAGAAGTCGTTCCCGTCAAGGAGCAGCTTTTGAACACCTGAGAATTTGCCTATACTTGGAGGCAAAGACCCGGAAAGCCGATTGTTTGAGAGACTAATCTGGCCAAGTTTCATCGCTATTTTATCACTTACTGGAAACCCTCCGGTGAGAAGATTATCTTGCAGCTCGACTTGGGTCAACTCCGGTAACCCAAAAAGCCCCTTTGGAATCGAACCATTGAGAAAATTCTCCCCCATCCGTATTCGACTTAAAGACTCGCATTGCCCCAGCGATTCCGGAATCGGCCCAAACAAGAAGTTGCTGAGCGTAATCAAGGTCTGTAGCCGATTACCGGAACACATATTAGGAGGGAGATTTCCGGTGAGTTTGTTTGAAGAAAGATCTACAAGCACAAGATTCCCATTTTTACCCAACCCCACCGGAATGCTTCCAGTGAAGTTATTCTCCCACAACTGCAACACCTCCAACCGCGGCAAATCGCCGATGAACTCTGGAATCGCTCCGTGAAGCTTGTTTCGGAAAAGATTCAACAGCGTCAAGTTCTTGAGTTCGGCAAACGAACTTGGAATTTCCCCAGTAAGCATATTGTTAGACAAATCCATGGATTTCAAGCTCTTCAAAATGCCGAGCTCCTCAGTTAACGACCCAGAAAGGCCATTCACTTGAAGGAACAGAGTATCTAATTTCTGCAACTTCCCTATCTCCTTGGGTATCTCGCCCGATAACATGCAATTTGCAGCATCAAACCGGACTAACTCGGACAAGTTGCCGATCTCGGGCGGTAAACCACCTTCATAGCTATTATAGTATCCAATATAGAGCTCCTGTAACTTGGTTAAGTTACCAATTTCAGGCGGAATGCGACCCACCAATTCATTACCAGAGACGGCTAGATACTCCAGATGCTCCCATTTTCCATACTCAGGTGGTATATTCCCGGAGAAGAAGTTTCCACCCAGATGCAAGTGACGAAGATTGGGCATGTCAGTGACGGGCAAAGGCAAGTCACCGGTCATATTATTGTTATACAAGTCAAGGACTTGCAGATTTTTGAGCTGAGAGAGTTGAGGTGGGAAGGTGCCATTGAAAATATTGTTAGAAAGGTTAAGAAACCGAAGGCCAGAAATGACAGAGAGCTGGGGTGGGATGGGGCCGGAGAGCTGGTTGGCGGCGAGGGTGAGTTGTTGGAGGAAGCGAAGGTGAGCAATATCAGGGGAGAGAGTACCGGAGAGGTTAAGACTGGAGAGGTCAAGGGAAGTAACGTGACGGCCAGTAGAGTCACAGGTAACACCATGCCAAGAGCAGAGAGAGTTGGCAGAGTTCCAAGAAGCGAGTGCAGATTGGGGATCATCAATGGCGGATTTGATAGAGAGAAGGGCCTGGTATTCAGACATGACACGGGCTAAAGAAGCACAGATTTGGAGGTGAAGGAGGAGGAAGAGGAGAAGGAGAAGCCTCATTTTCGCTCGCTTTTCTTGAAAAAATGAAGGATTTTTGCAGGGTATTGAAGGAAGAAAAAAGAAGAAGGGAGGATAAGGAGCAAGGAAAGAGTGAGAGAGAGGGAGAGAAGTGTAGGAGAAGAAGAAGGAGAGGGTTTAGATTTAAATATTTGTATTGTAGTGAGTAAAAATTGCCAAAAAGTTTCATTTATTTTGGTTTTGGATTCTTATTGTTCGTTAAATTTGGGGGGAACAATTGGATTCCAGATTTTCAAGCAATATTCACTTTTTAATTTCTTTTTTTTTTTATAAATTTAAAATAAAAATTAGGGATAATATTTCCACCACCCACAATTACTATTGTTCAATATTTAAATTAATTTTAATTTAATTTTTTAATACTATAGTTGGGTATGCTTAGTATTGAAGATTTTATAGTTGGGAGATAAGGACAATAATTGAAGAGGATCAATAATTGTTCATAAATTAGGTTTGCTCCAAACCATAGGGAAAAAATAAAATTAAAAAATAATAATAAAGACAATATTTTTCTTTAACTTATATTGGCATTAAATGCTTTTGCATTTGGCAATGGTGTTGCCCTTTTGCTTCTTGTCTTCATCCATTTTTGTTTTACATTGAATTTTATACTTTTGAAAAAATTAGGAAAAGGTAAATATGATGAATAATTATTTTTAAAATGTTGTTTATTTTAAGGTGTTTTTTAAAATTAAATTTTGTATTTATTGAATAAAAAGTATTTTTTAAAAATAATTAAAAATATTTAATCTCATTAAAAAAAATAAAAAATATACAAAATAGCTAATATTTGAAGTGGATTTGTAGATCAATGGTGGCCCATTAGATGTTTTGCTTTGGATCCTATAAAAGGGAGAAAGCTTTTTTGATCAAGAAAAAGTTTTTATTTTTATTTTTTATTTTTCTCTTAATTCTATTTAAAAAATAATAATAAAAAGTGTGTAGGGTTTGGTGCCATGGTCAAAGGGTGTATTTAGGGATTTGATTGGACATGATCACATCAGTAAACATGCATATTTACCCTTAAAATTTAACCCTATTTACTGTGTTTAACTATTCATTGATACCTTTATACAGTCTCAAATCTCTGTTGATTATGATCTAATCAGTGGGCCAGGAGGAGACACAGACAGACACGATCCCACTCACGCTCACACTATTCTCGGTAAAAAGTAGGTCCCACACTAATGCAAAGCAAAGTATCACCTTCAGGCTTCAGTGGACAGTGGGCCACATCAAAAAATGGGATGATATCAAGTGGGACCCTACGTATGTGACTATACCATACACTCTATATAGTATACTCTGTGTGTGTTATTTAGTGTGACACTGTAATAGAGTAAAAGAAGGAATCTTCACCGCCCGAAGTTCTCAATTTTTCTTTGCATTGTTTTGGCATAAATTTATAAAAGTAGTAATAATTAAATAAAAATAAATAATTTTACAAATTTCTATTTATATTTTAAATTTAATTAACTCAATCGTTTATGATTAGTATTAATTTCATTTATGAATATTTATAAAATCATATTGATACAAAAAGAAAAATTAATTTAAATATAAAAAAAGTAAACTGTGAATGACTATATTTAAATAATAAGTATTAAAAATTAACCAATAAAACATTTTTGGGTATTATTTATAAAGAAAAAAAGAGAAAAATAATTATAATTGGTTTGTAAATTTGTATAATCGGATATGCGAAAATTGAATTATTACGTATTAAAGCATGATAAAAATTTAAAAAAGGTGGACAAATAAAGGAAGGATAAAATGATTTATAATTATTAAACAGAAATAATTTTGTTGGTGGGTAAAAAAAAAAGTAAAAAAACTGGTCAAATCTTGTTGACTGACAATGGGGAGACACGAGAAGTAGTGTTTGCATAGAACCCCACCTCTCTGTCTCCTTTTACCTTTGCATAATTACACGTCCCGTTACTTGAAATCACCATTATACCCTCAAATATTACCCCAATTCACAATCTTCTTCTCACAAAAACGAAAGCCAGTCGGCCAGTCAGTAGTAGGGACGCTGAGGTGGTCCCATTATCAAACGGCAGCGACTTTGCTTTCTGCAGAGAAAATGACTAAAGAGTCCTTCCACTCACAGGCGATCAGGCCACGCCCAGAGAAGGGCCCCCCTTATTTGGGCAGCTAGCTCATTTTCCCCTAATTATATAAATTTGTGGCTAAATTCTTATATATATATCTATAACAATTTAGCGATTATTTTTCATAATTTTTTTTATATATAAATTAATTTTTCACATATAAATAAAATCCATCTCTTAACTTTTTTAAATAAAAATTAAAAATTAAATAAATAAAATTTGAAATTTATTTAGATATATTTATAATGAGAATAAATTTATTAGTGTATATTTCTTAATTTTTATAAGTCAAAGAGTTAGAGTTTTTAAGATAATGTATAATGATGAGTTTACCCACGTTGGATAAAAGATTGAAAGGCAATGATTAAGGGTGTTAATTATAAGTGTAATCCAAATTAAAAGGAAGGTTCTTTATGATTAAAATTGAAGGTAAATGGTGGTGGGATAATGTAACTGTCTGTCTTTGGGTTCTCAATTGTCACCCCATTTTTGGATAATCATAGGTTTGGATTTTAGACTAAGATTTTTAGTGTACTAAAATTATAATTACGCATGTTGCCTCCCATCTATCATCTATTTAATTATTACCACACTAATTATAATTATTAATGATGTTTTCTTGAATTTTTCATTCATTCTATCATCCCTTGTATTGTTACAAATATATAAATACATAATTTTTAATAAAAAGTAATTTAAATATTTAAATCGCTTATATTTATAATGTTATTTTACTTTAATATTTTTTAGCATATTATTTATATTGAATAACTCGTTGGGAAAATTAATTATCAAAAGACTAATTTTGGCATTATAAATGGTTAAATTTTAAATTAAATTAAATTGAATTAATTTAAAATTTAATTTAATATTTTAATTTTAATTTATATAATAACATTTTATAATTTTAAGCTAGATTATCGTGAGTTTGGAACGAGCAAAATGATTAAAGCAAAAAATAAGAAGAAATTGCGGGGAAAGAAAGGTGAAGGAGCAGAAGGGTAGGAGCACGAACAGATAAAAAATAATTATATTTTTAATTTTATTGTAATTATATTTTATATTTTTTATTAATTAAATTTTAATATTTTAAAATTATTTTAATTAAATTATATTATTATTTATATCATTAAAAATTAATTTTGATATTAATATTATATCAGTATATCAATAATAACTTAAAAGTTTAGAATATAATTATAATAAAATTAAAATTATAAATTTTTTTAATAATTATTTATTTCATTAACAATTTTTTTAAAAGATAAACGAATGAAGATTAAATTTATAATTTCAGATTGAATTACATATTCTTTTAGCTATTTAATTAAGTCAGGTTAAATAATTAAATATTTAATCTATATATTATTATTATTATTATTATTTTATGTTGAAATTTATTTTAAATATTAATATAATTTAGAAACAAATTGTGAATGAGTATTATATTTGAAAGTTAAAAAAATAATTTAAAAAAATATTTTATTATTTTTAATATTTTTAAATTAATCATGTTATTATTTTATATTATTTTTTAATATTTCAAAAACTAATATATTTAATAATGTTATTTTATTAATAATAATTTTAAAAATAATATTAAATAGTAAATATATTAGAGAAATTTTAAAAAAAATCTTATGATAATAATTTTAATTAAAATAAAAGTAAAGTAAATTATTATTATAAAATTATTGATAAAAATAAAAAAATTAAATAATAATATAAATAATATTTTTTAAATATATTTAATAATGAAAAAAAAATAATTTGATAAATTTATAAATCTTCAATTATATAAATAACGATAAATTCATTTAGTTGAATATTAAAAAAATAAAATTATAATAAAAATAAATATATAATTTTTTACAATTAATTTTAAATTTTAATGATATATCTTTCTTGTTATAATTTCGTTAAGTTTTTAACAGTAAACAGTAGATGAGTTCATTTATAATAATTTTAAAAGATAAAAGTTTAATTAATTAAAAAAATATAATAAAATTAAAATTAGATATATTTTTTATTATTAACTTTTATTATTATTATTATTACAAAAGGATAAGAAAATTTCAAAAATTGTATCGGGAACGCAGACGGAGGAGGAGAGATTCCCTGATTTCATGTGTTGTTTAAAGCTGTTTTTACTTAGAATTAGAAGACTTTGGGCGTTAAAATCAACATTATTAAATGTAATTAAAATTATCCCTAAACCCAAAGCATTCCCATCCCAGAAAACAAGTTGCATCTTCATTCTCTTTTTTTTAGTGCATTTAATACAAGATAACAAAGATGGGGAGGGAATTCTTAAAAATTTGTTTAAGATATAATTGGATTAATGGAAAAAATAGAAATATAAGATATTTCTAATTAAAACAAAATTAAGTAATTTTAAAATTTTATTTATTCTTTTAAAAGAAGAAATGAATTTTTTTTATGCTTAACATGGATATTGAATAATAGAAAATTTCATTGAAAAGCAATTTTTAAAACATAGTTTTAAAATATAATATATTTTATGTGAAATAAATGGAAAATTAATCTTAATTTCTATAAAAAATAACTCCACAACACTTTTAATCATAAATAAGAAAACTCACGTTACCATTAACGCAACCATTTTAAATTGTTACTCTATATACTTAATTGCAATTAGAGTTTGAAAATTACTCTGTTTGCTAAAAATAATATAAGAGTTTATTATTTTTTTTATCGAATAAAAAGTGCAGCTAAAATTATAATTTTATTAAATATAGTAAATCTTTATTAGATAGTGATATGACTCGATATTCGTCCAAAATATGTTACATGTTGGTAATCTATTGTTGATCCATGTGGCAACACCCTTACACCTAAGGTACATAGACGTTATGGGTTAACCACTTATGATGTAGAGATAAGGTTTAAGATACATAGACGTTATGGCTTAACCACCATAACCACTTATGATGTAGAGATAAGGTCAACTGTAAGAAAAATGTCTAGTTCAGTAAAGGCTGCTTGTAGAGCTGGCCGAGTATCTTAAAACAATTTATTACCATTGAAGGACATTACAAAGCAAATCTATAAAATACCTATTATCACATAGAATCTCTTATTTACTAGTCAGATTTTTTAGAGACACTACTAATTGACCATATTTTTTTATAGTATAAAAGCAACCTAGATACAGGTTCAAAGTACGCATTGTAATGCACTATTCTCAAACTCAAGTTCTCTATTTATACTCGCCCTTCTTGAAAAATTTACTGATCAGAGCATTGAAGTGATTATCTCTAGGTGCCTACCATCTCACATTCTCCTTTTGCAAATTGAAAGGTCATGTTCAACTCTTTTTTTATCATATCATTTGGTTCCATTGCCGAGATCCCAATAATTTCTCTTGTTCATTTGGGATAAATCCGGCTTAGCCTTTCCATTTACCTCTTCACTTAGAATCCTTTTCATTTCTCATACTTTACTTTTAAAATGGCAAAAAATTTATAAGTTGTTGCTAAGTTTGCTGCCAATAGGGAAGCCATCGTGTCCTCCACCCCTAACAGTGGACATGACACTCCTTTCATGGTTAATGAGATAGACCTCAATAATTTAAACAATGAGCAGATGATGCAATACATTAAAAAGCTGCGGACAACTCTCGAGGAATATAAAGTTCGGGAGGAGGCCTTATTCATGGTCCTAGAATAAGAGAAGAAGCTTTCTTCAAGACCCTAAAGACCCAGACAAAGGCAATTCACATGTAGTCTAAAGGAAATGCACAAGTTGAGGATGAGAAATCATCGGACAATGCCTCAAAAGACGTTGATTGGAAGTTGGTTCATGTTGTACAAATGTATCAGAAGGAACAAGAGAAAGATTATGCTCTATATGATGCCTCGCTCCTATCAGAGGAAATCCTCGCAGAGACCTTTCTCACGAAATTCAAGCTACCTAGTTTGGATAAGTACAACGGGACAATAGAAATTATACCAACATTTGAGTCCAGGTTCCATCAATAGCTTTACTCAGCTTGCTATTCTTTTTAAATCTAAATTATTACATGCATACCTCCCAAAAAGCTCTCATCCGACTTGCATAAAATTCGGTAGGTGAGGGTGAGTCTTTAAGGAGTTGTATCTCATGTTTCAACGCTGAGACGATACAACTTGAAGAGTTAAAACATGAAATAGCCTGTGAGGTGCTAAATAAGGGAACTCGTAATATAAAGTTCATGGATTCATTAATCAAGAACCCAACGACCACCTATCAGCAGCTGATAGAAAAAGCTCAAAAGTACATACAATTAGACGATGAAATCCAGGCTTTAAGAGAGGATAAGAAGATAAGTCAGAGTAAAGCCTAGAAACAAGAAAGGCGAGACTATGAAGAAGATTGGAAGAATTATTCCATGTCACGAGGGAGGGAAGAACGAAGTAAGTATAGGAATTATACTCCACTAAATGACTCACGCACACATATCTTGATGTGGATCGACAAAAACAATAAAGAAGTCAGATAGGCCGCCAAGCTTGACCTAGACAAAGCAAGCATGCAAGACAGAATAAAGTATTGTTGATTTTATGAAGATCATGGACACACTTCAGAAGAGTGCAGGTAACTAAAAGACGAGATTGAAAGACTCATTAGAGATGAAACTTTGAGGAGGTTTGTTAGAAAATATAGAGAGGAAAGGAAATCAAAATCTAAAGTAAAAATACTGGTCAATTCTGATGACAATGAACCTGTAGGGGTTATCCATATACTTGCAGGGAACCAAGTGACAACAAAGAAACAAACACTTACCAAGATGAGCATTTATAGAAATAAAATCTCACAGATATTCAACGCCCGAGTCAAACTCTGATGCTTTAATATAGAGGATGTAGCCTTTGAACGGTTTAACGTAACAAGCGGAGATGTTGTGTCTGGTAGGTTAGGCGACAATTAGAAGGAACCATACAAGGTCTCCAAAGTTATTCGTCTTAGTGCTTATAAGTTGGCCAAGTTAGATGGCTGTGTCACTTAACTTTCCTAGAATATTTGTAATTCACGAAAAAGTTATCAATAAAGTTATGATGTATTTTTCAATTCTTTTAGTGATTGAACTAGAATTATAAGAAACGATAGATTATCGAAAGCGAGTAAACCGCTAAGCGAGTCTTTGGGTGTTATTTTCAAAAGACTAACTAAATACAAGTTTCTACCAACAAGCGCCATAAGGCAAGTAACCTCTAGGTGAAGTTTCGAGTGTTAGTCCCAAAAGATAATAATTAAAGGCAAGTGTCTACCAACAAGCGCCACAAGGCGGATAACCCCGAGGTGAGCCACAAGGGGGGTAATTGTCAGGTGAGCCATAAGGTTGGTAAATGCCAAGCGAGTCAAAAGGCGGATAACTACCAAGCGAGTCAAAAGGCAGGTAACCACCAAGTGAGTCTTCGGGTGTTAGTCCTAAAGATAATAATTAAAGGCAAGTTTTTACCAAAAAGCACTACAAGGTAGGTAACTGTCAGGCGAATATTTGGGTATTACTTTTAAAAAATAATAATTAAAGGCAAATTTCTGCCAAGAAGCGCCACAAGATGGGTAATCGCCAGGCGAGCCACAAGATGTGTGATTGCCAGGCGAGCCACAAGGGAGGTAACCGCTAGACGACTTTTTCGAGTGTTAGTCCCAAAAGACAATAATTAAATATAAGTTTCTGCTAAAAAGCGCCACAAGGCAGGTAGTTGCCAGGCGAGCAATAAGGCGGATAACCGTCATGCAAGTCTTTGGGTGTTAGTCCTAAAAGACAATAATTAAAGGCTAGTTTCTACTAATAAGCGCCACAAGGCGGGTAACTAACTGTCAGATGAATCTTCGGGTGTTAGTTTCAAAAGACAATGATTAAATTTTTTTTTTTACCTAAGGCCACAAGGTGGAAAATTGTCAGGCGAGAAACTGGGTGTTAGTACCACACTATTATTAAAGTTTATTTTTTGCTAAGTAATCGCCACAAGGCGAGGAACCGCCAGGCTAGTATCCGGGTATTAATCACATATTATTAAAGCTAATTTTTTTCCAAGTTACTTTTTTGCTGTCAGATGGTGTTTTGAGTGCCGACTCTTAATAACAATTAGCAGAAATCCAAAATCTGGGAAAAATGAAGAAAAACTAAATACATTGCATTAAAAAGAGGAAAGTCAAGAAAATGAGAACAACCCATCCCTCCAAAGGAAAGATTTATATTACTGATATGACGACTGGTTTTAATGAGTCTCGAGAAGCGAAGCATCCCAGACATGTGAGGCAATATAGGACAAGAAGCTAATTTAGTAGCACCATGTGTTTAGGTAATGTATGCCAGCTACAGACTTTCGAATGTGAAAGAATCAAAGATTTATAGGGGAGCTTTTAATATGACTCAGTACTCGCTCAAAATATATTATATGTTGACGACCTGTTGTTGGTCCATGTGGTGACACCCGTACACCTAAGGTACATGAGTATCATGGCTTAATTACTTATTATTTGGAGACAAGATCGACTGTAGGAAAGATGTTCGGATTAGCAAAAGCTTGCTCCATAGAGCTGGCCAAGACTCTTAGAATAGCTTATTACCATTGAAGGACATTATAAAGTAAATTTATAGAATACCTACTATCACGAGATCTCTTATCTACTAGTCTGTACCAGTCGAATTCTTAAGGACACTACTAACTATTCCTCTTTTCTTACAATATAAAAAGCAACTTGGATATAGGTTCAAGGTACGCATTCTAACATACTCTTTTCAAATTCAAATTCTCTATTTACACTTATTTTTCTTAAAAAGTTTATTGACTTGAGTATTAGAGTGATTATATCTAGATGCTAACCGCCTTACATTCTCCCTTTATAGATTGACAGGTCATATTCAACTCCTTTATAGTTATATTATAGTAAAAAAGTGGATTTTTTAAAATAATTTTAAACAATTATTAATTGTTACTCTAATAATATTAAAATAATAATTATTAAAATATTATTATTTAAATTCTAAAATATAATAATATTGATTACAGAAAAAAATCAAAATATATATCATAATTTTCTTTTCAAATAAAGTTATAGGCCAAAGGGGACATCCCAACCATCTCCATTAATACCCACTTAAGTTTGTTTCTCAAGCCATGGAAATGGTAGGGAACCCTCAATTATCATTTTAATTGGATTTTTTTAAAAAGAAAAAGGAGCAACACAAATTTAATGGCATGGATTGATTGCTCCTAACACTACATGACATAAAATGGGTTCATCATTAATTTTCTTCTTTTTAATCCACGTCTTGTTATTGTGGGAGTAATCCATATCTCATAAAAACAATTAAAGCTGCTTTAATCTCTTATGTCTGCCTTTCATGTTTAATTAAACTCATTAATTAATGTTAAGATGCATCAACTAAAAGTAATTAGAATGATCAATGTTTATCTATGCTCAAAATTTAATTATATATATATACACATATATACACTATAATTAATATATGATATATTCGTAAATATATTCTCATAAAAATTCAATTTTTCTTGGGAAAGTTTATTTCTTATAAATAAAAGAGGAAAAGCACCGAATGAACTAACTAATTTGTCAATATATATATTTTTTAATATATTAAGTTAAACCATTATTGATTTGGTTGTAATACAACACTAGTTTTATAAAATGAAATATTAATAAAATTAGCATTAACAAAAGTAATTTGATGGTGATCAAGCGATGTTACTAATAGATCCACCTTAAAACATTAGAAAAATAAATTCATTACATTTCAAAATGATGAACCTTTCCTTCTACAATGTCTTAAAAAAATGGTCACATTTATGATAAACCTAATTTTTAATTTTTCTATAATACCCATATAAATGCCCATTTTCTTAGATAATAAATTAGTATGCTAAAATTATATATATATATATATATATATATTTATATATATACCATTAATCCTTCAACCTGTATAGAAAAAAGCAATTTCCATAAAGAATTTTATGCCTTTATGATGTAATTAATTGTCAAAAAGAAGTATCAAAGTGACTAATTTATATTATCATTGATGTAACATCCATCAAAAAAAGTTATAAATTGTCATCACAAGATAAAAAAAACGTGGTAGAAATCTGACAAGTGGAAAACACAGTCTCGTCTGAGAAAAAGGAGACTAATAATTTAATACTCAGATCACCGTCATGACTAGTCCATTCCCTCGATAGGCCGAGTCTTAGCACAAAATTACTGTTATCAGGCACACCCCATTTCGCTTGAGAACACAGGATTACCAACTTATTAGCTGACGATATCTCTTATCGAGTAGCCGACAATGTTTCTTATAGAGAGTAGCTGGCCACATCATCGCCGGATTCTCAGGAAATGTTATGTATATCTCCATCTACTTGCAGTATAAAAGGAGAGCAATAACAGAGATAAATGTATGTTATCTCTAATACTATAAAAGCTTTGAGTCATCTATTGTATTCTCTCTATTTTTCGAGGTACTAACTTGAGTATCGGAGTAGCTACTATGAGTACCTACTACCACCTCACGACTCCTGTCTTGCAGGTTTTAGCCATCCACAGCACGATATTGCTCCTCCTTTATACTGCAAGTAGATGGAGATAAACATAGCATTTTCTGAGAATCCAGTAATAATGTGGCCGGCTACTCGATAAGGGACATCGCCAGCTAATAAATTGAAAATCTGACAATCTCAGACGAGATGGGAGTATGCCTGATAACAGTAACTCTGTACCAAGACTCGACCTATCAGGGGAATGGGCATGTCATGACGGTGATTCAGGTGTTAAAGTGTCCGAGTCTCCTTTTTCTTGGGCGAGACCACGTTTCCCCCTTGTCAGATTTCTTCCATGTGTCCCTTATTTTGTGATGACAACTCATAACTTACTTTGGGCGGATGTTATGTAACATTAGAGGTCCCTCCACTAGTCTTATTTTCTTCAAATTCGAAAGGGATATCTTTTACCGAGGTCTGAGACACGTGGCTCCTCGGGATTGGCTCTTTGCTACCCATGTTGCTTCGTGTACTGATCCTTTGATGGCAACAATGATGTTTATTGTGCCACATTTAATGCCTGCCTTCAAAACTATCTTTATAAAGGTCCATCGTCTTCTCCAAGTATCTCTTTTGTGTTTTTCTGTAACTTCTTTTTTAAGAGAAATTCACTCCTGTGGCTCCCTGCTTGCTTTTGTTAAAGTCTTTGCTTGTTTCATGGTAACTTTGTCGTCCTTTTGATATGGATAGGAACACCTCTTCCTCCCCTAATGAGGCCTCTATTTTCAGTTCCTACTCTGATGGCCCCAATTGAGTGCCAGCCCCATTGTTCCATTGAGGGAGACCTCCGCGAACAAGGGTGGCTCCTTTAGCGATATCCCGTCTATCTTCTCGGATGGTGACATGGATCGTTTGTATGACACCTATCACATTCTTCAAGTTTCTTTCTGAATTTCTGCTCTCTCTCCCCACGTTCGTGCTAGCAACCTGATTCCTGCCAGCAACACTATCATGGCCTTCGAGGAGCAGTTGAAGGTGGGTCTTCATTTTCTTTTAGACCCTTTCTTGGTGGAGGTCCTTCATTTTCACAAGCTTTCTATCACTCTACTTCGCCCTAATAGCTGGAGAATCTTGGTAGCCTTTCGGTTCATGTGTTTTAATAATCACATTGAACCTAGCGTAGCACTTTTCTCCCAGCTATACCAATTGGGTACTTATAAGAATGAGAAGTTCTAGTACTTAGTAAAAAATACTTGAATATTTTTTACCGGATGCCTTCTTTTTTAAAATGGCATAAGTTTTTTCCTCCATCGTACTCCGGGGTTTTTGGGCACTTTTAAACTAGGTGACACTACTAGGTAGAGCTGAAGAAGTGTAACAGCCCGGAATCCGCTCTGCTACCAATCTGTAACGACCCGAAAACCGGACCGCCACCGGCACTAGGATCCAGATTGGTTTAAGGCCGCCGGGACCCGTAGCAAGCCGCTATACTCTCTGCGTACCTGATAAATCCCATACATGATCAACATTGTCCATAAAACTTTGAAACTTTTCATTTCACTTTAAACCTTTTCATTTACCCAGCTTGACCTGTGCATGCCCTATATCTGAAAACATAGAACCCTTATACTAGAGCCCTCATCAAATGCTCTAGTAGGGTCAGCATACCCTATGTCAAGCCCGGTCCATAAACATTTCATAAAACATAAAAAGATCCATGTACAAAGGGATTATCTATATACTAGGGCCAAGCACAAAACTATAACTCTGTATACATTACATGCCATAACATGTTTGTACATAACACACATCTTTACTTACATCATGTCCACTAAACTTCTATTACATAACCAAAGCCCTGCTCTTACTCTTGCTGACTCTGACTTCTCTGGCCCTGAAAACATGGGGTTAAGGAATGGGGTGAGCTATAAAGCCTAGTGAGCAGAACTATAAAAACATTTAAACAGATGTCATCATGGAATGCGTCATAGCACAAGTAAAGCACATCATGGATGGACTGACCCAAAAATCCCTCAGCTCATTGCCCGACCCTCAAAGGGGCACCACAGGACTTCGTTACATAATAAACTGTATGCCCAGCCCTCTAAGGAGCACCACAGGACTTCGTTACATAATACTCAGAGGGCTAATGGGTCTCCATGTTGTCCATCCCCATCCCCAATAAATAATGCAATGCGTCATCTTCGTGGTTACTAATGCAATGCAATACAACCTAACATAGCATTTATGATGCATGGAAACATGCTAAAACATTCATTACTTTAAAAACATAAGTTCAGTTCTACTCACCTCTAGCAACTGCTGGGCTAACTCTAGACTCACTCTGAAGCAGCTAACACTGCTTAACACCTCGATTCCTCAAGTCCGATCCTACACAGGTGGACTTAAATGAGGGATCAAACAACTCTAACATAGCTCTTAACATTCCCCCAAAACCCACTAAAATACCTCAAGCATGCATGGAAAAACAAGCAAAGAAAGGCTGGACAGGGCACCTTCGGCGGCCGAACCCCCTCTCCAGAGACAAAACTCGGGCACTTTCGGCGGCACCTTCGGCAGCCGAACCCCCTCTCCAGATCCGAAAGGCAGGCATCTTCGGCGGCCAAAAGTCTGCTTCAAAGCTGAAACTCAACTTTCGGGGGCAAGGTTAGGCGGCCAAACCATGCATCCACAGGCAGCTTCGGCGGCCGAAACTACCTTCGACAGCCGAACCTGAGTTCGTCCAGAACTCAGCCTCGCATGCATACAAGCCTCCCAAACCTTCCAAACACCCAAAACATGCATCCAACCTCTCCAAAACATGCATATGCCCTCAAACATGCACAAAGGTTAACCAAGCTTAAACTCCCACAAACAACACATATACACATAAATATGCATAAAGGGTACATAAACCCTATCATGCACAACCATGCAAAATCCATGCAACTCATGCATTCCTAACCCTTTTCCCTTCATAAAACTCACTTAAAACATCATAAAAACCAAGGATCTACACTTACCTCTTGAAGAACAAGAGCTGGTGCGACCTCAAACTTGAAGATATGGAGATCCAAGCTCCAAAAGTCTCCAAGCTCCACTTCCTTGCTCCAAGCTCACAACTCTTCAACACAAGGAGAAAACTCATGTAAACCTTGAAAGATTTGAAGAAAAACCATGAAAACAACCCAAGGAAAGCATGAACTCACCTTAGCCCAAGAATGGAGAGAAACCTCCCCCTTTTTCCGGGCAAAGGGCCTTTTATAGGCGGCTTGGTCAACCATTTCCAGCGGCCAAACTGCTGCCATCTCAAGGTCATGTGTGGGGTAATTTAACTCATGCTTCTTTAGCTGCCTAGAAGCATAAGCAATCACCCTTTCATTCTGCATAAGCACACAACCCAGTCCCACACGGGACGCATCACAAAAGACTGTAAAGTCCTCATCACTAGATGGCAGAGCTAACACTGGTGCTGAAGTCAACCTCTTCTTAAGCTCTTTGAAACTCTCCTCGCACTGGTCGGTCCACAGAAACTTCTGATTCTTCCTGGTTAGTCTGGTCAGAGGAGCTGCTATCTTTGAGAAGTCCTGAACGAACCTCCTGTAGTAACCTGCCAAACCCAAGAAACTTCTAATCTCCGTCACTGAAGTGGGTCTAGGCCAGTTAGCCACAGTTTCTGTCTTCTTGGGATCTACCTCAATACCATTCTCTGACACTACATGCCCCAAGAACGAAATGCTCCTCAGCCAGAACTCACATTTAGAGAACTTGGCATACAAGCCATGTTCCCTTAAAGTCTGCAAGACCAACCGCAGATGATGGGCATGCTCCTCTGCATTCCTGGAATACACTAAGATATCATCTATGAAGACAATAACAAAGTGATCCAGGTACTGGCTAAACACTCTGTTCATGAGATCCATGAATACTGCAGGGGCGTTAGTTAACCCGAACAGCATCACAAGGAACTCAAAATGCCCATATCTGGTCCTGAAAGCCGTCTTTGGCACATCCTCATCCCTTATCCTTAGCTGATGGTACCCCGATCTTAGATCTATTTTGGAGAAACATCCCGCTCCGGCTAGCTGGTCGAATAGATCATCGATCCTAGGCAATGGGTACCTATTCTTGGTAGTGACTTTGTTCAACTGCCTGTAGTCGATACAAAGTCTAAGGGATCCATCCTTCTTCCTCACAAACAAGACCGGAGCACCCCAAGGTGAGGTACTCTGTCGGATGAAACCCTTTTCTACCAGCTCTTGCAATTGCTCTTTCAACTCCTTCAACTCGGCTGGAGCCATCCTGTAGGGAGGGATAGAGATCGGTCTAGTGCCAGGCACCAACTCTATCTCGAACTCTATCTCCCTAGCAGGTGGTAAACCTGGAAGCTCATCCGGAAAAACATCCTGAAACTCTCTAACAACTGGCACCGAGGCCGGTTCCCTGACCTGACTGTCTAGCTCTCTCACATGAGCTAAGTACCCCTGACATCCCTTCCTAAGCAACCTACGAGCCTGAAGAGCTGATATCAGACCTCTAGGTGTGCCCCTCTTGTCTCCTCTGAAGACGACCTCTGACCCGTCCTGATCTCTGAACCTGACTACCTTGTCCCTGCAGTCCAAGGTAGCACCATGGGTAGATAGCCAATCCATCCCTAGAATGACATCAAAGTCTATCAAATCTAGAACCACAAGGTCGGCGGAGAGGCATCTTCCCTCAAAAAAAACTGGACTGTACTGGCAGACTGACACTGCCACTGACGGGTCACACTTGGGTCCACTGACCTATAGGGGACACTCTAACCCAGAGACTATCAGACCTAACCTCTCAACGGCTCTCGGAGCAATAAATGAATGAGATGCACCCGGGTCCATTAATGCATACACATCAGAACACCCAATGACGAGATTACCTGACACCACGGTGTTGGATGTGTTAGCCTCCTGCTGTGTCATGGTGAAGATCCTGGCTGGAGCTGATGGACCTTCACCTCGGGAACCAGAAGAAGAGGCTGCCCCTCTCCCTCTACCTCTGCCACTGCCCTGAGTTGTGGCTGGAACTGCTGGCTGTGCCACACTACCAGAAGCTGTCTGCTGGGGCTGGCCCATAAAAGGCGCTCTAGGACAATCCCGAGCTATGTGTCCCTCCTGTCCACATCTGAAACATGCATTAGTCCCAGCTCGACACACTCCCCTGTGTGGTCTTCCACATCTCTGGCATTCTGTACCATCTGAGCCTGAGCTCGAGCCACCGCCAAATCTCAGACCGGATTTCAACTTGTTCCAAAACTTATTCTTCTTCGGCTTCTTGGTGGTGCTATCCCACCTCTTCTTACCTGAGCTCTGAGAAGAGAAACCTGGTCCTCCTCTGCTTGGGGTCTTAACCCCTGAAGACTGGGCACTGACTGCTTCACTGACCCCTCAACTATAGCACTTGCCTCCATTCTTCGAGCCATATCCACCACAGTGTGGAAACTTTCTCTCTCAGCTGACTGAACCAACGAGGAGTACCTGGAATGCAGCTTCATCACATATTTCTTGGCTTTCTTCGTATCTGAATCTAGAGCTTGCCCTGAAATAGGCAATAGCTCCAAGAATTTATCCGTGAACTCCTCTACACCCATGTGCTCTGACTGCCTCAGTTGTTCAAACTCAATCATCTTCAGTTCTCTAGAACTGTCTGGAAAAGCCCATCCAGCGAACTCATTCGCAAATTCTTCCCATGTCATACCGTCTAGTCTCGGGTCCACATAACACTTGAACCATTCCCGTGCCTTCTTGCACTTTAAAGTGAACCCTGCCATCTGAATGGCCCTGCTGTCACTTGCCCCTAGCTCATCAGTTATTGTCTTCACTACTCTCAGATACTCAAAGGGGTCATCCCCTGACTTGTATTTGGGAGCATCTAGCTTGAGGTAATCTGTCATCTTTATCTTGCTCCCATCGACTGAGCTAGGTCTAGGAGGTTGAGTAACTAGGGCTGCTGGTTCTGTAGGTGGTGGAGGTGGAGGTGCAGCATTCCCCGAGGTGGGGTTTGCCGGGTTTGGATAGAAGGGTGAGGGTGGATAAGCTGGGTACTGTGTGTATGGTGGGTAGAAAGGTGGATAAGGCATGTAGGTAGGGTAGGGGTTAAAGCTGGAGTAATCCGATGTGCCTCCCATCGGATACCCTGAACCCTGTGGGAAGGGTGGATAATGGGGTGGAAAACCATACCCCGAGGCCTGGACGCCTCCCTGAGACTCCCCTGTCCCTTCTTCCTGCATGCTCACATCCAGGTTCCCATCCCTCCTCTGATCCTCTTCCATCACCTCCCTCACATCTGAAGAACTTCCTCCTCTATCAGTCCCCCTTCTGCTGGCATCAAAAGACCTTCTAGGGTCCCTTGACACTCTATCTCTGTTGGCTCTACAAGACATTGCCCTAGGCAATATAGGAGGACGGGCGCTCGTGCCCTCATCCTCAGGTGGCACTCCAGTCAATCGCGCAGATCGACGAGTTCCTCTCATCCTATTCTCTGAAAAACAGCTCATAACAAGCAAACATTAGCATCATATGGTTCATGTGGGCACACATGAACCCTCATCGCATACATCACATAGCATAGCATATCATTAATGCACATGCATAAAGTCATGGCATTTCACATCATCATGCAAGACAGGACTCAACATCCTATCCTAGTGGACATGACCTTCCTATTGTGCTTGACCTTCTAGAACATCTATGAGCCCGACACTCTAGGTCCGACCACATGAACCTAGGGCTCTGATACCATTCTGTAACGCCCCGAAAATCGGACCGCTACCGGCGCTAGGATCCGGGTCGACTTAAGGCCGCCGGGACCCGTAGCAAGCCTGACATAAAACCTGTAAACCTGTATAATCCCATACATGATCAACAACATGCATAAAAATTTAAACTTTTCTTCATACATACTGTCATCAACTAACTCAACCTGTGCATACTCTGAACATATACATAACATAGTCCCTCTGTGGGATCTCATCAAGCCTTAAAGGCAAAACAACCTGTGTTGAGTTAGTTTACATAAACATCATAACATAAGACCATGTATATACAAAAGGGATTAACAATATATTATGGTCAAGCACAACTCTATCCTCAATGACCTCATTACATAACATCCTGAATATTTTTACATTTCATCATAATACAATTGTCATGTCCACAAACTAACTATTACATACATATGACTTTTTCTTCTTGCCTTCTCTATCTATCCCGTACCTGCAAACCTGGGGGTTAGGGGAGAGGGGTGAGCTAGATGCCCAGTGAGTAGAACTATAAAAAGAATATTTAAAACATGCTATCATGAAATGCGTCACTGCACAAACAAATCACACCACGGATGGACTGATTCAAAAAATCCCTCAACTCCATGCCCGGCCCTATTATGGGCACCACAGGACTTCGTATTGCCCGGCCCTATTATGGGCACCACAGGACTTCGTACTCGGAGTTATTGCCCGGCCCTATTATGGGCACCACAGGACTTCGTATTGCCCGGCCCTATTATGGGCACCACAAGACTTCGTATTTAGAAGGCTAATGAATCATCCTAATGTCCATCCACTATCATCTATCACAACAATACAATGCGGCATAGTCGTGAATTCTAATGCAAACAACCTATAATATGATCATGATGCATGAAGCATGATAAAAGCATTTCATTTCTCAATTTAAAAGGTTAAGTTTAGTTCCACTCACCTCTGGCTGACTCTGACAAACTCTGTAGCAGCTGGCTCACTGCTGGGGTCCTTGGTTCCTCGGGTCCGAACCTACACAGGTGGACTCCAATGAGGGACCAAACATACATAAACATAACTCTAATATATATTCCCCAAAAACCCCCTAAAACATCCTGAAAATATCACATAGAGATATGCATGAAGTGGCTGAACAGGGCACTTTCGGCGGCACCTTCGGCGGCCGAAAGTGCCAGACAGAGACGAAAGTCTCTTTTCGGGGGCAACTTCGGCAGCCGAAAGGCCTGCCTCCCCAGCCATGTTCGGCGGCCGAAAGTGCCTTCGGCTGCCGAACCTGGTTTCTGCCAGAGGGCAGAAACTTGGCTCCTTTGTGCATTTTCGCCTCCAAACTCACCAATCATGCATATATCTCAACCAAATCAAGCATACAAGTTCCTAGGGGCCTCAAAACATCAAATACCCCAACTACAACACTTCAAACACCCACAATCAACACACATTGACCAAAACATCAATATTAACCCATAACTCAAAACATAACCTAACATGCATTTCTACTCATAGATCTAGCATAAAACTTACTTAAAATATATAAGGAGCTTAAGATCGGCCCTTACCTCTTGAAGATCGAGAGGAAGACGACCCAAACTTGGAGATCCACGAAAATGAGCTCCTGAGTTCCCAAAGCTCCAAAACTTGGTTTAAAAGCTCAAAACTTGCAATGTGAGTTTAAAACTCAAGAAAAATGAAAGAGATTTGGAGGAAGAACACAAGAGTTGCAAAAGGAAGGTCGGAAGCTTGCTGTGGCCGAAAATGGGAGAAAGCTCGCCCATTTCGGCTAAGTGCCCCATTTATAGGTGGCTGGCCAGGCCACGTTCGGGGGCCGAATGTGCCTCCGCATCCATGCAATGTTCGGCGGCCGAACTTGACTTTCGGCGGCCGAACCTGGACTGCCCTCACTCATGCTTTCGGGGGCCTAACGTGCCTCCAAAACGCATGCATGTTCGGCGGCCGAACTTGACTTTCGGCGGCCGAACCTGGGTTTTCCTCCAATGCTATTTTCATGTAACAACTTATTTAAAATCATACTTAAAACATTAAAATACATGAAAACATTTTGTAAAAACATGCTTTTACCCATCTAGAGGTTTCCGACACCCAAATTCTACCGGACGGTAGGAATTCCGATACCGGAGTCTAGCCGGGTATTACATCTATCTCCCTAGCAGGTGGTAAACCTGGAAGCTCATCCGGAAAAACATCCTGAAACTCTCTAACAATTGGCACCGAGGCCGGTTCCCTGACCTGACTGTCTAGCTCTCTCACATGAGCTAAGTACCCCTGACATCCCTTCCTAAGCAACCTACGAGCCTGAAGAGCTGATATCAGACCTCTAGGTGTGCCCCTCTTGTCTCCTCTGAAGACGACCTCTGACCCGTCCTGATCTCTGAACCTGACTACCTTGTCCCTGCAGTCCAAGGTAGCACCATGGGTAGATAGCCAATCCATCCCTAGAATGACATCAAAGTCTATCAAATCTAGAACCACAAGGTCGGCGGAGAGGCATCTTCCCTCAAAAAAAACTGGACTGTACTGGCAGACTGACACTGCCACTGACGGGTCACACTTGGGTCCACTGACCTATAGGGGACACTCTAACCCAGAGACTATCAGACCTAACCTCTCAACGGCTCTCGGAGCAATAAATGAATGAGATGCACCCGGGTCCATTAATGCATACACATCAGAACACCCAATGACGAGATTACCTGACACCACGGTGTTGGATGTGTTAGCCTCCTGCTGTGTCATGGTGAAGATCCTGGCTGGAGCTGATGGACCTTCACCTCGGGAACCAGAAGAAGAGGCTGCCCCTCTCCCTCTACCTCTGCCACTGCCCTGAGTTGTGGCTGGAACTGCTGGCTGTGCCACACTACCAGAAGCTGTCTGCTGGGGCTGGCCCATAAAAGGCGCTCTAGGACAATCCCGAGCTATGTGTCCCTCCTGTCCACATCTGAAACATGCATTAGTCCCAGCTCGACACACTCCCCTGTGTGGTCTTCCACATCTCTGGCATTCTGTACCATCTGAGCCTGAGCTCGAGCCACCGCCAAATCCCAGACCGGATTTCAACTTGTTCCAAAACTTATTCTTCTTCGGCTTCTTGGTGGTGCTATCCCACCTCTTCTTACCTGAGCTCTGAGAAGAGAAACCTGGTCCTCCTCTGCTTGGGGTCTTAACCCCTGAAGACTGGGCACTGACTGCTTCACTGACCCCTCAACTATAGCACTTGCCTCCATTCTTCGAGCCATATCCACCACAGTGTGGAAACTTTCTCTCTCAGCTGACTGAACCAACGAGGAGTACCTGGAATGCAGCTTCATCACATATTTCTTGGCTTTCTTCGTATCTGAATCTAGAGCTTGCCCTGAAATAGGCAATAGCTCCAAGAATTTATCCGTGAACTCCTCTACACCCATGTGCTCTGACTGCCTCAGTTGTTCAAACTCAATCATCTTCAGTTCTCTAGAACTGTCTGGAAAAGCCCATCCAGCGAACTCATTCGCAAATTCTTCCCATGTCATACCGTCTAGTCTCGGGTCCACATAACACTTGAACCATTCCCGTGCCTTCTTGCACTTTAAAGTGAACCCTGCCATCTGAATGGCCCTGCTGTCACTTGCCCCTAGCTCATCAGTTATTGTCTTCACTACTCTCAGATACTCAAAGGGGTCATCCCCTGACTTGTATTTGGGAGCATCTAGCTTGAGGTAATCTGTCATCTTTATCTTGCTCCCATCGACTGAGCTAGGTCTAGGAGGTTGAGTAACTAGGGCTGCTGGTTCTGTAGGTGGTGGAGGTGGAGGTGCAGCATTCCCCGAGGTGGGGTTTGCCGGGTTTGGATAGAAGGGTGAGGGTGGATAAGCTGGGTACTGTGTGTATGGTGGGTAGAAAGGTGGATAAGGCATGTAGGTAGGGTAGGGGTTAAAGCTGGAGTAATCCGATGTGCCTCCCATCGGATACCCTGAACCCTGTGGGAAGGGTGGATAATGGGGTGGAAAACCATACCCCGAGGCCTGGACGCCTCCCTGAGACTCCCCTGTCCCTTCTTCCTGCATGCTCACATCCAGGTTCCCATCCCTCCTCTGATCCTCTTCCATCACCTCCCTCACATCTGAAGAACTTCCTCCTCTATCAGTCCCCCTTCTGCTGGCATCAAAAGACCTTCTAGGGTCCCTTGACACTCTATCTCTGTTGGCTCTACAAGACATTGCCCTAGGCAATATAGGAGGACGGGCGCTCGTGCCCTCATCCTCAGGTGGCACTCCAGTCAATCGCGCAGATCGACGAGTTCCTCTCATCCTATTCTCTGAAAAACAGCTCATAACAAGCAAACATTAGCATCATATGGTTCATGTGGGCACACATGAACCCTCATCGCATACATCACATAGCATAGCATATCATTAATGCACATGCATAAAGTCATGGCATTTCACATCATCATGCAAGACAGGACTCAACATCCTATCCTAGTGGACATGACCTTCCTATTGTGCTTGACCTTCTAGAACATCTATGAGCCCGACACTCTAGGTCCGACCACATGAACCTAGGGCTCTGATACCATTCTGTAACGCCCCGAAAATCGGACCGCTACCGGCGCTAGGATCCGGGTCGACTTAAGGCCGCCGGGACCCGTAGCAAGCCTGACATAAAACCTGTAAACCTGTATAATCCCATACATGATCAACAACATGCATAAAAATTTAAACTTTTCTTCATACATACTGTCATCAACTAACTCAACCTGTGCATACTCTGAACATATACATAACATAGTCCCTCTGTGGGATCTCATCAAGCCTTAAAGGCAAAACAACCTGTGTTGAGTTAGTTTACATAAACATCATAACATAAGACCATGTATATACAAAAGGGATTAACAATATATTATGGTCAAGCACAACTCTATCCTCAATGACCTCATTACATAACATCCTGAATATTTTTACATTTCATCATAATACAATTGTCATGTCCACAAACTAACTATTACATACATATGACTTTTTCTTCTTGCCTTCTCTATCTATCCCGTACCTGCAA